>NC_086444.1:964216005-964551005 GCF_028390025.1 Pseudophryne corroboree | reverse complement strand
CCGTAACACCTGCAAATTATGGGGGCCAGTTGTTCAGGAAGGGGGCGATCAACCTCGGTTCGGGTTGATTCTATAAACCGACCAGTCGGGTCGGCAAGGTACGTAATGTGTGAAAAGTACGGAAGTCACACAGAAGCTTTATGTGATGAATGGGAGAGAATGACAGTACATGACGGGGAGAAATTCCCAAGAGTAGGTAGCTTCAGCACAGAAGTGTTAACGAATTTAAGGAGAAGGATATGTCTCATTAAATCAGCAAAGAGACGAATCAAGCATTATGATTATTTGCAGTTGTGGCAACAGGAGGGTGACATACAGAGAGGATTGGCTCAGGCGGCGGGATCTGGCTCGATCAGGAAACTGATAGCCACGGCCCCACCGCCACCATACATATCAGGAGAGAAATTGGTTGCGGAGAATGACGCACTAAGGTGTAACAAACAAACACTTAGCAACTGTGTAAATGTTAAAGATAATGTTAACCAATTAACCAATGCAAGTATTAACCCGTGCAAGTTGTACCCTGTTTTGAACTTTCCCCAGGAGTGTGATCAAGAGGACGAATCGGCAACAATATCAGCGCTCTCTCTAGCAGCCACCATATCAGAAACAACAGTAGGCACGGCCCAACCCATAAGATTAGTAACAAAGCCCCCTAGCGGAGGGACAGGTGAGGTCGTATCAACGGGTAAGTACGGCACCATACACTATGCTGAAACTATTTCACCACAAACTGCAGAATCTACACAGAATGATGTTGTTAGAATTAATCCTGTTAAGGTAATAGTAGTGCCAAATGGGAAAACGGACACTTCAGGAGTCACTCCTGTTAGGAATATCGCCATGTATAGCCCGTTTACCCGAATGGAATTAAGGACCATAGTGTCTGAATTCCCTGACCCTAGAAAAGATTTAGTTGCTAGCCAAAAATACATCAGAGACCTAGGAAACACTTTAGAGCCCAATAATAAAGATTGGCAAGTACTGCTAAGAGCTTGTTTACCCTCCAATGTCGACGCAGCTCAATTTTTAGCTGACTGTGGATTAGATCAGGATGTACCTCTTACAGATGTGTACAACAAAGATAATGTAAAAAGAATAAGCTTACAGTTAAAGGAGTATTTCCCAGCGGTAGTTAAATGGAACAAGATATTCTCCATTAAACAAAAGGAGTCAGAAACAGCTGCAGAGTATTTTCACAGAGCATTATCAGAGATGGCAAAATACACAGGCATAGAGGACATTAAAACAAACATAAACCATCGAGAAGTAGCAGTATCGGTACTGATGGATGGTTTAAAAGAGTCATTAAAGACTAGGGTACAGACCACACAACCATGTTGGCGAGGTCTGTCTGTGGCTACTTTGAGAGAGGCTGCTATTGATCACGACCGGAATATCACCAGACACAGGGAGTCACAAGGTGATAAGTTAATGTCAGTAAGTATACAGGCCCTGACCACAAAACAGCCTGTGTTAATATCACCAAACCCTGTGGGTAAGTCAAATGTGGTAACATGTTATTTTTGTCACAAACAGGGACACTTTGCACGAGACTGTAGATCGAGAAATGTACCAAAATCTTATCAACCCCCTAGACAACGACACGACACACGACATTGGGATCAGGGTCCACAGAGACGGAGTTATGAGCCACATACAGGGGAAACAAAAAGATACCCCCCGAACAGAGACTGGCACGCCTCTGGTAGTTCCCAGCTAACTCCCTCACAAGTAGTTGCTGCCAGCGGGATTCAGGGAGGTCACCATACCCAATAGGGGTGTGGCCATACCTGTAATCTGCAGCCAGTAAAATTGATTGCAAGCCTTGGAAGTGAACCCGAAGTTGCAATTAATGTAGCTGGTAAATCATTAAACTTTCTTGTAGATACGGGGGCGGCCAAATCAGTGATAAATTCGACAGTGGGCATGAGAACCACTGGTAGGACAATTCCAGCCATGGGAGTAACAGGAGTAGTCCAGCATTACCCTGTTAGCAAACCAGCCGAGATTACAATAGGGCCTTTACATACGAAGCATTCCTTTTTGCTGGCTGCATCGACACCGACTAATCTCCTGGGAAGAGACTTACTGTGTAAAATGGGGTGCGTCATTTATTGTACTCCTGAAGGTGTATTCTTGGACATACCTGAGAATCACGCTCAGGAAGTGCGAGACATGTTAGACTCCCCATCAAAATTAATGTCACATACCATTATGACAAATAGGACTCCCTCCCAAGTAGAAGAAATGACATCTCAGATACCAGAGTCACTTTGGACTAAAGATGGACAGGACACTGGATTAATGGCAAACGTAGCTCCGGTAGTTGTACAAGTAAAAGATGGTAGGATAGCTCCAAAAATCCCACAGTACCCTCTGAAGCCAGAGGTGGAGTTAGGAGTTTACCCAGTAATAGAGCGCTTGCTACAACAGGGCATTCTGGTAAGAACGTCCAGCACTGCCAATAGTCCCATCTTCCCTGTGAAAAAGAGTGGGGGGAGGGGTTACCGGCTAGTGCAGGATCTAAGGGGGATTAACAAAATAGTTGAGAGTCAGTTCCCCGTAGTGCCAAATCCAGCTGTCATCCTAATGCAAATCCCTCCCACTGCGAAATTTTTCACTGTTATTGACCTCTGCTCCGCTTTCTTTTCGGTACCTCTGCACCCTGACAGCCAATATTTGTTTGCATTTACATACAGAGGAGTCCAATACACATGGACTCGATTACCACAAGGATTCATAGATAGTCCAAGTATATTTTCCCAGGCTTTGCATGATTGTTTACAGTCTTTCCAACCAGAGAGTGGATCAGTATTAATACAGTACGTGGATGATCTACTACTGTGTTCTGATTCATTGGAAGCATCCCTGAAGGATACGAAACAGCTCCTGTTTCATCTTTCAGACACAGGACACAAGGTTTCCAAAGACAAGTTGCAATTATGCCAAACTAAGGTAAAATATTTGGGACACTGTCTAACACAAGGACTGAGACACCTGACCGCTGATAGAATTCAAGCAATTAGAGACATGACTCTGCCACAAACCCAGCAACAGATCAGAACGTTTTTAGGAATGTGTGGGTATTGCCGTAACTGGATCCCAGGATTTTCCATTCTAGCGTTACCTTTGCAGGAGATGGTCTCCTCAAACAAACCTGATCGGATTTCGCATACAGACGAGTCTGAGACGGCATTTGAGAGACTTAAACAGTGCCTAACGCAGGCACCAGCATTAGGTATGCCAGACTATGGGAAACCCTTTGAGCTGTACGGAACAGAAAGTGCTGGTTGCGCGGCAGGCGTACTAACCCAAAAGCACGGTGATGCCAGCAGGCCAGTAGCATATTACAGCGCTCAGCTAGACACGGTAGCGCGATCCCTCCCCACATGCTTGCGAAGCGTTGCTGCGATAGCATTGCTAGTAACGAAAAGCGAAGATGTAGTGCTAGGTCACAACCTCACAATTCATACACCACATGCAGTGTCAGCCTTGCTGAATTCTGCCCAAACCAGGCACGTCTCATCAGCGCGGTTTACAAGATGGGAATTGGCACTAATGGCCCCCGTAAACATCACCATAAGGAGATGCAGTGCATTAAATCCTGCAACATATCTCCCAGGTGTGCCTGGACAGGCACAAAGGGTGGAGGATGAGAGTGGTGGGGAAGGAGGATTTAATACAAAGGAAGACACACATGATTGTATGGAATATTTGACCCAAAATTTTACCGCAAGGCCTGACATCAGTGACAACCCACTGGAAGATGTAGAACTTACGTTCTACACGGACGGTAGTTGTCATAGACAGTCAGACTCGGGAGACTTGTGTACTGGATACGCAGTCGTAGATGACCAAGGCACCATAGAAGCGGAACCGCTAGGCCCACCTCACTCAGCCCAGGTTGCTGAACTGGTCGCCCTAACCAGAGCATGTGAATTGGCTAAGGGCAAATCAGCCAATATCTACACCGACTCTAGATACGCATTCGGGGTAGTCCATGATTTCGGAGCCCTATGGCGCCTCAGAAATTTCATGACGGCAGCTGGTACACCGATAGCGCATGCAGCTCACATAAAAAGGCTTCTAACAGCGATACAGGAACCCGACAGAGTGGCTGTTATCAAATGTAAAGCACACACATATAGCCAAGACCCAGTATCACTTGGTAACAGCCGAGCAGACGAAGCTGCTAAGTTAGCAGCTGGTACCCCCAGACAGACAGACACCACACAACTGATGGTATTTAATACCATCAACACACAGAAGTTGTGTGAGATGCAAAATTTGTGTTCCACACAGGAAAAGGCAGTCTGGAAGGCAAAAGGATATGGCCAGGAGTCCTCAGGACTCTGGACGGATGGACACGGTAAACCAGTGGCCCCCAGAGCATACCTTCCATGTTTAGCTGAGGCAGCTCACGGGCTGACTCATCTGGGCAAGGAAGGGATGTGCAAGTTGGTAAGAGCATATTGGTGTGCCCCAGGATTTTCATCTCATGCGAGTAAAAGAGCAATGTCATGCCTTACCTGTTTGAGAAAGAACATCGGAAAGGCAATACCTACAGAACCATCTCATATCCCACCTGCCGGCGGCCCTTTCCAGGTAATACAGATTGACTTTATTCAATTACCCCCTTGTCGAAATTTGAAATATGTACTTGTTTGTATAGATGTTTTCTCAAATTGGGTCGAAGCATTTCCGGCGGCCACAAATACCGCTATGTTTACTGCTAAGAAAATTGTGCAGGAATTTGTATGTAGATATGGTATCCCTAGAATTATCGAAAGTGACAGGGGTACCCATTTTACAGGTGATGTCTTTCAAGGAATGTGTAAATTGATGGGAATTGATAGCAAGCTGCACACTCCATACCGTCCACAGGCGAGTGCGAAAGTGGAAAGAGTGAACAGCACTATTAAAAATAAACTGAGTAAAGTGATGGCAGAGACAGGATTGACATGGCCAGAAGCTTTACCCATTGTACTGTACAGCATCAGAACCACTCCCAGGTCCCCTCTTAATCTGTCTCCCTTTGAAATCTTGTTTGGTCGACAACCGCATGTTATGATTAACCCTCAGGATGATTTGAAGTGTAACAATGAAGTGACTGTAAAATACTTGATTAACATGAGTAAACAGTTAAGGAATCAAAATGATAATCTGAAGTTGGTGATTCCTGATTTACCAGATAGTAATTGTCATGACATTGAACCTGGGGATTATGTAATGATACGGAATTTTCTACGCTCAGGTTGCCTTATTGACAGATGGGAAGGACCATACCAGGTCTTATTGACTAGCACTACAGCATTGAAGGTTGCTGAGAGAGAGACTTGGGTTCATTCGTCCCACTGTAAGAAGGTTGCTGATCCAGAGAGGTCCCGTGATAAGGAACAGACGGTAGAGGTTGTATCACTGGAGTGTCTGTTCCAGGAGGATTGAGGCGGCACCTGAGCATTGAAAATCACAAGACCAAAAGCAGTTGTCGATCCCCTGTTCCCTTTTATTGTTTTTCTCCAACTTCCCATCCCCTCTCCCTCAAATTATTTTTTCCCCCTTCTCATTCTTCTCCGTTTCCTCCTACAAGATGGACTTGCCCCAAGAGACTGTGATCCGGATTTTCCTGTTGACCATGATGTTGACCAGAGCAGTCTGTTCCGGCGAGAGTACCATGGAGGTCGAGAGAGGTTCTGGAATGGGTTCTGATGATAAAGATGGAGGCGTAATTTTCCAAGAACAACTTAACCAACAAGTAAAGGCGAGTATCAGAAAACGATCCGATAGCATTGACAATAGAAGGAATTGTGAAGGATTGTTAGCTGAAGAAAACTGTATCTGTAGGCTCTGTGACAACGTAGTGGAGGATGGGTGCATTAAGAAATGCCAATCCAGTTTTAATATCCATATGGACCGGCATCCATTGAGTGACTATCACTCCTTAGTGGGTAGTGTGTTAAATAAAACAGATTGTTGGGTATGCTCTCAAGTACCTCAAGGTCATAGCAAATCAGGGCTAGTACCATTTCCTTTAACGTTAGGGGAGGTACTTGAGTTAAGTGGTGGGAGACCGGTGGACAGGAGGTTTAATATCTCCAGCCCTCCTAGTTTGAAGCTCCACCAATACCATGTGGATAGGTCCCTATTATGTTTTAACATCTCCAATCCCCGAAAGCCAGGAAATTGGGAAGTATCATGGAGTAACCAAACCATGACCTTTTCGCATAGAGCAGATAGAATGCCTACAGATACAGAGCTTATGCGCCACATAGCCAGTAGAGGAAAATCTTTCCGATATAGGTATACCTTAGGAAATAGGATTACGAGAGTTGGAGAGGTATCACCAGGATACTGTGCACATATCGTACAACCTGATACGTGTACTAAGCAGATGGAAGAATTAGGGTTAGGAGATTTCACATGGAAGGTGTGTAATATGGTTATGTCCTACTCCGTCCCATATGTTCTCCCCGATGATGCATATTTCATATGCGGGAGAAAGGCGTATAAGTGGCTTGCCCCAAACTCTGAAGGATTGTGTTATATTGGAAAAGTACTGCCTGAAGTAATGACTGTATCACATGACAAAATGAAAGACATACACCGTGTTGCCCAAACTCCTTATACTCACACCCATTACGAGCACGTAGTTAAACGGCACCTGATAGAAAGAACAGAGCATCCGGCCTCTGACATGATCCATGAATCCACCGGGATTCAGTTTCTAATCGCGTTAGACATCACTCGCACCGCCAGAGGAGTGTTGAATTATAAATACATATCTGCGCTTGCAAATTTGTTAGATAATATCACTGAAATGTATGATGACACGTTTAGGTATACTGGAAGAGAACTTCAAGCTTATAAAACAGAACTGGTACAGCATAGAATGGTTCTTAATTACCTCACAGCAGTGACAGGCGGATATTGTGTCACACTGGCAACACAATACGGCGTGAAATGTTGCACATATATTACGAATAGCACCGAGGACCCGGTCGAGGTCATAGACCAAAATATGGACGATATTCTCCAACTGAAGTGGGAATTTCGCAGGAGACACAATCTCACTCTTGCTGCTGTAGGTAATGAGCTGACTGGTTGAGTGTCATGGTTGAACCCACGAAATTGGTTCTCTGGTTTAGGAGACTGGGCTCAAGGAGTCATAATGGATGTTGGGAAGTTTCTTCTATGTATCTTAGGTGTTGTCATATCAATTGGTTTGATATTTAGATGCGGTCAGGCTTTAATGAAGTGCAATCGTCGTACTAGGGTGATGAGTTTAAGGAGTGAGGAAACTGTAATTCCAATGGATTTGATTTATGACCCAAATGTAGAAACAATGATGTGATGAAAATGCGATTTCTACGGTCCGTTTCTTTCACCTGTTTTTCTGTTTCCTCCAAGGTAAAAAGACCCACTTGGACGAGGAATTTGATGAGCCGATATACAGACAACAGATGGATTAAAGAAGAAGCTTTGACAACCTGATACACAGATTTTTGATGAACTTTGCCATAGCTCCCCAGTTTCCCTAGAAATTTTAAAATTACGCTAGCCCAACACTTTTGTAAATCTATGGACATTGACAAAGCTTTTGCTCGCACCTTATGGGCAAAAGCACAGAGAAGACTGCATTCAACAGACACCGAACAAGACTTCAACCGACAAATGTTCATTTACCTGACATAGAATACCACTGCATTTACCGTAATTATGTCTTTTCTTCATCTCTACAACCTTCAGGTAATTACACACATAGTATAGGGAATACAGGCACAGATATCAGCAATCACATATTCCCCCATTCATGTATCATCAACTAAAATGTGCTCCCCCATTTTGTTACAACCAAAAGCCGAAAAGAGCTCGGTAAAGTTTGACAGCCCATCCACAGACCCGTACCACGGGATAAGAAGGAATTCAAATGAATACTTCGCAATGCCTCGAAGCTTGATGTACAACACGTACGGCACGATGATACATGACCCCCCCAAACATGGATTCATACACACATGCTTCTACTATCTCACTAGGTCATACCCGCTTCACACCTTCTCCACTCTCCTCCCTTACCCAACCATGGAAATGTATTAACCCCTGACATATATTTTTCTCTTTTTGAAATGTTTTAGAAGGTGGCAGTTATTGTTGACTGCCAAAGGGTGGACTGTCAAAGTCTGAAAAATATCTCTATACACACTGCCATATTTGCACCTCATACACGTCCGCGCTGCGCATGCGTACGCTCTCCCGTGCGTGCGCATACTCACAGTCGCGGGCACCCGCAGGCGCACGGTATGCATATTTACGGTAGAGTTTATGTGATCGTAGCGTGCGACTCAATCGTTACATATTTTAACTATATAATGTATTTTGTAGATCATGGTCCCTTTGATAGATTCTGAAAGTTTAGTTAATATAGCATGTTCCTGGACAGAGGGATCCCTCTTTGTATTGTACGAAGGGTCTAACAGGAGTCATACAGTGGTGTTTAGTACCCATCGGAAGAGTATTTAATTAGCAATATTCCGGTGTTGGTTTGGAGCGGATTAATCGCTCGTGCGAATAGTTATGGACATAAGAAGTTTATGTCCATTTACTATTATTTGCTCTTACTTAGCCATGCGGCGGGAAACCCAGTATCCCACCCACCTGAGCTGTTGGAAATCGTCACAGCCCACCTGTATGAATCAACCTATGACCTTTTGTTATAATGCGAAGCCGAATTCCTGTGTCCAATGAACAATGAGATTGTAGGGACCATTGAATTGTATTGTGTGTGGGGCATAAATAGACAAGCCGATCACATCCAGCTCACTCTTCAACGGTTATCATTGCTGAAAATCGGAAGCTGGATGTCCAGAGGCGCATGCGATCGTTCCCCTTGTGCGTAAGTGTTTCTCCGCAATCATATTGTTCTTACTGTTATTGTGAGCCATTTCTCTCTATTTCTCTCTCTTCTCCTCTTTCTCTCTTATTTTCCCTTAAAACATAATTGTATTGTATTGTATTTCCTGTGTAGTTATCTGGTTAGGTAGTCTATGTTATATTGTAGTGTATGACTTGTATTGTGTTAATTCTTTTGCAAGTATATCATTCATAATATATATATATATTAGGCGTTGGACTCTAAGCCCAGGTATCTGTGTATTTCTTGTAGTGTTAAGTATTCACAGAGCGTCGGTGACGCTCAAACAGCTTTTAAGTTAATAAGGTTACACTAGGTTGCATCTACACCCTATCTCTACACTAAGGCTTTACAGCATATTACATTGTTTATGGTTTAGATATAAAGGTTTAACATTGTGAGCGTCAGCGCCGCTGGTGATCTCCTCGTGGTCCCGAGCGTCCGCTACGCTATAGCGAATCATTACGTTAGACGGCAGCCAATAGCGTGCCTGCCTGTGATCTCTTGGCCGTGAGCGAACGTGACGCTTGAGCGTCTCGACTATGGCTAAGCGATTGCTACGCAACGAGCGTACCCTTACGGTACTCCATACGTGAATAATGTAGTGTTCTTAGACCTCATAAAGGGTTTTATATAAGATAAATATTTAGCTTTATCAGAAGACAGTGCAGAATTTTGCTGACCACCAGTATATAATATATAGCAGTACGGTACAGTAGGCCACTGCTCTACCTACCTCTGTGTCGTCAAGTATACTATCCATCCATACCTGTGGTGCATTTTAATTGTGCACAGTATTATATAGTAGAACAGTGCAGAATTTTGCTGACCACCAGTATATAATATATAGCAGTACGGTACAGTAGGCCACTGCTCTACCTACCTCTGTGTCGTCAAGTATACTATCCATCCATACCTGTGGTGCATGTTAGTTGTGCGCAGTATTATATAGTAGGAGGACAGTGCAGAATTTTGCTGACCACCAGTATATAATATATAGCAGTACGGTACAGTAGTCCACTGCTCTACCTACCTCTGTGTCATCAAGTATACTATTCATCCATACCTGTGGTGCATTTTAGTTGTGCGCAGTATTATATAGTAGGAGGACAGTGCAGAATTTTGCTGACCACCAGTATATAATATATAGCAGTACGGTACAGTAGGCCACTGCTCTACCTACCTCTGTGTCGTCAAGTATACTATCCATCCATACCTGTGGTGCATTTTAGTTGTGCGCAGTATTATATAGTAGGAGGACAGTGCAGAATTTTGCTGACCACCAGTATAAAATATATAGCAGTACGGTACAGTAGGCCACTGCTCTACCTACCTCTGTGTCGTCAAGTATACTATCCATCCATACCTGTGGTGCATTTTAATAGTGCACAGTATTATATAGTAGGACAGTGCAGAATTTTGCTGACCACCAATATATAATATATAGCAGTATGGTACAGTAGGCCACTGCTCTACCTACCTCTGTGTCGTCAAGTATACTATCCATCCATACCTGTGGTGCATTTTAGTTGTGCGCAGTATTACATAGTAGGAGGACAGTGCAGAATTTTGCTGACCACCAGTATATAATATATAGCAGTACGGTACAGTAGGCCACTGCTCTACCTACCTCTGTGTCATCAAGTATACTATCCATCCATACCTTTGGTGCATTTTAGTTGTGCGCAGTATATATAGTAGGAGGACAGTGCAGAATTTTGCTGACCATCAGTATATAAAATATAGCAGTACGGTACAGTAGGCCACTGCTCTACCTACCTCTGTGTCGTCAAGTATACTATCCATCCATACCTGTGGTGCATTTTAATTGTGCGCAGTATTATATAGTAGGACAGTGCAGAATTTAGCTGACCACCAGTATATAATATATAGCAGTACGGTACAGTAGGCCACTGCTCTACCTACCTCTGTGTCGTCAAGTATACTATCCATCCATACCTGTGGTGCATTTTAGTTGTGCGCAGTATATGTAGTAGGAGGACAGTGCAGAATTTTGGTGACCACCAGTATATAATATATAGCAGTACGGTACAGTAGGCCACTGCTCTACCTACCTCTGTGTCGTCAAGTATACTATCCATCCATACCTGTGGTGCATTTTAGTTGTGCGCAGTATATATAGTAGGAGGACAGTGCAGAATTTTGCTGACCACCAGTATATAATATATAGCAGTACGGTACAGTAGTCCACTGCTCTACCTACCTCTGTGTCGTCACGTATACTATCCATCCATACCTGTGGTGCATTTTAGTTGTGCGCAGTATTATATAGTAGGAGGACAGTGCAGAATTTTGCTGACCACCAGTATATAATATATAGCAGTACGGTACAGTAGGCCACTGCTCTACCTACCTCTGTGTCGTCAAGTATACTATCCATCCATACCTGTGGTGCATTTTAGTTGTGCGCAGTATTATATAGTAGGAGGACAGTGCAGAATTTTGCTGACCACCAGTATGTAATATATAGCAGTACTGTACAGTAGTCCACTGCTCTACCTACCTCTGTGTCGTCAAGTATACTATCCATCCATACCTGTGGTGCATTTTAGTTGTGCGCAGTATATATAGTAGGAGGACAGTGCAGAATTTTGCTGACCACCAGTATATAATATATAGCAGTACGGTACAGTAGGCCACTGCTCTACCTACCTCTGTGTCGTCAAGTATACTATCCATCCATACCTGTGGTGCATTTTAGTTGTGCACAGTATTATATAGTAGGACAGTGCAGAATTTTGCTGACCACCAGTATATAATATATAGCAGTACGGTACAGTAGGCCACTGCTCTACCTACCTCTGTGTCGTCAAGTATATTATCCATTCATACCTGTGGTGCATTTTAATTGTGCGCAGTATTATATAGTAGGAGGACAGTGCAGAATTTTGCTGACCACCAGTATATAATATATAGCAGTACGGTACAGTAGTCCACTGCTCTACCTACCTCTGTGTCATCACGTATACTATCCATCCATACCAGTGGTGCATTTTAGTTGTGCGCAGTATTATATAGTACGAGGACAGTGCAGAATTTTGCTGACCACCAGTATATAATATATAGCAGTACGGTACAGTAGGCCACTGCTCTACCTACCTCTGTGTCGTCAATTATACTATCCATCCATACCTGTGGTGCATTTTAGTTGTGCACAGTATATATAGTAGGAGCACAGTGCAGAATTTAGCTGACCACCAGTATATAATATATAGCAGTACGGTACAGTAGGCCACTGCTCTTCCTAACTCTGTGTCGTCAAGTATACTATCCATCCATATCTGTGGTGCATTTTAGTTGTGCGCAGTATTATATAGTAGGAGGACAGTGCAGAATTTTGCTGACCACCAGTATATAATATATAGCAGTACGGTACAGTAGGCCACTGCTCTACCTACCTCTGTGTCATCAATTATACTATCCATCCATACCTGTGGTGCATTTTAGTTGTGCACAGTATATATAGTAGGAGGACAGTGCAGAATTTTGCTGACCACCAGTATATAATATATAGCAGTACGGTACAGTAGGCCACTGCTCTACCTACCTCTGTGTCGTCAAGTATACTATCCATCCATACCTGTGGTGCATTTTAGTTGTGCGCAGTATTATATAGTAGGAGGACAGTGCAGAATTTTGCTGACCACCAGTATATAATATATAGCAGTACGGTACAGAAGGCCACTGCTCTACCTACCTCTGTGTCGTCAAGTATACTATCCATCCAGACCTGTGGTGCATTTTAGTTGTGCGCAGTATTATATAGTAGGAGGACAGTGCAGAATTTTGCTGACCACCATTATAAAATATATAGTAGTACGGTACAGTAGGCCACTGCTCTACTTACCTCTGTGTCGTCAAGTATACTATCCATCCATACCTGTGGTGCATTTTAATTGTGCACAGTATTATATAGTAGGACAGTGCAGAATTTTGCTGACCACCAATATATAAAATATAGCAGTACGGTACAGTAGGCCACTGCTCTACCTACCTCTGTGTCGTCAAGTATACTATCCATCCATACCTGTGGTGCATTTTAGTTGTGCGCAATATTACACAGTAGGAGGACAGTGCAGAATTTTGCTGACCTCCATTATATAATATATAGCAGTACGGTACAGTAGTCCACTGCTCTACCTACCTCTGTGTCATCAAGTATACTATCCATCCATACCTGTGGTGCATTTTAGTTGTGCGCAGTATATATAGTAGGAGGACAGTGCAGAATTTTGCTGACCATCAGTATATAAAATATAGCAGTACGGTACAGTAGGCCACTGCTCTACCTACCTCTGTGTCGTCAAGTATACTATCCATCCATACCTGTGGTGCATTTTAATTGTGCGCATTATTATATAGGAGGAGAGTGCAGAATTTAGCTGACCACCAGTATATAATATATAGCAGTACGGTACAGTAGGCCACTGCTCTACCTACCTCTGTGTCGTCAAGTATACTATCCATCCATACCTGTGGTGCATTTTAGTTGTGCGCAGTAAATATAGTAGGAGGACAGTGCAGAATTTTGCTGACCTCCAGTATATAATATATAGCAGTACGGTACAGTAGGCCACTGCTCTACCTACCTCTGTGTCGTCAAGTATACTATCCATCCATACCTGTGGTGCATTTTAGTTGTGCACAGTATATATAGTAGGAGGACAGTGCAGAATTTTGCTGACCACCAGTATATAATATATAGCAGTACGGTACAGTAGTCCACTGCTCTACCTACCTTTGTGTCGTCAAGTATACTATCCACCCATACCTGTGGTGCATTTTAGTTGTGCGCAGTATTATATAGTAGGAGGACAGTGCAGAATTTTGCTGACCACCAGTATATAATATATAGCAGTACGGTACAGTAGGCCACTGCTCTACCTACCTCTGTGTCGTCAAGTATACTATCCATCCATACCTGTGGTGCATTTTAGTTGTGCGCAGTATTATATAGTAGGAGGACAGTGCAGAATTTTGCTGACCACCAGTATGTAATATATAGCAGTACGGTAAAGTAGGCCACTGCTCTACCTACCTCTGTGTCGTCAAGTATACTATCCATCCATACCTGTGGTGCATTTTAGTTGTGCGCAGTATATATAGTAGGAGGACAGTGCAGAATTTTGCTGACCACCAGTATATAATATATAGCAGTATGGTACAGTAGGCCACTGCTCTACCTACCTCTGTGTCGTCAAGTATACTATCCATCCATACCTGTGGTGCATTTTAGTTGTGCGCAGTATATATAGTAGGAGGACAGTGCAGAATTTTGCTGACCACCAGTATATAATATATAGCAGTACGGTAGAGTAGTCCACTGCTCTACCTACCTCTGTGTCGTCACGTATACTATCCATCCATACCTGTGGTGCATTTTAGTTGTGCGCAGTATTATATAGTAGGAGGACAGTGCAGAATTTTGCTGACCACCAGTATATAATATATAGCAGTACGGTACAATAGGCCACTGCTCTACCTACCTCTGTGTCGTCAAGTATACTATCCATCCATACCTGTGGTGCATTTTAGTTGTGTGCAGTATTATATAGTAGGAGGACAGTGCAGAATTTAGCTGACCACCAGTATGTAATATATAGCAGTACGGTACAGTAGTCCACTGCTCTACCTACCTCTGTGTCGTCACGTATGCTATCCATCCATACCTGTAATGCATTTTAGTTGTGCGCAGTATTATATAGTGGGAGGACAGTGCAGAATTTTGCTGACCACCAGTATATAATATATAGCAGTACGGTACAGTAGGCCACTGCTCTACCTACCTCTGTGTCGTCAAGTATACTATCCATCCATACCTGTGGTGCATTTTAGTTGTGTGCAGTATTATATAGTAGGAGGACAGTGCAGAATTTAGCTGACCACCAGTATATAATATATAGCAGTACGGTACAGTAGGCCACTGCTCTACCTACCTCTGTGTCGTCAAGTATACTATCCATCCATACCTGTGGTGCATTTTAGTTGTGTGCAGTATTATATAGTAGGAGGACAGTGCAGAATTTAGCTGACCACCAGTATATAATATATAGCAGTACGGTACAGTAGGCCACTGCTCTACCTACCTCTGTGTCGTCAAGTATACTATCCATCCATACCTGTGGTGCATTAGAGTTGTGCGCGGTATATATAGTAGGAGGACAGTGCAGAATTTTGCTGACCACCAGTATATAATATATAGCAGTACGGTACAGTAGGCCACTGCTCTACCTACCTCTGTGTCGTCAAGTATACTATACATCCATACCTGTGGTGCATTTTAATTGTTCACAGTATTATATAGTAGGACAGTGCAGAATTTTGCTAACCACCAGTATATAATATATAGCAGTACGGTACAGTAGGCCACTGCTCTACCTACCTCTGTGTCGTCAAGTATACTATCCATCCATACCTGTGGTGCATTTTAGTTGTGCGCAGTATTATATTGTAGGAGGACAGTGCAAAATTTTGCTGACCACCAGTATATAATATATAGCAGTACGGTACAGTAGTCCACTGCTCTACCTACCTCTGTGTCATCACGTATACTATCCATCCATACCTGTTGTGCATTTTAGTTGTGCACAGTATTATATAGTAGGACAGGGCAGAATTTTGCTGACCACCAGTATATAATATATAGCAGTACGGTACAGTAGGCCACTGCTCTACCTACCTCTGTGTCGTCAAGTATACTATCCACCCATACCTGTGGTGCATTTTAGTTGTGCACAGTATATATAGTAGGAGCACAGTGCAGAATTTTGCTGACCACCAGTATATAATATATAGCAGTACGGTACAGTAGGCCACTGCTCTACCTACCTCTGTGTCGTCAAGTATACTATCCATCCATACCTGTGGTGCATTTTAGTTGTGCGCAGTATTATATAGTAGGAGGACAGTGCAGAATTTTGCTGACCACCAGTATATAATATATAGCAGTACGGTACAGTAGGCCACTGCTCTACCTACCTCTTTGTCGTCAAGTATACTATCCATCCAGACCTGTGGTGCATTTTAGTTGTGCGCAGTATTATATAGTAGGAGGACAGTGCAGAATTTTGCTGACCACCATTATAAAATATATAGCAGTACGGTACAGTAGGCCACTGCTCTACTTACCTCTGTGTCGTCAAGTATACTATCCATCCATACCTGTGGTGCATTTTAATTGTGCACAGTATTATATAGTAGGACAGTGCAGAATTTTGCTGACCACCAATATATAATATATAGCAGTACGGTACAGTAGGCCACTGCTCTACCTACCTCTGTGTCGTCAAGTATACTATCCATCCATACCTGTGGTGCATTTTAGTTGTGCGCAATATTACATAGTAGGAGGACAGTGCAGAATTTTGCTGACCACCAGTATATAATATATAGCAGTACGGTACAGTAGGCCACTGCTCTACCTACCTCTGTGTCGTCAAGTATACTATCCATCCATACCTGTGGTGCATTTTAGTTGTGCGCAGTATTATATAGTAGGAAGACAGTGCAGAATTTTGCTGACCACCAGTATATAATATATAGCAGTACGGTACAGTAGGCCACTGCTCTACCTACCTCTGCCGTCAAGTATACTATCCATCCATACCTGTTGTGCATTTTAGTTGTGCGCAGTATTATATAGTAGGAGGACAGTGCAGAATTTTGCTAACCACCATTATATAATATATAGCAGTACGGTACAGTAGGCCAATGCTATTGATATATTACTGGCATATAATTCCACACATTAAAAAATGGAGAACAAATATGTGGAGGGTAAAATAGGGAAAGATCAAGATCCACTTCCACCTCGTACTGAAGCTGCTGCCACTAGTCATGGCCGAGACGATGAAATGCCATCAACGTCGTCTGCCAAGGCCGATGCCCAATGTCATAGTACAGAGCATGTAAAATCCAAAAAACAAAAGTTCAGTAAAATGACCCAAAAATCAAAATTAAAAGCGTCTGATGAGAAGCGTAAACTTGCCAATATGCCATTTACGACACGAAGTGGCAAGGAACGGCTGAGGCAATGTCCTATGTTCATGGCTAGTGGTTCAGCTACACATGAGGATTGAAGCACTCATCCTCCCGCTAGAAAAATGAAAAGACTTAAGCTGGCAAAAGCACAGCAAAGAACTGTACGTTCTTCGAAATCACAAATCCCCAAGGAGAGTCCAATTGTGTCGGATGCGATGCCTGACCTTCCCAACACTGGACGGGAAGAGGTGGCGCCTTCCACCATTTGCACGCCCCCTGCAAGTGCTGGAAGGAGCACCGGCAGTGCAGTTCCTGATAGTCAAATTGAAGATGTCACTGTTGAAGTACACCAGGATGAGGATATGGGTGTTGCTGGCGCTGAGGAGGAAATTGACAAGGAGGATTCTGATGGTGAGGTGGTTTGTTTAAGTCAGGCACCCGGGGAGACACCTGTTGTCCGTGAGATGAATATGATCATTGACATTCCTGGTCAAATTACAAAAAAAATCACCTCCTCGGTGTGGAATTATTTTAACAGAAATGCGGACAACAGGTGTCAAGCCGTGTGTTGCCTTTGTCAAGCTGTAATAAGTAGCGGTAAGGACGTTAACCACCTAGGAACATCCTCCCTTATACGTCACCTGGAGCGCATTCATCAGAAGTCATTGACAAGTTCAAAAACTTTGGGTGACAGCGGAAGCAGTCCACTGACAACTAAATCCCTTCCTCTTGTAACCAAGCTCCTGCAAACCACACCACCAACTCCCTCAGTGTCAATTTCCTCCTTAGACAGGAAAGCCAATAGTCCTGCAGGCCATGTCACTGGCAAGTCTGACAAGTCCTCTCCTGCCTGGGATTCCTCCGATGCATCCTTGAGTGTAACGCCTACTGCTGCTGGCGCTGCTGTTGTTGCTGCTGGGAGTCGATCGTCATCCCAGAGGGGAAGTCGGAAGACCACTTGTACTACTTCCAGTAAGCAATTGACTGTCCAACAGTCCTTTGCGAGGAAGATGAAATATCACAGCAGTCATCCTGCTGCAAAGCAGATAACTCAGGCCTTGGCAGCCTGGGTGGTGTTAAACGTGTGTCCGGTATCCACTGTTAATTCACAGAGAATTAGACAATTTATTGAGTTAGTGTGTCCCCGGTACCAAATACCATCTAGGTTCCACTTCTCTAGGCAGGCGATACCGAGAATGTACACAGACCTCAGAAAAAGAGTCACCAGTGTCCTAAAAAATGCAGTTGTACCCACTGTCAACTTAACCACGGACATGTGGACAAGTGGAGCAGGGCAGACTCAGGACTATATGACTGTGACAGCCCACTGGGTAGATGTATTGCCTCCCGCAGCAAGAACAGCAGCGGCGGTACCAGTAGCAGCATCTCGCAAACGCCAACTCGTTCCTAGGCAGGCTACGCTTTGTATCACCGCTTTCCATAAGAGGCACACAGCTGACAACCTCTTACGGCAACTGAGGAACATCATCACAGAATGGCTTACCCCAATTGAACTCTCCTGGGGATTTGTGACATCGGACAACGCCACCAATATTGTGCGTGCATTACATGTGGGCAAATTCCAGCACGTCCCATGTTTTGCACATATATTGAATTTGGTGGTGCAGAATTTTTTTAAAAATGACAGGGGCGTTCAAGTTATGCTGTCGGTGGTCCGAAGAATTGCGGGCCACTTTTGGCATTCAGCCACCGCGTGCCGAAGACTTGAGCACCAGCAAACACTCCTGGCCCCTCCTACCATCATCTGAAGCAAGAGGTAGTAACGAGGTGGAATTCAACCCTCTATATGCTTCAGAGGGTGGAGGAGCAGCAAAAGGCCATTCAAGCCTATACATCTGCCTACGATATAGGCAAAGGAGGGGGAATGCACCTGACTCAAGCGCAGTGGAGAATGATTTCAACGTTGTGCAAGGTTCTGCAACCCTTTGAACTTGCCACACGTGAAGTCAGTTCAGACACTGCCAGCCTGAGTCAGGTCATTCCCCTCATCAGGCTTTTGCAGAAGAAGCTGGAGAGATTGAAGGAGGAGCTAAAATGGAGCAATTCCGCTAGGCATGTGGGACTTATGGATGGAGCCCTTCATTCTCTTAACCAGTATTCATGGGTGGTCAATCTGTTGAAATCAGAGCACTACATTTTGGCCACCGTGCTCGATCCTAGGTTTAAAGCCTACGTTGTATCTCTCTTTCCGGCAGACACAAGTCTGCAGAGGTGCAAAGACCTGCTGGTGAGACACTTTTCAAGTCAAGCGGAACGTGACCCGTCAACAGCTCCTCCTTCACATTCTCCCCCAACTGGGGCTGCGAGGAAAAGGCTAAGAATTTCGAGCCCACCCGCTGGCGGTGATGCAGGGCAGTCTGGAGCGAGTGCTGACATCTGGTCCGGACTGAAGGACCTGCCAACGATTACTGACATGTCGTCTACTGTCACTGCATATGATTCTGTCACCATTGAAAGAATGGTGGAGGATTATATGAGTGACCGCATCCAAGTAGGCACGTCACACAGTCCGTACGTATACTGGCAGGAAAAAGAGGCAATTTGGAGGCTCTTGCACAAACTGGCTTTATTTTACCTAAGTTGCCCCCCCTCCAGTGTGTACTCCGAAAGAGTGTTTAGTGCAGCCGCTCACCTTGTCAGCAATCGGCGTACGGGGTTACTTCCACAAAATGTGGAGAAGATGATGTTCATCCAAATGAATTATAATCAATTCATCCGTCGAGACATTCACCAGCAATTGCCTCCAGAAAGTATACAGGGACCTGAGATGGTGGATTCCAGTGAGGATGAATTAATAATCTGTGAGGAGGGGGATGTACACAGTGAAAGGGGTGAGGAATCGGAGGATGATGAGGAGGAGGACATCTTGCCTCTGTAGAGCCAGTTTGTGCAAGGAGAGATTGATTGCTTCTTTTATGGTGGGGGCCCAAACCAACCAGTCATTTCAGTCACAGTTGTGTGGCAGACCCTGTCACTGAAATGATGGGTTTGTTAAAGTGTTCATGTCCTGTTTATACAACATAAGGGTGGGTGGGAGGGCCCAAGGACAATTCCATCTTGAACCTCTTTTTCTTTCATTTATCTTTGCATCATGTGCTGTTTGGGGACAATTTTTTGAAGTGCCATCCTGTCTGACACTGCAGTGCCACTCCTAGATGGGCCAGGTGTTTGTGTCGGCCACTTGGGTCGCTTAGCTTAGCCATCCAGCGACCTTGGTGCACTTCTTTTTTTCTTTGCATCATGTGCTGTTTGGGGATTATTTTTTGAAGTGCCATCCTGTCTGACACTGCAGTGCCACTCCTAGATGGGCAAGGTGTTTATGTCGGCCACTTGGGTCGCTTAGCTTAGCCATCCAGCGACCTTGGTGCACCTCTTTTTTTCTTTGCATCATGTGCTGTTTGGGGACTATTTTTTAAATCTGCTATCCTGTCTGACACTGCAGTGCCACTCCTAGATGGGCCAGGTGTTTGTGTCGGCCACTTGGATCGCTTAGCTTAGCCATCCAGCGACCTTGGTGCACCTCTTTTTTTCTTTGCATCATGTGCTGTTTGGGGACTATTTTTTAAATCGACCATCCTGTCTGACACTGCAGTGCCACTCCTAGATGGGCCAGGTGTTTGTGTCGGCCACTTGGGTCACTTAGCTTAGTCATCCAGCGACCTCGGTGCAAATTTTAGGACTAAAAATAATATTGTGAGGTGTGAGGTGTTCAGAATAGACTGTAAATGAGTGGAAATTACGGTTATTGAGGTTAATAATACTATGGGATCAAAATGACCCCCAAATTCTATGATTTAAGCTGTTTTTGAGGGTATTTGTAAAAAAAACACCCGATTCCAAAACACAACCGAATCCGACAAAAAATTTTCAGGGAGGTTTTGCCAAAACGCGTCCGAATCCAAAACACGGCCGCGGAACCGAATCCAAAACCAAAACACAGGATTCAAATTTAGAAACCTTATTCTATTTAGGAAACATTATTTGTACTTGTGTAAGTAATTGGCTGGATAATAGGGAGCAGTGAGTGTTGGTTAATTGGTTGTTACCCGACTGGGCCCCAGTACTTAGTGGAATACCGCAAGGCAGTGCCGTAACTAGACATTTTAGCGCTGTGTGCAAGACACGGC
The DNA here is from genome assembly GCF_028390025.1 of Pseudophryne corroboree. Taxonomy (NCBI): domain Eukaryota; kingdom Metazoa; phylum Chordata; class Amphibia; order Anura; family Myobatrachidae; genus Pseudophryne; species Pseudophryne corroboree. Next base: position 964,529,942 of record NC_086444.1, on the reverse strand, counting down.
ATCGGCGCCCCCCCCCCCTTTATGTAAATTGGAGGCAAAATTGGAGGCCAAAAATATAGAGGCGTGGCTTCACGGGGAAGGGGTGTGGCCGCAAAATAATACCAATTCATATAACGGTGCACAGTAGTCTCCATTATTAAAATTACGCGCACAGTAGCGCCACTACACCAGGTAGAGCCCCTTTTTCACATTACGGCAGACAGATTCCCCTTTTTACACATTACGGAAGACAGAGTCCCCTTTTTTACATATTACGGCAGAGTCCCCTTTTTACACATTACAGCAAACAGCGTCAGCTTTTTATACATTACGGCAGACAGCGTCAGCTTTTTATACATTACGGCAGACAGCGTCCCCTTTTTACACATTACAGCAGACAGCGTCCCCTTTTTACACATTACGGCAGACAGCGTCCCCCTATTTTACACATTACAGTAGCAGAGTCCACGCATTCCCACGTTTTGCACGAGAGAGAGGGAGAGTGAATGAGTGAGTGAGTGAGTGAGTGAGTGAGTGAGTGAGTGAGTGTGTGTGTGTCTGCTCTGGAGTGAGTAAGTGTGTGTATGTGTGTGTATTATCTGTTAATAAATAAATAAAATATGTGTGTGTTTTGTCAGTCACCTGGAGGTGGTTGCAGCATCCAGGCGCAGAGCCTCTCCTGGAGTCCGGGACGCATGCTGCTACGAGCCTCTCCTGGGGTCCGGGAGCAACCTCCGACAGCGCTCCACACCCCGCCAGCAGCAGACAGCCAACAGGAGTCCCGTTCTTCTGCACTCACAGCGGGACTCCTGGCGGCAGCGGGACACGGGGCAGCTGTTAGCTGATAGATGCGGCTACAGCCGCGTTCCTGCTCACATCACTTGCAGAGGCGGGAGTCAAGCGCCGGCGCCGGCGCCAGCCCGGGACTGTCACTACTGACAGTAGTACTGGCCGTACGGGTAGGTGTGCTGCCAGAGGGTGCGCCTTGCCCACATTTGCGCTGTGTGCAAGGCCCCCTCGGCACACACCTAGTTACGGCACTGCCGCAAGGGTCTCTACTCGGGCCACTACTGTTTAACATATTTATTAAAGAACTAAGAGAAGGTCTGGAAAGCACAGTGTAAATTTTTGCAGATGATACTAAACTGTAGAATAATTAATTCAGACAAGGATGTTGAGTATCTACAGAATAACCTATTTAAATTGGAGGTTTTGGCACATTATTGGAGAATGAAGTTCAATATAGCAAAATGTAAAGTTATGCACTTTGGACCTAAAATCAATCATGCTACCTATAAACTAAATGGAAAAAATGTAGGGGAAACAGTAGTTGAAAAAGATTTGGGGTGCTCATTGATAATAGACTTGGTAGCAGTACCCAATGTCATAGTGCAGCATCAAAAGCAAATAAGGTGTTAGCATGCATAAAGTGGGGAATTGAGTCAAGAGATGAGAGTGTACTGTAATCCTGCCATTGTACAAATCTTGGTACGGCCGCACCTGGAATATTGTGTTCAGTTCTGGCACCGCTCCACAAAAAAGACATCTTGGAACTCGAAAGGGTGCAAAGGTAAGCCACCAAACTGATAAAGGTGTTAGAAACACTGGACTATGAGGAAAGGCTTACTAGGTCAGATATGTTCACACTAGAGAAAAGGCGGCTAAGAGGGGACATTATTAATATTTACAAATATATAAAGGTACAATACAAGGATCTATCAGAAGATTTGTTTATTGAAAAATCTCTACACAGGACACATGGACACTGTCTGAGGTTAGAGGAGAGAAAATTTCATACCCAACGAAGGAAAGGATTCTTCACAGTAAGGGCAGTAAGGAATTGGAATTCACTGCCTGAGAAGGTAGTAATGGTGGACTCAATTAATATGTTCAAAAATGGATTAGGTAAATTCCTTACTGAAAGAAATATCCAAGGATATAGCACTAAAAGTGAATGCATTTAAAAAAAAAAAAAATTAAAAAGAAAAAAAAGAAAAGCATGATGTATAGTGTTAGTTAGACTTATTAACATAACTTTTATCTGGGTTATTATAGTTAAAATAGTGTTAAATACAGATTAGTGTAAGAATTACAAAAAAGGTTGAACTAGATGCACATTTTTTTTTTTTCAACCTCAATAACTATGTTACTATGTAACTATGTTACTATTCAACTTTCTGAAATCATTGCAAAACCTCAAAGCCCCTGAGGGTTTAGGCCAGGTGTGGGGAACCTTTTTTCTACAAAGGGCCATTTGGATATTTATAAAATCCTTCGGGGGCCATACAAAAATTATCAACCTAAAAATGAGCCTTTCCCCAGTAGATATGCCCCAGTAGATATACCCCCAATCAGTTGTTATGCCCCAGTAGATATGCCCCAAGTAAGTATTCCCCCAGTCACTTGTTATGCCCCATTAGATATGCCCCATCACTTGCAATGCCCCATTAGATATGCCACCAGTCAGTTGTTATGCCCCATTAGATATGCCCCCTAATAGCGACACTTACACACACACATTAAAAGAAAAAAAAAACACAATACTCACCAGCCCCGCTCCTGCTTCTGGACCAATGCCCTCCACCTGGCCACTCGCTTCTCAGAACTATGGTAGAGAAGTCATGACATCTCTCCTATAACACCGCACAGCAGCACATGCACACTGCCAGAGCCGGAAGCCAGAGCTCAGGAGTGAGCTCCTGCCTCCGGCTGCTACTGAGGGTAAGAAGCCAGGCACCCACTAGTAACAAAATCTCAGCGGGCACCCGGCTAGGTGAGCCTGGCCGGATCAAGTGGCTCTGCGGTCCTTATACGGCCCTCGGGCCTGAGATGGGGAGACCCCTGGTTTAGGCACTAACACAATAGGATTGTTCTACTTACTAGTGGACTCTTCTATTACCCCCAACCTGGATCATTTAGTCTACTGCTCGCTTTACGGCTCCTCGTTTGGCTTCAGGGATGTGATAAGGTCTTTGATTTACAATAACCCCAGGTGGGGTGACAATGATTTTCTTATGATTTGGGTTCTACCAGGAGTAGAGGAAAACAGATCTTGACTTCAACCTACCATTTCTATCACCTGCAGTTTTCGACTAGCATTTAATCTTTCTTCAATGGGTACCTCACATTCATGAGATTTAATAGCAACTCTGAGGTTTGTGTAATACTCTTCAGCCAGGGTTTGAACAGGTTAATATGGTAGATCTGTTCAGCCATCTGTCTCCCTTCCTGATGAACCTTATAATTAGTTGGTCCTACTTTTCCAACGACCTCATGTGGTTCCTGCCAATGAGAATACAGTTTACTCTCAGCAGTGGGTACCAGAACTAATACCTTGTCCCCAACATTAAAGGACCTAACCGTGGGGGTAATTCAGACCTGATCGCTGCTGTGCACTTTTACACAGCGGGCGATCAGGTCCAAACTGTGCATGCGCGTCGCATGGGTACAAAGCGAATTGTCGCTTAGCGATGGGTTTGTGCGATGGATCCGATCGCACGGGCAATCGCAAGGAGATTGACAGGAAGAAGACGTTTGTGAGTGTCAACTGACCGTTTTCAGGGTGTGTCTTGAAAAACACAGGCGTGCCCATGCGTTTGTAGGGAGGGTTCCTGACGTCAATTCCAGTCCCGGACAGGCTGATGTGATCGCAGCAGCTGAGTACTGTAAGTACTGGGCTGCGCAGAGACTGCACAAAATCTGTTTGTACAGCTCTGCTACACATGCGTTCGCAGACTTGCACAGCTAAAATACACTCCCCCTGTTGGCGGTGACTATCTGATCACAGCAGCGCAAAAATCACTTGCTAGCGATCAGGTCTGAATTAGGCCCTATAGCAGTTACATCATAATTGTGTTTTTGTCATTGTTGGGATTGGTCAAACTGTTGTATAACTATGGGACTTATTTGTTTTAAGCAGCTGTACAGTTGTGACACACACTGTACCACGTTAGGTTCCTGAACTGGTTATTCCCAACCCCCTTTTAACATGTCTAGCACTCCCAGAGGCTGTCTCCCATACAGGAGTTCAAATGGGCTAAAACCTGTAGAAGTTTGTGCCACTTCTTGTATTGCCAACATTAAATAGGGCAACAATAAGTCCCAATCTCGACTGTCTTGGTTTATTGCCCATCTACTAATTTGCCCGAGAGTCATCTGGTTAAATCTCTCTACTAGACCATCAGTATCGGGGTGATATACTGAAGTTGTTATTCTCTCTACACCCAACAACTGACACAAGTCTTTAATTAATTTGGACATAAATGGAGTTCCTTGGTCAGTAAGAACCTCCTTGGGTATGCCCAGGGTGTGGTATGAAAGGTCGACCACACTTAGGTCGACAATGTCTAGGTCAACCATTATTGGTTGGCAGTAACTAGGTCAACGGGGTATCTAGGTCGACATGTTTTAAGTCGACAGGTCAAAAGGTCGACATGAGTTGTTGTTTTTTAAAATGGTGTAGTTTTCTCCATACAGTGACCAGGAACACCAATTAATGCACCATGTCCCCTCGCATGGTGAGAGTATCTTAGGGTTACTATTCTCAATCATAGTCCACATGGATCCTTAAGTATGAAAAAGTAAAAAAAAAGAAAAACAAATTGGGAAAAACTCATGTCGATCTTTTGACCTGTCGACCTAGAACATGTCAACCTAGAGACCCTGTCGACCTAAAAACCCTGTCGACCTAGTTACTGTCGACCAATAGTGGTCGACCTAGACATTGTCGACCTAAGTGTGGTCAACCTAGAGAACGTATTCCATGACCAAATGGGTATAAACTAGGTATTAACGGCTCAAGAGCAATGGAACTGGATTTAATATGTCTTAGACGTATTGCCTCAGGATATCTAGTAGCGTAATTTAATATTACCAGTATGTAGTGGTGACCCTGAGATGACTCTCAAGTGGATCAATAAAATCTATCCCAGTCCATTCAAAAGGAATGGATATGTCTGACAGGGGCACCAATGGAGCTTTAAACTGGGATCTGGCAGCTGTCCTCTGACAGATGGGACATTCCTGACAATAGTTCTTTACTGCGGCATATATACCAGGTCAAAAGAACCTATATTGTATCTGCTGACGGGTTTTCTCCTCCCCTAATTGCCCTCCCCAGAGCTGCATGTGAGCAGCCTTGAGTACCAGTGGTCCATGCACTTGGGGAACTAACAGCTGTTCCACTCCTTTCCCTTGTACATAGACTACACAAAACAATAAATCATTTTTCAGTATAAAATATGGTTAGCCTTCTAGAGGCAAGACATTCTGTGTTTTGGCATTTACTTTTACAACACCTTGAAAAGCATTCAGGAGGTTACTATCATTTAATTGTTTATGGCCAAAGTCCCGCAAGGGCAGATCCTTGTCAATAGGTGGCCAGTCATCTTCTGGACTACTGTCCTCCGGCTGTTCTGTGACCATTACTGGTTCTGTCAGGGGCGGATTGGCCCACCAGGACACCATGACAGATATCCCACTCAGCCAGGGCTGGCTCACACTGCTTCCAATACTTGTGGTTCATTGGTACGCAATCCGGAAGTTAGGCTAGAAAGGACTTCCAGGTGCCGCGAGCCGTGAAAAGTGTTCTACCAATGAGGGACCTGGAGAAAGTTAACCAGACCAGCAGCATCCTCTCCCTGACCCCAGCCAAAGGTCTCTTCAATGAGCCCAGCCCGGGAGCAGCAGCATAGCGATGGTCGGAGCCGGGTTCACTACATCCGCGGCAACCCCAGCTCCCGCTCTGTCACTGAACTGGCCAGAGTGGCCACTGATCACTGAAGGTCACCCGGCAGAGAGGTTATATTTAATTACATTATTTGCATTATCATGTTGGTGTAAGAGTTAGGGAGTCCCCAGTCACAGTGTATGGTTCGGGGACTGGACAGGAGCAGGATGTACTTTGTTCTCAGGATGCCAGTTGATCAGGCAGCACTCACAGCCAGCCCTGGGACAATCTCTTATGCAAAGTCCTTCAGCCCTATAGCTGCCCAATGTCTGTCCATGATGATGGGACTATTAATATAATGCGGTGGCTACGTATGTAATGCAGTGAATGCGTATGTAATACAGTGGCTCCGCATGTAATGTGGTGGCTACGTATGTAATGTGGTGCTATTTGTATAATGCAGTGCTATATGTGTAGTGCGGTGCTATACGTGTAATGTGGTGCTATCCGTGTTATGTGGTGCTATTTGTGTAGTGCGATGCTATACATGTATTGCAGTGCTATATGTGTGATGTGGTGGCTATGTATATAATGTGGTGGCTATGCATGTAATCAGCGGTGGATTTGCCACTTGGACAGATTCTGATGCGTTAGTCCTCTGTGTCTGTGTTTCACTACTTGTGTGTGCTCCCTTCCTGTACTGTGCTGTATGTAGTATGTGCTCCCTCCCTGTACTGTGCTGTATGTAGTGTGTGCTCCCCCTCCCTGTACTGTGCTGTATGTAGTGTGTGCTCCCTCCCTGTACTGTGCTGTATGTAGTGTGTGCTTCCTTCCTGTACTGTGCTGTATGTAGTGTGTGCTCCCTTCCTGTACTGTGCTGTATGTAGTGTGTGCTCCCTCCCTGTACTGTGCTGTATGTATTATGTGCTCCCTCCCTGTACTGTGCTGTATGTACTGTGTGCTCCCGCTCCCTGTACTGTGCTGTATGTAGTGTGTGCTCCCCCTCCCTGTACTGTGCTGTATGTAGTGTGTGCTCCCCCTCCCTGTACTGTACTGTATGTAGTGTGTGATGCCTCCCTGTACTGTGCTGTATGTAGTGTGTGCTCCCTCCCTGTACTGTGCTGTATGTAGTGTGTGCTCCCTCCCTGTACTGTGCTGTATGTAGTGTGTGCTCCCTCCCTGTACTGTGCTGTATGTAGTGTGTGCTCCCTCCCTGTACTGTGCTGTATGTAGTGTGTGCTCCCTTCCTGTACTGTGCTGTATGTAGTGTGTGTTCCCTCTCTGTACTGTGCTGTATGTAGTGTGTGCTCCCTTCCTGTACTGTGCTGTATGTAGTGTGTGTTCCCTCCCTGTACTGTGCTGTATGTAGTGTGCGCTCCCTCCCTGTACTGTGCTGTATGTAGTGTGTGCTCCCTCCATGTACTGTGCTGTATGTAGTGTGTGCTCCCTCCCTGTACTGTGCTGTATGTAGTGTGTACTCCCTCCCTGTACTGTGCTGTATGTAGTGTGTGCTCCCTCCCTGTACTGCGCTGTATGTAGTGTGTGCTCCCTCCCTGTACTGTGCTGTATGTAGTGTGTGCTCCCTCCCTGTACTGTGATGTATGTAGTGTGTGCTTCCTCCCTGTACTGTGCTGTATATAGTGTGTGCTCCCTCCCTGTACTGTGCTGTATGTAGTGTGTGCTCCCTCCCTGTACTGTGCTGTATGTAGTGTGTGCTCTCTTCCTGTACTGTGCTGTATGTAGTGTGTGCTCCCTCCCTGTACTGTGATGTATGTAGTGTGTGCTCCCTCCCTGTACTGTGCTGTATATAGTGTGTGCTCCCTCCCTTTACTGTGCTGTATGTAGTGTGTGTTCCCTCCCTACACTGTGCTGTATGTAGTGTGTGCTCCCTCCCTGTACTGTGCTGTATGTAGTGTGTGTTCCCTCCCTACACTGTGCTGAATGTAGTGTGTGTTCCCTTCCTGTACTGTGCTGTATGTAGTGTGTGTTCCCTCTCTGTACTGTGCTGTATGTAGTGTGTGCTCCCTTCCTGTACTGTGCTGTACGTAGTGTGTGTTCCCTCCCTACACTGTGCTGTATGTAGTGTGTGCTCCCTCCCTGTACTGTGCTGTATGTAGTGTGTGCTTCCTCCCTGTACTGTGCTGTATGTAGTGTGTACTCCCTACCTGTACTGTGCTGTATGTAGTGTGTGCTCCCTCCCTGTACTGTGCTGTATGTAGTGTGTGCTCCCTTCCTGTACTGTGCTGTATGTAATGTGTGCTCCCTCCCTGTACTGTGATGTATGTAATGTGTGCTCCCTCCCTGTACTGTGCTGTATGTACTGTGTGCTCCCTCCCTGTACTGTGATGTATGTAGTGTGTGCTTCCTCCCTGTACTGTGCTGTATGTAGTGTGTGTTCCCTCTCTGTACTGTGCTGTATGTAGTGTGTGCTCCCTTCCTGTACTGTGCTGTATATAGTGTGTGTTCCCTCCCTACACTGTGCTGTATGTAGTGTGTGCTCCCTCCCTGTACTGTGCTGTATGTAGTGTGTGCTACCTCCCTTTACTGTGCTGTATGTAGTGTGTGCTCCCTCCCTGTACTGTGCTGTATGTAGTGTGTGCTCCCTTCCTGTACTGTGCTGTATGTAGTGTGTGCTCCCTCCCTGTACTGTGATGTATGTAGTGTGTGCTCCCTCCCTGTACTGTGCTGTATATAGTGTGTGCTCCCTCCCTGTACTGTGCTGTATGTAGTGTGTGCTCCCTCCCTGTACTGTGCTGTATGTAGTGTGTGCTCCCCCTCCCTGTACTGTGCTGTATGTAGTGTGTGCTCCCTCCCTGTACTGTGCTGTATGTAGTGTGTGCTCCCCCTCCCTGTACTGTGCTGTATGTAGTGTGTGCTCCCTCCCTGTACTGTGCTGTATGTAGTGTGTGCTCCCTCCCTGTACTGTGATGTATGTAGTGTGTGCTCCCTCCCTGTACTGTGCTGTATATAGTGTGTGCTCCCTCCCTGTACTGTGCTGTATGTAGTTTGCTCCCTCCCTGTACTGTTCTGTATGTATGTAGCACTCTGGTCCGAAGGTATGTTGTCTTCTTAATCTGCTGCGGACCCTCTTTGGGTGATTTTCCTTTTTAGCACACCGTGACAGAGAGGCGAGCATAGATTCCCCTTTTTCATTTGAGCAGACACAGCAGGACCCGCAATAGGTACAACACAATTTTATTGTAACACACTATAAGCAATTACCTAGAAGAGGATAACATCATACGAATAATGAAACTATTCTGAACTTAGTACCCCGAATAACCAGCAAGCAATTAGACAAACCGTTGTGAGAAGATAAAGAGCTGGAGTTGGCCTAGAGTAGCTAAATGTCGTAGAACCTGCAAACAACTATTATACAGGAAAGTTACAGGAACATGTAAGCAAGCTGGTGTCGCCCGTGTATAGCACGGTCTCGTATAGTAGGCTGTAGCACTTATACAGGTGAATTGCGGGAACAGGTAGCAAACGGCGTCGTCTTTAATAGCACAGTCTTGTATAGCCAACAGTAGCACTTATACAGGTGAATTGAGGGAACAGGTAGCAAGCGTCGTCATCTTTAATAGCACAGTCTTCTATAGCCAACAGTAGCACTTATACAGGTGAATTGCGGGAACAGGTAGCAAGTGTGGGTGTCTTTAATAGCACAGTTTTGTATAGCCAGCAGTAGCACTTATACAGATGAATTGCGGGAACAGGTAGCAAGTGGCGTTGTCTTTTATAGCACAGTCTTGTATAGCCAGCAGTAGCACTTATACAGATGAACTGCGGGAACAGGTAGCAAGCGTCGTCGTTTTTAATAGCACAGTCTTGTATAGCCAGCAGTAGCACTTATACAGGTGAACTGCGGGAACAGGTAGCAAGCGGCGTCATTTTTAATAGCACAGTCTTGTATAGCCAGCAGTAGCACTTTAACAGGTGTACTAGCCTTGAGGATCACTGCTGGGCGGAGCTTGCATATCATAGTCCGTAAGAACCCGCTTTTGTAATAGCAATGATTACACAGTAGGACGGCTTTGAAAACAACTGCTGGGCGGAGCTCGCATAAATCAGATAATAGATACCCGCCTTTGTAATAGCAATGAATACACAAATAGGACGGCTTTGAAAACAACTGCAGGGCCGAGCTCGCATAAATCAGATAATAGATACCCGACTTTGTAATAGCAAAGAATGCACAAATAGGACAGCTTTGATAGTAACTGCTGGGCGGAGCTTGCATAAATCAGTTAATAAATACCCGCCTTTGTAATAGCAATGAATACACAAATTGGACGGCTTTGATAGTAACTGCTGGGCGGAGCTTGCATAAATCAGTTTATAAATACCCGCCTTTGTAATGGCAATGAATACACAAATAGGACAGCTTTGATAGTAACTGCTGGGCGGAGCTTGCATAAATCAGTTAATAAATACTCGCCTTTGTAATAGCAATAAATACACAAATAGGACGGCTTTGATAGTAACTGCTGGGCGGAGCTTGCATAAATCAGACAATAGCATGAACATTAATCCTACACTGCTAGGCTGGGCTTGCATAAGTGAACCATAAGTACCAGCATTGCAGAATAGCAGACAATAGCATGAACATGAATTCTCACACTGTTAGGCTGAGCTTGCATAAGTGAACCATAAGTACCAGCATTGCAGAATAGCAGACAATAGCATGAACATGAATTCTCACACTGTTAGGCTGAGCTTGCATAAGTGAACCATAAGTACCAGCATTGCAGAGTAGCAGACAATAGCATGAACATTAATTCACTATTGACATCCTGCCATGGGGTGCCCACTCCCTTTATTAACAACTAGAAGGGGAGCCTACCCCCTTTTATCAGTAATGTGATACCCCAATTGCAATTCTTTGCAGCGGAAGGGCAAGCAGGGGCACAGGGGAATTAGGGAGAGCCTTTCCCCATTGTAAGGGCTTGTATTTTAAAGTGTTGCTTGGATTTGTAAGTGTATGTGAGTTGGAATCAGCAAAAGCAGGAGCTGGAAGCCGAGTTAAAAGGAGGTGCAGTGAGCTGGAACAACTGCAACTGCTAAGTGGAGTGTCGGTGCCGCAGGAGAGGTCCCACTCTGAGGGGGCACTGGAGTACTACGGCTGCATTAAAGCGAAGGACCAATAACCGCTCAAAGATAGATAAGTATAAGCCAGCTTAATTATTGTACATGTGAGTGTTTGCCCAGACCGTTTGTCTTCTACTTTTTCTTTTTGCTTCTTTTTCTTTGAGAGTAACAGGGAGTTAGACCTTACAAACAATATAGGAGGGGCTGTGATTGGGGACCTCACTCAGTGCATGTCGTGCAAGATGTATGCACACCTGGAGCTACCGGCCCAGTGTGATTACATCTGCACGAGGTGTGTGTGAACGGTTGCCCTGGAAGCCCAGGTAACTGATCTAGAGCAAACAGTTACGCGACTAAGGGAGATTCACAATCTCGAGCGAAGTTTAGACAGAACGGTGGAGGAGTTGCAGGAAGGGTCACTGGTAGAAGAGGATGATGATCAGGTAGCCAGCTGGGTCACAGTTAGAAGGAAGAAGAAATAAGATTTTACTCACCGGTAAATCTATTTCTCGTAGTCCGTAGTGGATGCTGGGACTCCGTAAGGACCATGGGGAATAGCGGCTCCGCAGGAGACTGGGCACAACTAAAGAAAGCTTTAGGACTACCTGGTGTGCACTGGCTCCTCCCTCTATGACCCTCCTCCAGACATCAGTTAGGATACTGTGCCCGGAAGAGCTGACACAATAAGGAAGGATTTTGAATCCCGGGTAAGACTCATACCAGCCACACCAATCACACCGTATAACTCGTGATACTATACCCAGTTAACAGTATGAACAATAACTGAGCCTCTCAACAGATGGCTCAACAATAACCCTTTAGTTAAACAATAACTATATACAAGTATTGCAGACAATCCGCACTTGGGATGGGCGCCCAGCATCCACTACGGACTACGAGAAATAGATTTACCGGTGAGTAAAATCTTATTTTCTCTGACGTCCTAAGTGGATGCTGGGACTCCGTAAGGACCATGGGGATTATACCAAAGCTCCCAAACGGGCGGGAGAGTGCGGATGACTCTGCAGCACCGAATGGGCAACTCTAGGTCCTCCTCAGCCAGGGTGTCAAACTTGTAGAATTTAGCAAATGTGTTTGACCCCGACCAAGTAGCTGCTCGGCAAAGTTGTAGAGCCGAGACCCCTCGGGCAGCCGCCCAAGAAAAGCCCACCTTCCTCGTGGAATGGGCTTTCACTGATTTAGGATGTGGCAGTCCAGCCGCAGAATGTGCAAGCTCAATCGTACTACAGATCCAGCGAGCAATAGTCTGCTTTGAAGCAGGAGCACCCAGCTTGTTGGGTGCATACAGGATAAACAACGAGTCAGTTTTCCTGACTCTAGCCGTCCTGGAAACATAAATTTTCAGGGCCCTGACTAAGTCCAACAACTTGGAAGCCTCCAAGTCTTTAGTAGCCGCAGGCACCACGATAGGTTGGTTCAAATGAAAGGCTGATACCACCTTAGGGAGAAACTGGGGACGAGTCCTCAATTCTGCCCTATCCTTATGGAAAATCAGATAAGGGCTTTTACATGACAAAGCCGCCAATTCTGACACACGCCTGGCCGAAGCCAAGGCCAACAGCATGACCACTTTCCACGTGAGATATTTTAATTCCACAGTTTTAAGTGGCTCAAACCAATGTGACTTTAGAAAATCCAACACCACGTTGAGATCCCAAGGTGCCACTGGAGGCACAAAAGGGGGCCGAATATGCCGCACTCCCTTAACAAACGTCTGAACTTCAGGCAGTGAAGCCAGTTCTTTTTGAAAGAAAATAGACAGGGCCGAAATCTGGACTTTAATGGATCCCAATTGTAGGCCCATAGTCACTCCTGACTGTAGGAAGTGCAGAAATCGACCCAGCTAAATTTCTTCTGTTGGGGCCTTCATAGCCTCACACCAAGCAACATATTTTCGCCATATGCGGTGATAATGTTTTGCTGTCACATCCTTCCTAGCTTTTTTCAGCGTAGGAATGACTTCAACCGGAATGCCCTTTTCCATCAGGATCCGGCGTTCAACTGCCATGCCGTCAAACGCAGCCGCGGTAAGTCTTGGAACAGACAGGGCCCCTGCTGCAGCAGGTCCTGTCTGAGCAGCAGAGGCCATGGGTCCTCTGAGATCATTTCTTGAAGTTCTGGGTACCAAGCTCTTCTTGGCCAATCCGGAACAATGAGTATAGTTCTTACTCCTCTTCTTCTTATTAGTCTCGGTACCTTGGGTATGAGAGGCAGAGGAGGGAACACATACACCGACCGGTACACCCACGGTGTTACCAGAGCGTCCACAGCTATCGCCTGAGGGTCCCTTGACCTGGCGCAATATCTTTTTAGCTTTTTGTTGAGGTGAGACGCCATCATGTCCACCTGTGGCCTTTCCCACCGGTGTACAATCATTTGGAAGACGTCTGGATGAAGTCCCCACTCTCCCGGGTGGAGGTCGTGTCTGCTGAGAAAGTCTGCTTCCCAGTTGTCCACTCCGGGAATGAACACTGCTGACAGTGCTAACACATGATTTTCCGCCCATCGGAGAATCCTTGTGGCTTCTGCCATCGCCATCCTGCTTCTTGTGCCGCCCTGCTGGTTTACATGGGCGACCGCCGTGATGTTGTCTGACTGGATCAGCACCGGCTGGTGTTGAAGCAGGGGTCTAGCCTGACTTAGGGCATTGTGAATGGCCCTTAGTCCCAGAATATTTATGTGTAGGGAAGTCTCCTGACTTGATCATAGTCCTTGGAAGTTTCTTCCCTGTGTGACTGCCCCCCAGCCTCGAAGGCTGGCATCCGTGGTCACCAGGACCCAGTCCTGTATGCCGAATTTGCGGCCCTCTAGAAGATGAGCACTCTGCAGCCACCACAACAGCAACACCCTGGCCCTTGGAGACAGGGTTATCAGCCGATGCATCTGAAGATGCGACCCGGACCACTTGTCCAACAGATCCCACTGGAAGATCCTTGCATGGAACCTGCCGAATGGAATTTCTTCGTAAGAAGCTACCATCTTTCCCAGGACTCGCGTGCATTGATGCACCGACACCTGTATTTGTATTAGGAGGTCTCTGACTAGAGATGACAACTCCTTGGCCTTCTCCTCCGGGAGAAACCCTTTTTCCTGTTCTGTGTCCAGAACCATACCCAGGAACAGTAGACGCGTCGTAGGAACCAGCTGCGACTTTGGACTATTCAGAATCCAGCCGTGCTGTTGTAGCACTTCCCGAGATATTGCTACTCCGACGAACAACTGCTCCCTGGACCTCGCCTTTATAAGGAGATCGTCCAAGTACGGGACAATTATAACTCCCTTTTTTCGAAGGAGTATCATCATTTCGGCCATTACCTTGGTAAATACCCTCGTGCCGGGGACAGACCAACGGCAACGTCTGGAATTGGTAATGACAGTCCTGTACCACAATTTTGAGGTACTCCTGGTGAGGAGGGTAAATGGGGACATGCAGGTAAGCATCCTTGATGTCCAGTGATACCATGTAATCCCCTGCGTCCAGGCTTGCAATAACCGCCCTGAGCGATTCCATTTTGAACTTGAACCTTCGTATATAAGTGTTCAAGGATTTCAATTTTAGAATGGGTCTCACCGAACCATCTGGTTTCGGTACCACAAACATTGTGGAATAGTAACCCCGGCCTTGTTGAAGGAGGGGTACCTTGATTATCACCTGCTGGAAGTACAGCTTGTGAATTGCCGCCAGTACTACCTCCCCTCGAGGGCAGCAGGCAAGGCTGATTTGAGGTAACGGCGAGGGGGAGTCGCCTCGAACTCCAGCTTGTATCCCTGTGATACTACTTGCAGAACCCAGGGATCCACCTGTGAGCGAGCCCACTGGTCACTGAAGTTCCCGAGACGCGCCCCCACCGCACCTGGCTTTACCTGTGGAGCCCCAGCGTCATGCGGTGGACTCAGAGGAAGCGGGGAAAGATTTTTGATCCTGGGAACTGGCTGTCTGGTGCAGCTTTTTCCCTCTTCCCTTGTCTCTGTGCAGAAAGGAAGCGCCTTTGACCCGCTTGCTTTTCTGAAGCCGAAAGGACTGTATCTTATAATACAGTGCTTTCTTAGGCTGTGAGGAAACTTGAGGTAAAGTTTTTTCTTTCCCAGCTGTTGTTGTGGATACAAGGTCCCAGAGACCATCCCCAAACAATTCCTCACCCTTATAAGGCAAAATCTTCATGTGCCTTCTAAAGTCAGCATCGCCTGTCCACTGCCGGGTCCCTAATACCCTCCTGGCAGAATGGACATTGCATTAATTCTGGATGCCAGCCGGCAAATCTCCCTCTGTGCATCCCTCATATATAAGACGACATCTTTAATATGCTCTATGGTTAGCAAAAATAATATCCCTGTCCTGACAGGGTAATAGACCACGCTGCTGCAGCAGCACTATCCATGCTGAGGCAATTGCAGGTCTCAGTATAGTACCTGAGTGTGTATATATATACAGACTTCAGGATAGCCTCCTGCTTTTTATCAGCAGGCTCCTTCAAAGTCGCCGTATCCTAAGACGGCAGTGCCACCTTTTTTGACAAACGTGTGAGCGCCTTATCCACCCTAGGGGATATCTCCCAACGTGACCTATTCTCTGGCGGGAAAGGGTACGCCATCAGTAACTTTTTAGAAATTACCAGTTTCTTATCGGGGGAACCCACGCTTCTTCACACACTTCATTCACGCATCTGATGGGGGAACAAAACACTGGCTGCTTTTTCTCCCCAAACATAAAAACCCTTTTTTGTGGTACCTGGGTTAATGTCAGAAATGTGTAACACATTTTTCATTGCCGAGATCATGCAACGGATGTTCCTAGTGGATTGTGTATATGTCTCAACCTCGTCGACACTGGAGTCAGAATCCGTGTCGACATCTGTGTCTGCCATCTGAGGTAGAGGGCGTTTTTGAGCCCCTGATGGCCTTTGAGACGCCTGGGCAGGCGCGGGCTGAGAAGCCGGCTGTCCCACAGCTGTTACGTCATCCAGCTTTTTATGTAAGGAGTTGACACTGTCGGTTAATACCTTCCACCTATCCATCCACCCTGGTGTCGGCCCAACAGGGGGCGACATCACATTTATTGGCATCTGCTCCGCCTCCACATAAGCCTCCTCATCAACCATGTCGACACAGCCGTACCGACACACCGCACACACACAGGGAATGCTCTGACTGAGGACAGGACCCCACAAAGTCCTTTGGGGAGACAGAGAGAGAGTATGCCAGCACACACCAGAGCGCTATATAATGCAGGGATTCACACTACCCACAGTGATTTTTCCCTTATAGCTGCTATAATACACAGATTTGCGCCTAAATTTAGTGCCCCCTCTCTCTTTGTAACCCTTTGAGCCTGAAAACTACAGGGGAGAGCCTGGGGAGCTGTCTTCCAGCTGCACTGTGAAGAGAAAATGGCGCCAGTGTGCTGAGGGAGATAGCCCCGCCCCTTTTTCGGCGGACTTCTCCCGCTCTTATAATCATGATGTGGCAGGGGTATTTTACACATATATAGCTTATTAGGCTATATTATGTGTGATTTGACACTTTTAAGGTACTCTAATTGCTGCCCAGGGCGCCCCCCCCCCCCCCCAGCGCCCTGCACCCATCAGTGACCGGAGTATGTGGTGTGCACAGGGAGCAATGGCGCACAGCTGCAGTGCTGTGCGCTACCTTAATGAAGACCGGAGTCTTCTGCCGCCGATTTCCAGGACCGTCTTCTTGCTTCTGGCTCTGTAAGGGGGACGGCGGCGCGGCTCCGGGACCGGACGATCGAGGTCGGGTCCTGTGTTCGATCCCTCTGGAGCTAATGGTGTCCAGTAGCCTAAGAAGCCCAAGCTAGCTGCAAGCAGGTAGGTTCGCTTCTTCTCCCCTTAGTCCCTCGTAGCAGTGAGTCTGTTGCCAGCAGATCTCACTGAAAATAAAAAACCTAAAATAAACTTTCTTTTTCTAGGAGCTCAGGAGAGCCCCTAGTGTGCATCCAGCTCAGCCGGGCACAAGATTCTAACTGAGGTCTGGAGGAGAGTCATAGAGGGAGGAGCCAGTGCACACCAGGTAGTCCTAAAGCTTTCTTTAGTTGTGCCCAGTCTCCTGCGGAGCCGCTATTCCCCATGGTCCTTACAGAGTCCCAGCATCCACTTAGGATGTCAGAGAAAGAGGATGAGGCTCGACATCTCTGAACTATCAAACCCGAACAAATTTGCCCGACTGGACGAGGGATCGGAGGATGATTGTGAAGAAATGACGGTGCCGGAGGAGACTGCTCCCTCTAGCATACAGAGGAGCGGTCCCTCTGGCGCAGCTGGGATAAAAGAAGTGAGGTACCTAGTCAGATGGTAGTGGTAGGGGATTCTATCATCAGGAAGGCAGATAGGGCAATCTGCTACCGGGACCGTGATCGCCGTACAGTCTGTTGTCTCCCGGGTGCTCAGGTATGGCCCATCACGGACCGGGTAGATAGATTGTTGGGAGGGGCTGGGAAAGACCCGGCAGTCTTGGTGCATGTTGGCACCAATGACAAAGTTAGCAGAAGGTGGGATGTCCTTAAGAAAGACTATAGAGACTTGGAAAAGAAACTTAAGGCAAGGACATCTAAGGTAATATTCTCCAAAATATTACCCGTGCCACGCGCTAGTCCAGGGTGGCAGAGGGAGATTAGTGAGGTAAATGTGTGGCTTAGGAATTGGTGCAGGAAAGAGGGGTTTGTGTTCCTGGAACACTGGGCGAACTTCTCAGTCAGACGCCATCTCTTTTGTCGTGACAGATTGCACCTGACTGAGGAGGGGCAGCGGTGCTGGGGGGAAGGATGCTTAGAAGGTTGGAGGAGATTTTAAACTAGGAGCCTGGGGGGAGGGTTTAGCTAGAACTACGGTTCATGCAGTGAGAATAGTGGGGATGGCGGTAGTAAACGAAATGGTGGAGAAGTTGGGGGGAGGGTAAGAGCAGGCAGGTTACTAACATGGGTACTAAAAGAGATTTTACCAAAGCAGTAACCAATGACGATTACAAGTCATCATTGCTACATAAGGTGAAAGATGTCCCTAACGCAAGGGAAAATACTTATCTTAGTTGTATGTATGTAAACGCTAGAAGCATTACTGGTAAAAAGGGCGAACTAGAAATAATTGCAGCAAGCAAACAGTATGATATTATAGGCATTACTGAAACTTGGTGGGATGAATCTCATGATTGGACAGTCAATTTAGAGGGCTATACACTGTTTAGGAGAGACAGACTAAATAAAAAGGGTGGAGGGGTGTGTCTTTATGTAAAGCCATTTTTAAAACCTGATATACGGGAAGATATTTAGGAGGGGACTGTAGATACTGTTGAGACATTATGGGTAGAAATTGCATGCGGGGGAAAAAGGAATAAAAAAGTTAGTATTGGGTGTATGCTATTGGCCGCCTGGTATCAACGTATCTGATGAGGAATTGTTACTAAAGCAAATTAATAGAGCAGCAGGAGTAGGAGACATAGTAGTGATGGGAGATTTTAACTATCCAGAGATAAACTGGAAAAACGATTCATGTGATACTGCTAGGCGCAATATGTTTTTAAGCACACTTAATGATAACTACTTAGTTCAACTAATTGAGGAACCAACTAGGTACAATGCAATCTTAGACCTGGTATTAACAAACAATGGGGATTTGGTATCAGGTATTATAGTAGGGGAACCCATAGGAAACAGCGACCACAATATGGTCACATTCAATATCAGTTTTCATAAACAGCCCTATACTGGCTCCACTAGGACTCTAAACTTTAGCAAAGCGAATTTCGAAAAGATGAGGGTATTTTTTAGGGATATTGAATGGGAAGGTTTGTTTTTAGGAAAAAATACTACGGAGAAATGTGAGGTACTAAAATTCCTGCTAGCTAAAAATACTCTCAAATTTATTCCTACGAGCAGCAAAAAAAGAAATCAAAATCATAAACCGATGTGGCTTAACAAAAAAATAAAGGAACATATGGGCAAGAAAAGGCTAGCATTTAAAAAAATACAAATCTGACGGGGAAGCAGAGTCATTTCAGCACTATAAGAAATGTAACAAAATATGCAAAAAGGAAATAAGAGCGGCTAAAGTAGAAACTGAAAAACTAGTAGCAAAGGAAAGCAAAGCGAATACCAAAAAATGATTTAAATACATTAATAGCAAGAGATTAAAGAAGGAGAGTATAGGCCCTTTAAAAGACAAGTTGGGAGTCTTAAGCAAAATGATAATGACATAGCGGACACACTAAATGAGTTTTTTTCAACAGTATTTACTAGAGAGGACCCAATTCAGGGACTAACACATAATCTCAATAATGAGAATATCCCACTGATAGGTACTTATTTAAGCGAGGAAGTAGTCTGTGACCGATTAAAACATTTAAAGATTAATAAGTCACCAGGTCCCGATGGTATTCACCCAAGGGTTCTAATGGAGCTTCACTCTGAACTTGCAAAACCGCTATTTTTGATCTTTAAGGATTCAGTAATATCAGGTATGGTTCCCAAAGACTGGCGTATAGCGGAAGTAGTGCCTATATTCAAAAAGGGAAGTAAAGCTGAACCAGGTAATTATAGACCAGTTAGTCTTACATCTATAGTGGGGAAAGTATTGGAAGGTATTCTAAGAGATAGTATTCAGAAGTTCCTTGACATCAATAAGGTCATTAAAAGGTATCAACATGGGTTTATGATAGAGATGAGCGGGTTCGGTTCCTCGGAATCCGAACCCGCCCGAACTTCATGTTTTTTTTCACGGGTCCGAGCGACTCGGATCTTCCCGCCTTGCTCGGTTAACCCGAGCGCGCCCGAACGTCATCATCCCGCTGTCGGATTCTCGCGAGGCTCGGATTCTATCGCGAGACTCGGATTCTATATAAGGAGCCGCGCGTCGCCGCCATTTTCACACGTGCATTGAGAGTCATAGGGAGAGGACGTGGCTGGCGTCCTCTCCGTTTAGAGAAGAGAGAGACACAGTAGAGACGAGAGAGACACAGTAGTAGTAATTTTGGGGAGCATTATTAGGAGGAGTACTACTATACTACTATACTACTTGCTGAAGTGATATAGATTAGATAGTGTGACTGTAAGTGTATTGTATTATCTGACTTGTGGGGGAGACACTGACAGTGGGGAGCAGTTAGAGTCTGAGAGCAGGACTCAGGAGTACATATAACGTACAGTGCACACTTTTGCTGCCAGAGTCAGTGCCACACTGCCATTGTTGTGACCACACTGACCACCAGTATAATAATATATTTTGTGATTGTCTGCTTAGGACTCGGAGCACTAGTTGCAAGTTGCAACGTGAGTGACCTGACCACCAGTTTAATAATCAATCACCACCAGTTTAATATATATATATATATATATATATATATATAATTGTATATAATATATATATATATATATATAATATTGTATACCACCTACCCGTGTTTTTTTTTTTCATTCTTCTTTATACATACTACTATAGTAGCTTACTGTAGCAGTCTGCGGTGCTGCTGACCTGACAGTGTCCAGCAGGTCCGTCATCAGTCATTACATAATAAATATATATAGTACCTGTCCGGCTGCAGTACTAGTGATATTATATTGATTTCATCTCATTATCAATAATTTATCATCCAGTCTAGACTCTATATTAGCAGCAGACACAGTACGTTAGTCCACGGCTGTAGCTACCTCTGTGTCGGCACTCGGCAGTCCATCCATAATTGTATACCACCTACCCGTGGTTTTTTTTTTTCTTTCTTCTTTGTACATACTACTATAGTATAGTAGCTTACTGTAGCAGTCTGCGGTGCTGCTGAGCTGACAGTGTCCAGCAGGTCCGTCATCAGTCATCATTACTTAATAAATATATTATCTACCTGTCCGGCTGCAGTACTAGTGATATTATATATACATACATATATATATTGATTTCATATCATTATCATCCAGTCTATATTAGCAGCAGACACAGTACGTTAGTCCACGGCTGTAGCTACCTCTGTGTCGGCACTCGGCAGTCCATCCATAATTGTATACCACCTACCCGTGGTTTTTTTTTTTTCTTTCTTCTTTGTACATACTACTATAGTATAGTAGCTTACTGTAGCAGTCTGCGGTGCTGCTGAGCTGACAGTGTCCAGCAGGTCCGTCATCAGTCATCATTACCTAATAAATATATTATCTACCTGTCCGGCTGCAGTACTAGTGATATTATATATACATACATATATATATTGATTTCATATCATTATCATCCAGTCTATATTAGCAGCAGACACAGTACGTTAGTCCACGGCTGTAGCTACCTCTGTGTCGGCACTCGGCAGTCCATCCATAAGTATACTAGTATCCATCCATCTCCATTGTTTACCTGAGGTGCCTTTTAGTTGTGCCTATTAAAATATGGAGAACAAAAATGTTGAGGTTCCAAAATTGGGGAAAGATCAAGATCCACTTCCACCTCGTGCTGAAGCTGCTGCCACTAGTCATGGCTGAGACGATGAAATGCCAGCAACGTCGTCTGCCAAGGCCGATGCCCAATGTCATAGTACAGAGCATGTCAAATCCAAAACACCAAATATCAGTAAAAAAAGGACTCCAAAACCTAAAATAAAATTGTCGGAGGAGAAGCGTAAACTTGCCAATATGCCATTTACCACACGGAGTGGCAAGGAACGGCTGAGGCCCTGGCCTATGTTCATGGCTAGTGGTTCAGCTTCACATGAGGATGGAAGCACTCAGCCTCTCGCTAAAAAAATGAAAAGACTCAAGCTGGCAAAAGCAGTAGCACCGCAAAGAACTGTGCGTTCTTTGAAATCCCAAATCCACAAGGAGAGTCCGACTCCAATTGTGTAGGTTGCGATGCCTGACCTTCCCAACACTGGACGTGAAGAGCATGCGCCTTCCACCATTTGCACGCCCCCTGCAAGTGCTGGAAGGAGCACCCGCAGTCCAGTTCCTGATAGTCAGATTGAAGATGTCAGTGTTGAAGTACACCAGGATGAGGAGGATATGGGTGTTGCTGGCGCTGGGGAGGAAATTGACCAGGAGGATTCTGATGGTGAGGTGGTTTGTTTAAGTCAGGCACCCGGGGAGACACCTGTTGTCCGTGGGAGGAATATGGCCATTGACAAGCCTGGTGAAAATACCAAAAAAATCAGCTCTTCGGTGTGGAAGTATTTCAACAGAAATGCGGACAACAGGTGTCAAGCCGTGTGTTGCCTTTGTCAAGCTGTAATAAGTAGGGGTAAGGACGTTAACCACCTCGGAACATCCTCCCTTATACGTCACCTGCAGCGCATTCATAATAAGTCAGTGACAAGTTCAAAAACTTTGGGTGACAGCGGAAGCAGTCCACTGACCAGTAAATCCCTTCCTCTTGTAACCAAGCTCACGCAAACCACCCCACCAACTCCCTCAGTGTCAATTTCCTCCTTACCCAGGAATGCCAATAGTCCTGCAGGCCATGTCACTGGCAATTCTGACGAGTCCTCTCCTGCCTGGGATTCCTCCGATGCATCCTTGAGTGTAATGCCTACTGCTGCTGGCGCTGCTGTTGTTGCTGCTGGGAGTCGATCGTCATCCCAGAGGGGAAGTCGTAAGCCCACTTGTACTACTTCCAGTAAGCAATTGACTGTCCAACAGTCCTTTGCGAGGAAGATGAAATATCACAGCAGTCATCCTGCTGCAAAGCGGATAACTGAGGCCTTGACAACTATGTTGGTGTTAGACGTGCGTCCGGTATCCGCCGTTAGTTCACAGGGAACTAGACAATTTATTGAGGCAGTGTGCCCCCGTTACCAAATACCATCTAGGTTCCACTTCTCTAGGCAGGCGATACCGAGAATGTACACGGACGTCAGAAAAAGACTCACCAGTGTCCTAAAAAATGCAGTTGTACCCAATGTCCACTTAACCACGGACATGTGGACAAGTGGAGCAGGGCAGGGTCAGGACTATATGACTGTGACAGCCCACTGGGTAGATGTATGGACCCCCGCCGCAAGAACAGCAGCGGCGGCACCAGTAGCAGCATCTCGCAAACGCCAACTCTTTCCTAGGCAGGCTACGCTTTGTATCACCGCTTTCCAGAATACGCACACAGCTGAAAACCTCTTACGGCAACTGAGGAAGATCATCGCGGAATGGCTTACCCCAATTGGACTCTCCTGTGGATTTGTGGCATCGGACAACGCCAGCAATATTGTGTGTGCATTAAATATGGGCAAATTCCAGCACGTCCCATGTTTTGCACATACCTTGAATTTGGTGGTGCAGAATTTTTAAAAAAACGACAGGGGTGTGCAAGAGATGCTGTCGGTGGCCAGAAGAATTGCGGGACACTTTCGGCGTACAGGCACCACGTACAGAAGACTGGAGCACCACCAAAAACAACTGAACCTGCCCTGCCATCATCTGAAGCAAGAAGTGGTAATGAGGTGGAATTCAACCCTCTATATGCTTCAGAGGTTGGAGGAGCAGCAAAAGGCCATTCAAGCCTATACAATTCAGCACGATATAGGAGGTGGAATGCACCTGTCTCAAGCGCAGTGGAGAATGATTTCAACAGTGTGCAAGGTTCTGATGCCCTTTGAACTTGCCACACGTGAAGTCAGTTCAGACACTGCCAGCCTGAGTCAGGTCATTCCCCTCATCAGGCTTTTGCAGAAGAAGCTGGAGACATTGAAGGAGGAGCTAACACAGAGCGATTCCGCTAGGCATGTGGGACTTGTGGATGGAGCCCTTAATTCGCTTAACAAGGATTCACGGGTGGTCAATCTGTTGAAATCAGAGCACTACATTTTGGCCACCATGCTCGATCCTAGATTTAAAGCCTACCTTGGATCTCTCTTTCCGGCAGACACAAGTCTGCTGGGGTTCAAAGACCTGCTGGTGAGAAAATTGTCAAGTCAAGCGGAACGCGACCTGTCAACATCTCCTCCTTCACATTCTCCCGCAACTGGGGGTGCGAGGAAAAGGCTCAGAATTCCGAGCCCACCCGCTGGCGGTGATGCAGGGCAGTCTGGAGCGACTGCTGATGCTGACATCTGGTCCAGACTGAAGGACCTGACAACGATTACGGACATGTCGTCTACTGTCACTGCATATGATTCTCTCACCATTGAAAGAATGGTGCAGGATTATATGAGTGACCGCATCCAAGTAGGCACGTCACACAGTCCGTACTTATACTGGCAGGAAAAAGAGGCAATTTGGAGGCCCTTGCACAAACTGGCTTTATTCTACCTAAGTTGCCCTCCCACAAGTGTGTACTCCGAAAGAGTGTTTAGTGCCGCCGCTCACCTTGTCAGCAATCGGCGTACGAGGTTACATCCAGAAAATGTGGAGAAGATGATGTTCATTAAAATGAATTATAATCAATTCCTCCGTGGAGACATTGACCAGCAGCAATTGCCTCCACAAAGTACACAGGGAGCTGAGATGGTGGATTCCAGTGGGGACGAATTGATAATCTGTGAGGAGGGGGATGTACACGGTGATATATCGGAGGATGATGATGAGGTGGACATCTTGCCTCTGTAGAGCCAGTTTGTGCAAGGAGAGATTAATTGCTTCTTTTTAGGTGGGGGTCCAAACCAACCCGTCATTTCAGTCACAGTCGTGTGGCAGACCCTGTCACTGAAATGATGGGTTGGTTAAAGTGTGCATGTCCTGTTTATACAACATAAGGGTGGGTGGGAGGGCCCAAGGACAATTCCATCTTGCACCTCTTTTTTCTTTAATTTTTCTTTGCGTCATGTGCTGTTTGGGGAGTATTTTTTGGAAGGGCCATCCTGCGTGACACTGCAGTGCCACTCCTAGATGGGCCCGGTGTTTGTGTCGGCCACTAGGGTCGCTTATCTTACTCACACAGCTACCTCATTGCGCCTCTTCTTTTCTTTGCGTCATGTGCTGTTTGGGGAGGGTTTTTTGGAAGGGCCATCCTGCGTGACACTGCAGTGCCACTCCTAGATGGGCCCGGTGTTTGTGTCGGCCACTAGGGTCGCTTATCTTACTCACACAGCTACCTCATTGCGCCTCTTTTTTTCTTTGCATCATGTGCTGTTTGGGGAGGGTTTTTTGGAAGGGACATCCTGCGTGACACTGCAGTGCCACTCCTAGATGGGCCCGGTGTTTGTGTCGGCCACTAGGGTCGCTTATCTTACTCACACAGCTACCTCATTGCGCCTCTTTTTTTCTTTGCGTCATGTGCTGTTTGGGGAGGGTTTTTTGGAAGGGACATCCTGCGTGACACTGCAGTGCCACTCCTAGATGGGCCCGGTGTTTGTGTCGGCCACTAGGGTCGCTTATCTTACTCACACAGCTACCTCATTGCGCCTCTTTTTTTCTTTGCGTCATGTGCTGTTTGGGGAGGGTTTTTTGGAAGGGACATCCTGCGTGACACTGCAGTGCCACTCCTAGATGGGCCCGGTGTTTGTGTCGGCCACTAGGGTCGCTTATCTTACTCACACAGCTACCTCATTGCGCCTCTTTTTTTCTTTGCGTCATGTGCTGTTTGGGGAGGGTTTTTTGGAAGGGACATCCTGCGTGACACTGCAGTGCCACTCCTAGATGGGCCCGGTGTTTGTGTCGGCCACTAGGGTCGCTTATCTTACTCACACAGCTACCTCATTGCGCCTCTTTTTTTCTTTGCGTCATGTGCTGTTTGGGGAGGGTTTTTTGGAAGGGACATCCTGCGTGACACTGCAGTGCCACTCCTAGATGGGCCAGGTGTTTGTGTCGGCCACTAGGGTCGCTTATCTTACTCACACAGCTACCTCATTGCGCCTCTTTTTTTCTTTGCGTCATGTGCTGTTTGGGGAGGGTTTTTTGGAAGGGACATCCTGCGTGACACTGCAGTGCTACTCCTAGATGAGCCCGGTGTTTGTGTCGGCCACTAGGGTCGCTTATCTTACTCACACAGCTACCTCATTGCGCCTCTTTTTTTCTTTGCGTCATGTGCTGTTTGGGGAGGGTTTTTTGGAAGGGACATCCTGCGTGACACTGCAGTGCCACTCCTAGATGGGCCCGGTGTTTGTGTCGGCCACTAGGGTCGCTTATCTTACTCACACAGCTACCTCATTGCGCCTCTTTTTTTCTTTGCGTCATGTGCTGTTTGGGGAGGGTTTTTTGGAAGGGCCATCCTGCGTGACACTGCAGTGCCACTCCTAGATGGGCCCGGTGTTTGTGTCGGCCACTAGGGTCGCTTATCTTACTCACACAGCTACCTCATTGCGCCTCTTTTTTTCTTTGCGTCATGTGCTGTTTGGGGAGGGTTTTTTGGAAGGGCCATCCTGCGTGACACTGCAGTGCCACTCCTAGATGGGCCCGGTGTTTGTGTCGGCCACTAGGGTCGCTTATCTTACTCACACAGCTACCTCATTGCGCCTCTTTTTTTCTTTGCGTCATGTGCTGTTTGGGGAGGGTTTTTTGGAAGGGACATCCTGCGTGACACTGCAGTGCCACTCCTAGATGGGCCCGGTGTTTGTGTCGGCCACTAGGGTCGCTTATC
Organism: Pseudophryne corroboree; assembly: GCF_028390025.1. Classification (NCBI taxonomy): domain Eukaryota; kingdom Metazoa; phylum Chordata; class Amphibia; order Anura; family Myobatrachidae; genus Pseudophryne; species Pseudophryne corroboree. Next base: position 964,503,707 of record NC_086444.1, on the reverse strand, counting down.
TTACTCACACAGCTACCTCATTGCGCCTCTTTTTTTCTTTGCGTCATGTGCTGTTTGGGGAGGGTTTTTTGGAAGGGACATCCTGCGTGACACTGCAGTGCCACTCCTAGATGGGCCAGGTGTTTGTGTCGGCCACTAGGGTCGCTTATCTTACTCACACAGCTACCTCATTGCGCCTCTTTTTTTCTTTGCGTCATGTGCTGTTTGGGGAGGGTTTTTTGGAAGGGACATCCTGCGTGACACTGCAGTGCCACTCCTAGAGAGGCCCGGTGTTTGTGTCGGCCACTAGGGTCGCTTATCTTACTCACACAGCTACCTCATTGCGCCTCTTTTTTTCTTTGCGTCATGTGCTGTTTGGGGAGGGTTTTTTGGAAGGGACATCCTGCGTGACACTGCAGTGCCACTCCTAGATGGGCCAGGTGTTTGTGTCGGCCACTAGGGTCGCTTATCTTACTCACACAGCTACCTCATTGCGCCTCTTTTTTTCTTTGCGTCATGTGCTGTTTAGGGAGGGTTTTTTGGAAGGGACATCCTGCGTGACACTGCAGTGCCACTCCTAGATGGGCCCGGTGTTTGTGTCGGCCACTAGGGTCGCTTATCTTACTCACACAGCTACCTCATTGCGCCTCTTTTTTTCTTTGCGTCATGTGCTGTTTGGGGTGGGTTTTTTGGAAGGGACATCCTGCGTGACACTGCAGTGCCACTCCTAGATGGGCCCGGTGTTTGTGTCGGCCACTAGGGTCGCTTATCTTACTCACACAGCTACCTCATTGCGCCTCTTTTTTTCTTTGCGTCATATGCTGTTTGGGGAGGGTTTTTTGGAAGGGACATCCTGCGTGACACTGCAGTGCCACTCCTAGATGGGCCCGGTGTTTGTGTCGGCCACTAGGGTCGCTTATCTTACTCACACAGCTACCTCATTGCGCCTCTTTTTTTCTTTGCGTCATGTGCTGTTTGGGGAGGGTTTTTTGGAAGGGACATCCTGCGTGACACTGCAGTGCCACTCCTAGATGGGCCCGGTGTTTGTGTCGGCCACTAGGGTCGCTTATCTTACTCACACAGCTACCTCATTGCGCCTCTTTTTTTCTTTGCGTCATGTGCTGTTTGGGGAGGGTGTTTTGGAAGGGACATCCTGCGTGACACTGCAGTGCCACTCCTAGATGGGCCCGGTGTTTGTGTCGGCCACTAGGGTCGCTTAGCTTAGTCATCCAGCGACCTAGGTGCAAATTTTAGGACTAAAAATAATATTGTGAGGTGTGAGGTATTCAGAATAGACTGAAAATGAGTGTAAATTATGGTTTTTGAGGTTAATAATACTTTGGGATCAAAATGACCCCCAAATTCTATGATTTAAGCTGTTTTTTAGTGTTTTTGGGTCAAAAACTGGTTAGATAATAGGGAGCAGCGCGTTGTGGTTAATGGATCTTTTTCAAATTGGACTGAAGTGCTAAGTGGTGTGCCGCAAGGCTCAGTATTAGGGCCGCTATTGTTCAATATTTTCATTAACGACCTAACAGAAAGTCTAGAGAGCATGATGTCAATTTTTGCAGATGATACCAAATTGTGTAAAGTTATAAATGCGGAGGGGGATGCTGAGTCCCTTCAGAATGACTTAGTTAAATTAGAAGCTTGGGCGGGGGCGTGGCGGCATCCGGGTAGGCAGCAGAGTGCGGTAGCTCCCTGGCCGATTAATCCTGTCACCCCTCCTGGCCCCCGTTCCGGAGTTTGTGCCCGCACACGCTGCCTGCTGAGTGCTCGGGCCAGCGGCGGGCGTCTTCTGGCTGGCTCCGGAGATCGTTGTCTGGCCGCGCCGGCTGCCGCCTGCACTTCCAGTCTAGGCCGCAGGAACATCCCCGGCCTCAAGTTTGGTGGCGCTTTGCCGCGCTGCCGTGGGCGCACGCAGGCACGTCCCCGCGTCGAAAAATGAACGCTGCACATTGCCTGGTGGACGCGGCACCCCCCTGCACCCGATAATATTGCCCTTCTATTACTGTCCCCTGGTGCCTGGGAATTCTGAGCTGCGGGGGGAGAGGGGAGGCTGTGGGCCCGGTGGCCATTTTGGAAACAGCTACTGCATATTATACTGCACTGAGACTCAGGGGCTGATTGAAGGGCCTGTGGGCGCGCTGCCCTGCTTATATACTGCCCTAATATACTGCCTCGGTTCACTCCTTTCCTGTACCCCTGGGACCACCTATCCTGGCTCACCTATCCTGTATACCACCGGCTGCTTTGGGGCACATTTGATACTACATTGCTCGCTCACTGTTGGGTCCTCTGACACTGAATACTTGGGACCTGCGTGCCGGCTGAGCCCGGTTGAATCCGTGTTGTACCCGGTTGGTGGTTTCAGTTGCGCTAATATGGTAAAAGGCGGTTAAAGTGCGGCTGCGGCCAAGTTGGAGAAATTTGCCCGCCAATCTGCCACCCAGCCGGCGCAGCCATCTCCTAAATCATCCCCTCCTACCTGCCCTGGTCCCTCAGCTTGGGCCGACTCGGGCGCGACTATGCAGCCCTCCGCTCCATCTATCCAGCAGGTACTAGAGGCGATAGCGGGCAGCGAACAACGCTTGTCGGACAAAATGGAGAAGGTGCAGTGCGATATTTCTTTACTACGTCAGGATGTTCAAAGCATCCGGGAGAGAATGGGTGAAGCCGAGACACGGGTTTCCAATCTGGAAGATCTCTGTGGCCCCCTAAAGCAATCCGTGTTGGCGGTCTCTCAGCAAGTTTCAACAATGCAAACCAAGCTTCTGGATATGGAGGGGCGCCTCTGTAGAAATAATGTGCGGTTTGTGGGCCTGCCTGAAAGGGAAGAGGGGGCACACCCTGAAGATTTCTTGGAATCATGGCTCAAGGAGGCGTATGGTGCAGAATCCTTCACCTCTCAGTTTGCGGTGGAACGGGCCCATAGAGTACCTTTCCGGCCTTTACCTCCAGGCGCCCCACCACGAACTTTCATAGCCAAACTTTTGCATTACAAAGATCGGGACTCTGTGCTACGCCTGGGTCGCACGAAGGGCCCCCTGCTTCGGAATGGTGTTCGGGTGTCGGCGTTCCCAGATTTTGCAGCGGACGTCCAGAAAGACCGGGCACAGTTTCTGTCTATTAAACGGCATCTTCGCGACTTGATCTTCCCTACTCGATGTTGTTCCCCTCCAGATTGCGGGTGGTGGCAGACGGGGAGCCCAAGTTCTTCGGTTTTCCACGGGAGGCGGCGGCCTGGCTGGACAGATATGCTCCAGGCAACCGTCAACTTTGCTACGGACTGATATCCTGATCTTTCTCCTACATGGGCCTTCAACATGCAAGTATATGTCCGGGGAGCACCCTTTTGCTACGGTGGTTCTGGACTTTGAAGCATTGTGTTAGATACCTCTACGGTTTCTTTTTACACTGGGACTTTAGGTCTTTACGCTACGCATTAGTTTGCAGTAGTTTGCCGTAGGCACTTGGATCTCCAGGGATGGGTTTTGTTAGGGATATGTGTATGCCACTGTTTGGGAAGGTATACGGGGAGGGGGATTGGTATCTGGGTATTGTTGGTTTCTATGCGGGTTCTGTTTTTCTTTCTTCAGTTTATTGTTTTCTATATTTCTTTTTTTTTTCATGTGAGGTGCTGATGTGCTGTTTAGGCCGGTTAGGTTTGTGGCCCGGGGTCTGCGGACAACACTGTCTTCGGGATAATGTTTTGTGTGGGCGGGTGGGGGCGCAGGTCTTTTTGATTGCGAGGTCCTTTACTCATCTTGCGAGGTTTGTATGTGCTGTGCCCCGGATGAACACTTGGATACCATGCCTGCCTTAAAATTTTTGGCGTGGAATGTCCGGGGTATCAATAATAAAGTAAAGCAATCCCTGGTACTTAAAATGGTTAAGAAATACGACCCGGACATTGTTTGTCTGAGCGAGACTCATTTAGAGGGCAATAGACTGCTGTCGCTCCGCAGGCCTTGGGTGGGATGAGCGTATCATTCCTCTCACTCCTCCTTCTCCCGAGGGGTGTCAGTCAGAGGCAGAACTCTGGGAGGCAACGGAGTCATCAGCCGCCGGGCTCCTGCTCTGAAGGGGGGCACCTTTCCTCCCATTCTGGGGCACCATTGAATTATGTTAATTGATAGCTGCCACTATCTCTTCAGTGGCCGACTTCCTCACTGGTCCCTGCACCTTACAAATCACACCCTCTTTATTATACTGAATATACACATTTTACAAGTGTCATACCCAGGATTAGAAACCACGACCTATTACACTGGAAGCAGACACATTACTAATGGAGCTATTTGATCCTGTTTAGGAAATATGAGAATTTTAACTATATGAAGATACTTCTCTGACAATTACACATAATTTCATATAGTCAGAATTCTCATGCTTCCTCTACAGGAGCAAATAGCTCAATCAGTAAAGTATCTGCTGTTAGTGTAACAGGTCATGGGTTCTAATCCTGGGTATTACTGCTAAGAAATGTGTGACTTAAAATAAAAGACAATTAAATGTATAAATACAGTATATAAATTTTTTTCAGAACACTCCATATACACACACACACACACACACACACACACACACACACACACACACACACATACACACACGCACAATACATATATTTATCTTAATATAGGAAATAGGGGGGCACAAATATTTATTTTGCCTTTGGGCAACTGTGACGAACTTACGCCACTGGTGTCAGTCATGATTAAAAGATATGCCCAGTTTGAATTGCTTATGGTACATACTGACCCTTATGGTAGGTTTGGTTTTTGGAATGCAAATTGAATTCTCGTAATTTTTTCCTGCTATCAGTATATGTCCCTCCACCTTTCTTATATGATGTTTTGCAGAAAGCCACCTCATTTATTGCCTCCTCCCCCCATACCCCTGTTATTTGCTTGGGGGACTTTAATAATGTGTTGGATGTGTCTCTGGATAGGTGAAGGTCCCCTTTGGCTCCTGGGGTAGGGGGTACCCCGTCTAAATTTGCAGATTTCCTGAGTAGTGTACAGTGGGTGGATGCATGGAGAGTTCGACACCCTACACTTAGGCAGTTCTCATGTTTCTCCGGTACGCATGGCTCATTCTCCAGAATCGACCTGGCCCTGGTCTCCCTTGAGCTACTGCCTAGAATTCTAGATGTTCACTATGAGGCGCAGGGGGTGTTTGACCACTAACCCTTGCTGTTATCCCTGGAGGTGGAGTGCCAGAGGGGACAGTCGTATTGGAAGCTACATCCATCCTGGCTAGCTCAGTTGGGCGATTGTTCAGACCTGACAACTAAGTGGGAGGGTTTTTTTGCGGATAATGTGGGCTCGGCCCCGGCTCCTGTCATCTGGGACTCATTTAAAGCTTTTCTACGCGGTACGCTGATTGGTAAAATTGCTGCGCACAAAATGTCAAGCAGGGAGAAGGAGAGAATGCTTGAATCCGAGTTTAGGGACCTCGAGATCCGTTATTTGGCAGAGGGCACCTGAGCCATCATGCCGCAGTGGCTGATGGCTCAGGCGGCATGGCTGGCTCACCTAGCCGATATAAACGCACGCTCCCTTTTGTTTCGGGACACTAATTTATACATGCAGGCAGATAGACCGGGAAGTTTGTTGGCCCATTTAGTGCACTACGACCGGCTTGGGTCTACGGTTGTGCAGATGTCTGGACCTGATGGCTCCATTGTAGACAACACCCCAGACATTGCGCAGTTGTTCCTTTCGTATTACAGGGATCTGTATGGGTCTCGACTGGTATGCTCCGTGGCAGACTTAGATGCATACTTGAATAGTGTTCCCCTCTCCAGACTCTCCTCTGAGGCTTGCAATCTTTTGGAGGCACCTCTGACTTTGGAGGAGGTGACTGCGGCTGTGGGTCTGTCCCCCAGCGGTAAGTCTCCGGGTTGCGATGGCATCCCTGCTGAGCTGTATAAAACGCATATTGAGTTCTTTGGCCCTCAGTTGCGTAAGATGTTTACGGATACGTTTACTACTAATCAACTTCCTCCCTCGATGTCCGAGGCTGTTATAGTGTTACCAAAGCCCGGTAAGGACCCCAGGCTCTTGAAGTCCTATAGGCCGTTCTCCCTCACTCCTACTGATGCCAAGATCCTGGCAAAGATTCTGGCAATTCGGCTTAACTCGGTTATCAAGTCCATAATACATTCGGATCAATCCGGCTTTATTCCAGGTATGTCCACGTCTATTAATCTGCGCCGGCTGTATACCATTCTACAGGCTCCACATGCCTTCCCCTCAGACTTGGTCGTGGTCTCATTGGATGCGGCGAAGGCATTCGATAACGTTGAATGGTCCTACCTCTGGGGAGTCATGAGATGCATGGGCTTTGGCCCTAATTTCATACAGTGGATCAGACTGCTGTATCAGACTCCATGTGCCAGGATCTTGGTAAATGGTTACATTTCATCTTCCTTCACCCTGTCTCGGGGTACTAGACAGGGTTGTCCCCTCTCCCCTGCCCTATTTGCTATAGCCATAGAGCCTTTGGCCTGCCTGATTAGGACGTGCCTGGACATCGAGGGAATTGCTACGGGCCCTTGCGCAGACAAAATTGCCCTTTATGCGGACGACATGCTCTTTTTCCTCCATGATTACGCTGTGGCTATGCCAGTCTTGCTGCAGGTCATTGAGGAATTCGGTGGCTTTTCTGGTCTCCGCATCAACTGGCCCAAGTCATTTATAATGCCCGTTATTGGCTCTCCTCCTCAGACCCCGAGGCTCTCCTTGCCGCTATGCTGGACTGACCAGTTTAAATATCTTGGAATTCAGGTTACAAACGACCCCTCTGACTTCATACCCCTGAATCTAGACCCACTGATGCAGCTGATTGTATGCAAGTCGAGAGCGTGGTGCAAGCTTCCTCTGACAGTGACTGGCAGGGTTAGTCGTATTAAAATGATAATTCTGCCCAAGTTACTTTATATTGTTTTACAATCCCCGGTCTATATTTTCCCAGCATTCTTTAGGAAATTGAATGGTATATTGTCATCCCTGGTCTGGGCCAACAGGCGGCCTAGAATAGGGCTGAACACTCTCACTAGGCTGAAAGCTGATGGGGGCCTAGCCCTTCCCAACTTCCAAATGTACTATTATGCGTCCCAGTTATCACACCTCAGCACCTGGATACAGGGCGGGGATACCGGCACATTACAATGGGCGTTTCTCCAGTGCTACTATCCGGGCCTCTCTCCGGTGCAGGTTTTGCTGAGTGGGAATGTTTCTCGATATTCTCCCCCTCTTGTCTTCCAGGCCATGAAGATATGGCTCGCTTTGAGAAGCCTGCTTGGGTTTGATGGTTTGGACCCGGATACTCCCCTCTGGCACTCTGCTTCTCTACCTGAGCTGGGGACCCTTGAGGGCGGGGTGGTGTGGGCTCTGTACTCCATAGTCTCCATATAACAATTGTACAGCAATGGTACACTGAAGTCGTTCCAGCAGCTGAAAGAGGAATTTGGTTTACCTAATTCTTACTTTTTTAGGTTCCTGCAACTCCGGCATGCCCTGCAATCGCAATTCCGGGACTCGCCCCCGGCGCTCCTTCACTTCCCCATAAAGACCTTTTTGAGTTCGCTGGGCCGGGTTAAGGTGATATCTTTTACCTACTCGTACCTGTTAAAAACACTTCATGCAGATCCTTTGTCGGGTCCCCGTGGGTGTTGGGAGGGTGATTTGGGCCCCATTAGCGAGGAGGATTGGGAACTTGCCCTGGAATACCCAAGTGTGGTGACCAAGTCACTACGATTTCAACAAGTACAGCTCTTTATCTTGCATAGATCCTATATGACACCGGCTCGGTTGGCCAGGTTTAGGGCTGGCAGTACAGCTAGTTGCCCTAAATGCGGGGTTGACGGGGGATCCTTTTGGCACCTGGTGTGGGAGTGTCCATTCATTCAGGTGTTTTGGTCTGGGGTCGGGTCGATACTGGAGCACACGGGGATGCCTGGGAGCATGCTGACTCTGATATTTTGTATACTGGGAATGGAAGGGTCCTGCCTCGGGGTCCAGGTGGGAGGGCCTTTATGCTCGTACTATTTGTGCTTTAGCCAAAGTGTGCATGGCACGGACTTGGATGGCCCCACGTTCCCCTACTATATCGGCATTTAAAGCCCTGGTTAATGATAATCTCCGTAAAGACCGCTATGTGTACATGAAAAATAACGCCATGTCTAAATATGAGAAAATATGGTCCCCTTGGATTGAATCTGTGTACTCCTCCCCCGCCTTGGCGATGTGAGAAGCACTATGCCTCGGAAGAGGTGTGTGTTATGGGTTCGTGTGATACCAGGCTGTGATATTATTTGCTACTATGTACACCTCACGTATTTTCTGCTTTAATGTACTACTGCCTCTTGCTGTCTTTCCTTTCTCTTTCTTTTTCTTCTTATTCTATTGTTTTTTTTTTTTTTTTTTGTTAGTGTTATAGGAGTTTCTGTAGGCTATGTTATGGCCTACTACTGTAGGTGGAGATGCCACTGTTAGATAAATGGGGTGGAAATTAAAAAAGTCTACTATGCGATATATAACCTGTTTACAGACATTAGTCTTGAGTTTGGCAACTATACGGGAACGAATGTACATGTGATGTAATATACCCTGTAACTGAGATTCACATATACTCTAAACTGGTGTAATGCACATCCTATATTACCTGATTTCTCATGTACAATGATTTGTCTGTATTGCCGAGCCTTTTTCGAATAAAAATATTCTATTTAAAAAAAATTAGAAGCTTGGGCAACGAAATGGAGAATGCTCTTCAATAAAGACAAGTGTAAGGTAATGCACTGTGGTAACAAGAACAAAAATAACACCTACCTACTAAATGGGGTAAAATGAGGGGATTCTGTACTGGAAAAGGACTTAGGTGTCCTCATAGATAGCAAACTAAGCAGTAGTACCCAAAGTAGGATTGTAGCAAAGAAGCCTAATAAGATATTAACCTGCATAAAACGGGGAATTGATGCTAGGGATGAGAGTATTATACTCCCGTTATATAAATCACTTGTGAGGCCACACCTTGAATACTGTGTACAATTCTGGGCACCTTACTACAAAAAGGATATCCTGGAGCTAGAAAAGGTTCAGAGGCGGGCGACCAAACTAATTAAGGGTATGGAGACGCTGGAATACGAGGAAAGGCTTGCAAGACTAGGCATGTTTACACTGGAAAAGAGGAGATTAAGAGGGGACATGATCAACATTTACAAATATATAAGGGGACAATATACAGATCTTGCGCAGGACCTGTTTTTGGTTAGATCAACACAGAGAACTCGTGTACACTCGCTCAGGTTAGAGGAGAGGAGATTCCACACAATACGGCGTAAAGGCTTTTTTACGGTAAGGACGATACGGGTTTGGAATTCCCTGCCTGAGGGAGTTGTAATGGCTGACTCGATCAACACCTTTAAGAATGGGTTAGATAAATTCCTAATGGATAAGGATATCCAGGGTTATGGGGCATAGTCACGCACTATGGTTATTATAAAAAAGAGGGGTAAAACGTGACGGCAGCCATCAACTTCAGTCAAAATTTTATACAAAATAATCGTGCATAGACCACAAATAGGTTGAACTCGATGGACAATTGTCTTTTTTCAACCTCAGATACTATGTTACTATGTATGTTACTATGTTACTGTGTTATAAGTGTGTCCCGTGGGGCACTAAAGCAGGGGAGCCTATCCCCGTAAGTAAAATGTCCCCACTGCAGAGATGTGGCAGCGGAGGGAACTAACGGGCAGAGTTATGCAGCGGAAGGGTTGCCGATCTCCTCACCATAAGCTGCGGCGCTTCTGCCACCTTCGATCGCCTCCTGGGTCTTCGGCTCCACCCGGGATGCTGAGCACCGCACCAAGGATGCGCCCTCGTAAGGAGACTGCCATCCGGATCCACTCCGTCTGGGTACCGCTGCGCCGTCCCGAGCGCTCCCTCCAGACGCGCTGTCCTCCGGTCAGTCGCTGGAGTTCTGGTCCCTCTCCTTCTTCCAGCCGGTCTAGGGTCCTTCACCGAGGTCCTCGCCTTGGGGTTGTCCTCTGCGATGCCTGTCCTTCCGTCCCCGGCCACGAACCGCGCCGCCTCTGCACAGTCCTTAGGGGTCCTCACGGGTCTTCTTCGTCCAGCGCCCCAGCTCTGGTCCACGATCCGGATCTCCAGGTGAGCGATCCTCCTTTTCTCCAGGGCAGCTCTCCCCAGTTCCCGCCCGAACTTCACTCCTCTTCTTCCACAGGGCAGCCTCCCCCCCATCCCGCGCTGTGGGGCAGCTGATAAAGGTTCCTAGTACTCAGCACCACCCCCGACCTTCTTGATCACTGGCTCCCTCGCCCCAGTAACAACCCTCCCCTGGTCCAGTCTGCCCTGCAACCCAGGGACCCAATAGACAGGGGCCAATTCTCCCGGGCTAAGGCTGTTGCTGGCCAGGAGAGGAAGACACTCTTAGTCAGTGGCACCAAAGTTCCTTATCTAAAGCTGGCAGGGTGAAACAAAGTGCAGCCATGATATTCAATGGCTCTAATGATTTACCCAAAGTGAGGGGATGTTTTGCCCAGGGAGAACCCCTGTGAAAAAAAAAAAATATGCACACCTGTGTGAGGGTATTACATGTAGTGTGTGCTCCCCCTCCCTGTGCTGTATGTAGTGTGTGCTCTCTCCCTGTACTGTGCTGTATGTAGTGTGTGCTCTCCCTCCCTGTACTGTACTGTGCTGTATGTAGTGTGTGCACCCCCTCCCTGTACTGCACTGTATGTAGTGTGTGCACCCCCTCCCTGTACTGTGCTGTATGTAGTGTGTGCTCCCTCCCTGTACTGTACTGTATGTAGTGTGTGCTCCCCCTCCCTGTACTGTACTGTATGTAGTGTGTGCTCCTCCTCCCTGTACTTTGAAACATATAAGGTTAAAAAAAGGGGTTTGTAGAATGAAAAATCAATAAAATCAGAAGTGGATTAAAGGCATGACAGCAGTGTCAGTAGACACTGAAAGTGGGCATGTCAGTCCTTGCATATTCAGACATACGGATGTACATCAGAAAAGGGCAGTATAGCAGCATATGCATAAAGTCATAAAGCAAAGGAGGCCCCAACTGTGTCTGTTTCAGAATCAAGACCTCTGAGGAGTGACCCCACCCTCTTGACAGACCCCTCCCCCTCAGACTTCACCCCCATTAGGGCTGCTTCCATAAATTTCCCGGGCTGGTGTTCGATCCCAGTCCGCCCCTGGGTTCTGTTGTACTCCTGGTCAAGGAGTGAGATAATATGTCAGACAAATTTCCCACTCCAGAACGGTGACGGAGTCTCACATTTTCTTTGGTTTCTATGCCTTGGATATACTGGAAGAGACTGAACCCTGCAGACTAATCTCACTGACAGTCGGTTGCTCGGTGGTCTTCACTGGCCTGGCAATGTTTCTTGAAGTAAGGGAAATTCTGTCCCAATATCAAGGGGTATGGAGATTTTGGGGCCATCACAGCCATTATAGGGGTCATTCCGAGTTGATCACTCGCTAGTTACTTTTAGCAGCCGTGCAAACGCATAGTCACCGCCCACGGGGGAGTGTGTTTTCCCTTTGCAAGTGTGTGAACATGTGTTTTTTTTGCAGTTTCTGAGTAGCTCTGGACTTACTCAGCCGCTGCGATCACTTCAGTCTTTTTGGCCCTGGAATTGAAATCAGACACCTGTCCAGCAATCGCCTGGACACGCCTGCATTTTTCCAAACACTCCCAGAAAACGGTCAGTTGACACCCATAAATGCCCTCTTCCTGTCAATCTCCTTGCGGTTGGCTGCGCGAATGGATTCTTTGTTAAATCCATCGCCCAGCAATGAACTGCTTTGTACCCGCACGATGCGCGTGCACATTGCAGTGCATACACATGCGCAGTAGTAACCTGTTCGCTGCGCTGCAAAAAAAATGGCAGAGAGCGATCAACTCAGAAAGACTCACTATGTGTAGTACTTATATGTTAATTAATAGCGGAAATTGTACCTGGGAATATTCTTCTATGGCTCCGTGTACACAAAGCACCCATACCACCTGCAACACTTGATCCGCTTCCCATGGGACTAACCTTTTTGACTCTCTCTGTCCACAAGGGCCCATACTTCTCAGTTTTGGTATGAATGGTCGACCATGTTATGGTCGACAGTCATTAGATCGACCACTATTGGTCGACATTGTCATGGTCGACACATGAAAATGGTCAACATATGAAAAGTTGACACATGAAAGGGTATCCAGTTCCGGGGCATTGTTTCAAGGAGACTGGAAAAGAAAACAAGGTAGACCAAAATCATATGTTTGTCTGCATGTTGTAGCATCTGTATATTCACGTATGTTGATATAATATACTATTATACAGTACATCTGTGAGTTAGGTTCACCCCAAGCAGGCCTAGCTCTATAACCTTTGCTTGGGTTGAGGCACATATAGAATAACCATTACACATGGTAGCTCCCAAAATAGTGTTGCATTTATGGAGGCACTGCTGAGATTCTGAACCCTTAGAAAACTCCTCATTTATATTAGATTAAGATGGAGATTGTGGACGGGCAGGACATATACCGATGGTGCAGAGAGAAGAGAGTAGAACCTACCTGTAGTTTTGGCATAGGGGGAGATTTTCATGCTGTAAGTGACAATGATGTGATGAAAGCATTGTCCAGATTGTACGGGCTAACGAATACTTATGTGGTAGATCGGTGGAGAGGACCCGTCGGAGATACTTTGCGTTGCTAATTAGCAATAGATCACCTTTGGATTTTACCTTATTACCAAGTAGGATTGTGATGGAGAATATTCCTGAAAAGAAATTTCAGTTGATATGGTCAGACGCTAGCAATGAAGAGGAGGCCGCTTCCTCCGGTGACAGGACTAGTACCGAGCAACCCACTTCCCTGGGAGATCCTATTAATAGTCATATGGGAAAAGAACCTGCAACCAGTAAATTCGCAACGAATGAGTCACCAGCAGAAGCGGTGGTGGATAAAGTGGTGAGCCAATTGGAACGATGGCATTTCGAGGGAAGATATCGGTGGTTATGAATATTTTCCGGTATTACTCCTGTGCCGGCGGGTGAGGAGACATATGAACTGTAGCGGGAAGCTGCCATTCAGCATTCTGAGGAGTGGCAATGCCCCGAGCATAGCAAGAGGCAACGAGTAGTGGAGAGCTTGAGGGGGCCGGCCATGAGGGTAATTCAAGCCACCAGGAGAAGCAATCCCCATGCCACTTTAAGTGATTATATCGAAGCTTTGAATTTCTCCTATGGAACAGTGGAAGACGTTGGGGAACTTTTATCCAGACTGAATAGCACATACCAGGAGTATGGGGAAACGTTGACCCACTACATATACAGAGTGGATCGATTAATTTATAAGATTGTCGATAAAGGTGGTATCACCAAAGAACAGGTGGATGAAAGACGGATCATACAGGTACTTAAAGGGGCACTCACTAAGAGCCCAGTGGCACAGAAATTTTGGTGCACGTTATCCAAAACCACCCCTCTCACCTTCAATGAATTGGTTAGAGAGGTTAAATTAGAAGAGGTCCAGTTTGAAAATCTGGAAAAATCTATAAAAAAGTAAAGGTAGTGCTACCAGCTGCCAAAAAGACAGAGAAACCCATCCTGGATGACCTGCTAATAAAGCTACTGGAAGAGCAAAATAATAACATGGATCAGTTGATTGCCCTACAGACCAACAGTAGTGTGAGACCAAGTATGCTGTCGGGTATAGGACGAGGATGGATGCGTAGAGGAGAAAGCAGGGCACCCATGGTATGCTATTCATGTGGACAGCTAGGACATCATTCCTTTGAGTGTCCTATGAATAACCATAGTCGACGGGGAAGTAGCTCCTATAATCAGTGGCGGTCAGAACCATCGGAAAACCCCGATGGGAGACCTGTGACCCCATCACAGGCTCCCCAATAATAACTGTAAATGCTATGGGGAGTGCTCAGTGGTTGGATGATGTGCCAGATAGTCTTATGGGTCCGGCCCCAGTTGTGAAAGCTATGGTAAATGGGCACGAATGCTCTGTACTCATGGACAGTGGGTCACAAGTGTTCATTGTCTTTGAGACCTGGTATCATACTCATTTGTCCGACATCCTCATACAACCACTCAGTGGGCTTACAATATGGGATCTTAGCAAGCAAAAATACCCGTAACTTGGGTATATTGTCACCAAGATAACATTTGACCCCGGACTGGGTATTGTTAATGAAACTGTCCCCTTAGTAGCATTGGTTTGCCCTGACTCCCCTGGAGATAATGGGAGGTTGCCCGTGATTGTGGGAACTAACACCAATTTGTTTAAAAACCTCCAGGAGTGGTGTGAAAAGCCGGGACAAGCACATTCAGGAGCTTTGTCTGACCCTAGCCAAAGATGCCATTGGGTCTGTGGTGATTTGAATACCCAGGAGAATGAGGTAGAAGGGGCGAATGAACATATCAACCCACCTATATGTCTGGAGGGATGCTTTCTTGGCAGCGATATTGAGCACAAAGATAAAATTAAGTTACTTGAGCAGTTGTATGTGCGAGAGAAAGTATTCTCCCAAGGGGAGTGGTATTTAGGGACCGCAAAAGATGTGGAACATAATATCAAATTGTTAGATGATACCCCTTTCAGAGAGAGATCGAGGCGGCTAGCTCCAGCCGATTTTGAAGATGTTCGGAAACATTTACGAGGGTTGTTGGAAAATTAGGTTATAGGAGATTCCGAAAGTTCATACGCATCACCCATAGTTGTAGTCCGGAAAAAGAATGGGGAGATACGACTGTGTATTGATTATCGCACGTTGAATAACCGGACAGTGACAGACCAGTATACCGTACCTAAGATCGACGAGGCACTGGATTGCCTGCAGGGGAGTCAGTGGTTCTCGGTACTTGATCTCCGCAGTGGGTATTATCAAATCCCTATGAGCGTTAATGACAAGTGCAAGACAGCCTTTATTTATCCAATAGGGTTTTTCGAGTTTTTGAAGATGCCGCAAGGAATAAAAGGAGCTCCTGCAGCCTTCCAAAGGATGATGGAAAAAACGGTTGGTGATATGTGTTATCGGGAAGTATTGTTATATCTGGATGATATAATTGTATTTGAAAGGACTCTAGAGGAGCACGTTCGATTGTTAAAAGTTTTAGATCACCTGCAGGCTAGAGGGCTAAAATTGTCCATCGAGAAATGTTGTCTGTGTCAATCTGTGGTAAAATACCTGGGACATATTGTCAGTAGACATGAATTGCCACTGATCCTGCCAAAGTACAGGCGATTAAGGATTGGCCCCAGCCCACCTGTCTGAAGGATTTAAGATCTTTTCTGGGATTCTGTGTGTATTATCGGAAGTTCGTTCTGCAGTAATCTAAATTGGCTCAACCCCTTACATCACTAACCAAAGGATACCCTCCTAATAACATGAAGATACGAGCCCATCTGACTCAGGATAAAAGATATTTAAGGCCGCAGGATCCTTTCGGTGACAGGTGGGATGTGTCATGTGAAGAGGCTTTTGACAAATTAAAGTGGAGTTTGATTAATGCGCCTGTACTAGCGTATGCTGATCCTTCTGTTCCCTACACTGTCCATGTAGACGCCTCGTACGAGGGACTTGGGGGAGTGCTATATCAGGTGCAGAGTGGTAAAACGAAACCCATCTCATATGTTAGTCGGGGACTGTCTACTAGTGAAAAGAACTATCCAGTTCACAAATTAGAACTCCTTGCTTTGAAGTGGGCAGTAGCCGACAAATTCCATGACTATTTGTATGGGGTACCCTTTACGGTACTTACCGATAACAACCAGGCCCGGCGACAGGGGGGGTCAAAGGGGATAACCCTCCCGGGCCCCGAGCTGCAGGGGGGCCCCATCACTTGCTTGGTCTGGTTGGTCTTCGCTTTGTTGCCTTCATTATGCTTGCGGCGTGCCTCTCTGCCGCCCCGTCCCTGTCTGACGATCTGCTGCCGCTGCCGCTGAAGAGCCGGGCAGCAGAGCAGCAAACACAGGCTACACTGACTGTGTGAGTCAGGGCTCCTTATAGCAGCTGCCCGCAGCACTACCTCTGTCCAACCCTGCTCCCTACGTGCCTGGATGGCACCCTCACAGCCTGTCATACTGTATACTATGTCAAGGTACTGCCATATTATTCTATATAAATGTGTGTATATGCAAAAAATGTCCCTGGCACTCCGGACTTCCGTTCACCTTGCTCCGGTGCCCTCCCCTCAGATCTGCATCTGTGTATATGGTCCTTGTATGCCGCCCATACAAGGACCATATATATATATATATATATATATATGTGTGTGTGTGTATATATATGTATAAATTATAATATATATACTGTATATTATATATATATATATATATACAGTATATATGTGTGTGTGTGTGTATGTATATATATATATATATATATATATATACACACACACACACACACATACCGGTGTGTGGTTTTTTTCAAGCATCCAGAATACGTAATTGCCATTTCATTGATGCACTAACAGTATTTATCAAGCACTAGAGGTATGCCATATGTAATTATTATGTTCTTGTGATGATGAACTCCTCTTTATGTGTCTATTTCTTTCTCTTTGGTATAATTGTGAATTCTTTGTTCTGAGATTGTATCACATAATTGTTTTCCATGGATATGTTAAGATCATCCTCCTTGTATGTTATACCATATGTGTATATATATTTTTTCCTCACATATTTATATATATATTTGTATATTTTGCCCATGTTTTAAGTTCTGTCTTGCATTTTTCCTCGTTTATTGACATGTTCCTTCATATTATTGTTTTAATCGGGATAAGATTCTGATATAAATATTTTATATATATTTTTAGACATACCCCTGATGAAGTCTTAGAGTAAGACGAAACGCGTCGGGTTATTTGTTCATAAACATCAAATCTCCGAATTGTCAAAGGAGAAGGAGGAATCTATCAAAGTTATTTCAACTGGTCCTCTGTACTATATGGTGTTATCTGCAAGAAGAGATACTATACCGTTTTGTATCATTGCTTTTATGTTGTAATAAATTTTACATGGAACATGTTAAATGTGGTTTTATGCTCACGAATTAGGAGTAAATATCTTAGGGAGACTGCTGTTTTTCCCCATTGAATATTGGGTGGAAAAACAACCCAAGTGCGCCCATTCCTCTACTGGCACATATTTGTATCTTTTTAGTCCCTCCTAACAAGGGACTTAGTGGAATTTGGCAGCCTTAACCCAATCCTTTCTCACTTTCTGTTTAATAGCGCAAAAGGGAGAGTATCTGTTTTGTCTATATATATATATATATATATAATTTTTTTACAGCGACTTTGTGCTTTATAAGGGGAGGGGGGAGTCAAGGCAGGGTTGGGGGCCCCAGAGAAATTGGTGTACCGGGCCCCAAGATTTCTCTTGCCGGCCCTGATAACAACCCCTTGACATATGTACAGACGACTGCCAAACTCGATGCCACTGGACATCGGTGGCTAGCGGCATTGTCTAATTACGATTTTACCATAAAGTATAAACCTGGAATTAACAACATAGATGCAGATGCGCTATCCCAAATGCCCCAACAAGAAAATATGAAACAGCCTGCCATTTAAGAATGGTTAGAAGTTCCTGCGGCTGCTGTGAAGTGATTATGTTTCCAAATTAGTGAATTACAGGACACACCGATCCCCGCTGTTGTTTCTATGGGTGCCTCGGTGGCTGCCCGGCCTCCCTTCTACTGTTGGCTAGATTATGCTGATATGGATGGTCTGGATATAGTGACTCCTGGGCAGATGAGTCAGGAACAGCATGCTGATAATGACTTATATCCTATCATTCAGATGGTAGAGTGACAGTTGGGTAAGACCACAGCTTTACCCATAACTACCAAGGCCAGGATGTTAGCCTGGCAGAAACGAAAAATGACGGTTAAGCAAGGAATATTGTTTAGGAAAACTTGGAACCGGGACGGTTCCCATAGATTGCAACTTGTGTTACCTGGTAAATACATTTCTACTGTGTTGAGATCGCTCCATGATCGTCATGGGGCACTTAGGGTATGAAAAAACCCAGGGGTTGATTTCGGAGCGGTTCTACTGGCCGTTCATGAAGAATGAAGAGTACTGCAAGACTTGTGGAAGCTGTATCATTCGGAAGAAGTTGCCTGAGAAAGCCACATCATTGGTTAATATTGTTAGCAATGGGCCAATGGACTTAATATGCCTCGATTTCCTGTCATTGGAGGGTCCCGTGGGAAAGGATAACATCATCTTAGTTGTGACCGACCACTTCACCCGATACGCCCAGGCTTACGTGACTACTAATCAGAAAGCGGTAATGGTAGCTCGAACTCTCTGGGACAAGTTTTTCATCCATTATGGGTTACCAGCTCGAATACACACGGATCAGGGAAGAGACTTTGAGAGTCGGTTAATCTGGGAATTATGAGACTGCTGTGGTATTCGTAAATCTAGAACCACTCCTTATCATCCCCAAGGAGACCCTCAACCTGAACGTTTTAACCGTACTCTATTAAACATGCTGGACAAATTAAGTGATGGAAAAAAAAACAGCATTGAAAGCAGTATCTATCGCATTTGGTTCACTCTTATAACTGCACCAAGAACGAGAGTACCGGATACTCCACGTATCTTTTGATTAACCATTCCAGTAGGCCCTCTCATAGTCAATACATTTGGCAGTTACGGCGACAGTTAGCAGGGGCCTATCAGACTGCCCAGCTCGAAGCCCGGAAATTAGGGGAAAGGAACAAAGATATGATGCCCATGTGAAGGAAAATAAGTTAATACCTGGGGATAGAGTATTAATTAGACTGCTAGGGTTGCCTAGGCATCAGAAGCTTAGGTTCCGGTGGAATTCGCAGCCCTATATCATCGTGAGACAACTCGCCAATATTCCTGTATATCAATTAAGGCCAGAAAATGATCACGGACCTATATTAACGTATCATCAACAGCATTTATTACCAATTGCGCCAGGAGTTAGATGGGAAGAAACCAGTATAGAAATGAGAAATGTACAAAAGGACCTTAGTGGGGAGCCATCCATACTATTGACTAGTGAAAGTAATGAACCTGAGCCTGAGTGTGTCACGGAGGATGAATGGTTTGGACCAGGACGATATTATAAAGAATCCTGGCAGATGGTTAGTGATAAAGAAGGGGAGACTGAATTCAAACAAGTAGAACCCCCCTGGAACTCAAATACTGCAGAGTGGGAAGTAAATGGTGGTGGTACTGTTCCAGACAGGAGTGGAATATTCTGGATATTCATAATGACCAAGTGTCAGAAGATCAATCCTCTAAGTTACCATGTCAGTCAGAGATAAGAGGAGAAGCCAACCGGCCGCAAAGGGCTAGAAGACCCCCGACCATACTCACTTATGATAGGTTAGGTGTACCTAATGAGGCACCTTTGTTAGTATATCCGAGAGTCATAATGCCGTGGCCCTATTTTGACTATAATATAGTCCATATGCAAGATGTTGGGGGTTAAGGTCTATATATGATGATATCCACATTGATCAATGGAGAAATCATCAGGGGGAGAGTGTACCCCCTTGGGTAAGTTATTGGGTATAGTGTGGCCAGGTAGTTTATTAATTGGTTGTGTAAAGGATGTATATATTGTGTTCTTAGATTCAGGAGTGGTGCTTGTGTATGCTTGCATGAGGGGTATGCCTGAGAACATGGTGATGTGCAGGGGGAGAAGGGTCTGGAAGGGGGGAGCAAGAAGCGCTTGTGAGGCGGCGGTTGGAGAAGAGACGCACGGAGGAGACGAAAATTGTATGGTGGCCGAGAGAGCGGAGGTACCGGAGGTTTTGCTGTGGAGGAGAGAGCAGAACACCCCCTTTGGATGAGCGCAGTTGTGGGAGTAGTGAGAGGCGGAGTACGCTGGAAGCCATGGCTGGGGACCGGAGGTGGGTCTGGCAGGGCTCTGCCCGAAGCGGCCAGTGGGCACAGTGAGCTTCTGGGAGGAGCAAACCTGAGCCATCTTGCGGAGAGAGGCGGTGTGAGCCGACATGTGCCGGGTGAGTGCAGCTGCGGCAGCCCTGGTTCTCTACACATCCGATGAGGAGGAATGAGGTCATCGCTGACGGGAAGGTCCTGCACAGCTGAGTTGCTAGGAAGGGGGAGGAGATAAGGTGCTGGGGAAGTCGGGGGAGAGCTCGATCCTAAAGTGGAGAGTAAGGACTATTTGTATTCCCTGCCTACCACCCCAGTCAGAGGTAATAGGGTATATAAACTTTAAACTTTTAATAACAAGGGGCTCACAATATATATTACAGAGTGAACTACCATTGAGACAGTGGTCCCAGAGAGAGCCAAGCCAAGTGGTAATACAGACTTAGACTCCCAATTAACAATACCGACCCTAATATAGTAAGAGTTGCAAGATACTGATCCAAAAATCTCCGTAGAGGCATGTAGGAGAAGTAGCTATCTATGTCTACCGCGCTTGGGGGGGTCATTCCGAGTTGATCATTAGCTGCAGTTGTTTGCAGCGCAGTGATCAGGCCAAAAATAGGCATTTATGCGCATGCGTACGGGCTGCAGTGCGCACGCGCTACGTACTTTAACAAAAACTATTCAGTTTCACACAAGGTCTAGCACACTTTTAAATCGCACTGCTGATCGTTGAATGATTGACAGGAAGTGTGTGTTTCTGGGTGGTAACTGGCCGTTTTCCGGGAGTGTGCTAAAAAATGCAGGTGTTTCAGGTAAAAACGCAGGCGTGCCAGGGGAAACGGGGGAGTGGCTGGCCGAACGCAGGGCGTATTTGTGACGTCAAAGCAGGAACTAAACAGACTGAAGTGATCGCAAGGTAGGGGTAGGTCTGCAGCTACTCAGAAACTGCTTGAAAAAATTTCAGCACTGTTCTGCTAACCTTTCGTTCGCACTTCTGCTAAGCTAAGATACACTCCCAGAGGGTGGCGGCTTAGCGTTTGCACTGCTGCTAAAAGCAGCTAGCGAGCAATCAACTCGGAATGACCCCCTTGGGCTATAGGCCCTCATTCCGAGTTGATCGCTCGCTAGCTGCTTTTAGCAGCAGTGCAAACGTTAAGCTGCCGCCCTCTGGGAGTGTATCTTAGCTTAGCAGAAGTGCGATAAAAAAGGTTAGCAGAACAGTGCAGAATTTTTTTCAAGCAGTTTCAGAGTAGCTGCAGACCTACTCCTACCTTGCGATCACTTCAGTCTATTTAGTTCCTGTTTTGAGGTCACAAACACGCCCTGCGTTCGGTCAGCCACTCCCCCGTTTCTGCCAGGCACACCTGCGTTTTTATCTGACACGCCTGCATTTTTTAGCACACTCCTGGAAAACGGTCAGTTGCCTCCCAGAAACGCCCCATTCCTGTCAATCACCCACTGATCAACAGAGCGACTGAAAAGAGTCACTCGGCCTTGTGTGAAACTGCATAGTTTTTTGTGAAAGTACGTCGAGCGTGCGCACTGCGCCCCATATGCATGCGCAGAAATGCAGATTTTTAACCTGATCGATACGCTGCGAACAACGGCAGCTAGCGATCAACTCGGAATGACCCCCATAGTCAGCTGTACATTGACGGAGTGCGAGGGAGAACATATCTGCCAGAACAGAGATTGTCAAAGGTCCCGTGGAACAGCCTTTACACCGCATTCACATAAGACACCGTTGAAAGATCACGGTTATTGTTATTATTACAATATTTGCAGAAATAGAAATAAATTGTCCGTCAGGAGGATGAAAGTGTAACAATATACTTAAACTGTATGATATCAAATTGATCCTCCGCATGTGAAGAAGAAACGCAGAGCATTGTGTTATAAGAGGTGGCTGATACTACAGAGACTTGTGTCCCTTAGCAAGACTGAGAAAGAGAGAGAGCCCAGGATTCACCACCACCATTTAGTTACACTATGCCGTCCCCATTTGTACTCCGATAAGTTCAGTCGATATCACCAACCCTAATGGTATCGGCTGAACTCACCGGTAAAGTCGCTGGACTTCATTAGGTCGCCTGGGATCCATACATCCATTGCCTTACGGGATCCGGTACAACTTGTAATAGGGAAGCCGCCTTAGCCACCACAGACTCTACCAGTAAAGTGTATTACCTCGTTGCAGGGGAGAAGTTACAAAATTACCATAAGAGTTATAACTTTATCCTTGAAGGTGCATCAAGTTAGCACCTTTTTAGGGTGGTCTTCAGGTTGCCGAATGTCGGGATCCCGGCGCAGGAATCCCGACACCCGGCATACCGACAGATATTCTCCCTCGTGGGGGTCCATGCCCCCCCTGGAGGGAGAATAAATAGCGTGGATGTTCTTACTGCGTTTATAACAGGACATTAGTTTAGTATTCTGTAGCTGTAACTCGGGGTCGCTTTGCACAATAGGCCATATTGGTTAAAACTGATGTCTCCAAACATACTGCAAATGCTAACTCTACGGGGGGTAGGCATAGGGGTTGTATTCGCTGTACGTGCACAACCTGTCAATTTATGATAGCGGGAGACACGTTTCAACATCCCCACTCGGGTAAGACTCTATACATTCTACATACCCTGACATGTGCAACCCGGTACGTGGTCTACCAGCTGATGTGCCCCTGTGGGCTGTCATACATAGGTAAGACTCAACGTATGTTTAAAGAACGTATGGCAGCCCACAGGTCAGCCATCAAGTTGGCCATCACCAAGGGCACCAGTGAACAGCCCGTGGTGAGACACTTTGCCACTCAGCGGCATCCAATTACCACGCTTAGATACCGCATGATTGATCATGTGCCAGCTACTATGCGTGGTGGTGATCGGGGTGCCAAGTTACTTCGATTGGAGGCCCGGTGGATTTACCATTTAGATACGGTTCATCCACGGGGTTTAAATGAGTCACATGGCTATAACAGTTTTCTCTAGAGGGGTTGAGCATGATGCTGCATTGCTTCCAGCAGTAATTGATATAATCTATTTTATCATGCTAGCTGGTATATTATTTTTGTGGATCATGCCAGAGTTTGCGTTCAGCAAGGCATCCGCTATTCTTAGGTGTTGTACCCATTTATGGTTGTCGTCTCCTATAGAATAATAGCTCGCACTGGATGCTAGTCAGTGTACTATTTGGGTGAGAATGGCATAATTGTAGCATGCAGTCCACATACTGTTTTATGTTCACATTCATTATGGTTAACATGTATGGACTGCTAGTGATGTATCACATGCAGCAATGTATGTTTTATACCTCTTTATATTAGTAGTTATATTGTTAATATGATAGTAATGTTTATATGACTGCTTCTAGTATGTGATGATTGCACAGTTGCCTTTAGTATGTATTTATACCATGCCCGCTACTGTCTGTATTTACAGCCTTCCGTCTTTTGTTTTTATGTACTGCGCAACGTCACTCCCAGGCGCGCTGGACGGGGCGGGCGGCGTCCCCACGGCCGGTGCAAGGTCTCTCTGCACCCTAGGCAAAGCTTCAGCCCAGCGCCCCTTAACCTGCACTCCACATCACAAACCCCTCACGGAGGGGAGATGCAGGTAACCACTACGTGGGCTGGGGTGAATTGCCTCATTATATGTATATACTCAAGGACATTTAAAGTGAAAAAGTATATTGTAAACAAAGTCACAAAATTACCCAGCGACACTGCTGGGTGCAGACATGTAGTCAGGTGCTGCTCGCTGCTGGAGAGCCGGGACCCAGGGGCCTGGAGGAGGTGCATCAGGGCTATGAGGAGTGGCCATGGGGGTGCCACTCGGGAGCCATACTTACATGCGCCTCCTATGTGCCTTCACATGACTTGATGTTACACATGTCATGCAGAGGAAGCGCTGAGACACCATGGGGTAAATTTACTAAGATGGGAGTTCTATTTAAGATGGGATGTTGTCCATAGCAACCAATCAGATTCTACTTCGCATTTATCTAGCACCTTCTAGAAGATAATACTTGGAATCTGATTGGTTGCTATGGGCAACATCGCATCTTAACTAGAACTCACATCTTAGTAAATTTACCCCTATATTGGGACAGCCTAATAGCAGTGACTGCACCTGATTAGACGTGCAGCAGCAGCAGCCAGCGCAGTGTAAAAGGAGGAGGCCGCATACAGAGATATCATTCAGTTTTATGCTAGATGAATTCAGTGGCGCCCTCCAGTGGCCTGCGCCCCTAGGCAGCCGCCTAAAGTTGCCTAATGGTAGAGCCGGCCCTGGGCGTCCCGTAGCCCGCAGCACGCATTTGCACAGGGTGATGGCACACTTCATAAGGTAAGATTTGTTCACTTGTCTAATTTGACCTGAGGAAAATTACAAAATAAATGTCATTGAAACGTTGTCTATAACCTGCCTATGAAAGAAATTGATTTAGACACCAGGAGTGCTGCGTTCATTGTATATATATATATATATATATATATATATATATATATAGATATATAGATATATATATAGATATATATTGTGGGGAGACAGGGTTAGTTTCACCAGGAAACGTTGTATTTCCCTGATCACAACTTTCCGGTAGAGGGTTAAAGAAAAGCCGTCCAGCCTCAGAGAAAGTGCTTTGCAGCCAGGTAAAAGAACCTGGTTCAGCACAAAGCCTGGATATGGACTCTGAGGTGTGGTTGAGGGAGAGAAGGAAGGGCTCTCAACCACATGGCTCTGGTCCAGGTTTTCGGACCTTCCCAGCCACAGCTGGGATTTGGTCTAATTGCACTGGCAGGGATTTAAACCCTGCTAAGTCGACTGCTCAGGACACTGGTGCCGATAAGCGGCCAGCAAATAGTGACCGTTTCTACTAGTGCTAGGTACTTGGATAATCAGTGCCTGGAGGCACTGAGAGACCGTGCATACGGTCAGAGAATTGGACAATGTATTTCTTTTGTTTGGTGTGAAGTTTGTTTGCTGCTGGTATACCATTAAATACTCGCACAAACTCTGTATACTGCCTGCTGTGTCGTGACTTTGATGGCGACCTTGAGGGTCATTCAGACCCGTTGGCACACTGCATTTTCATGCAGTTGTATGAACGGGTCTGAACTGCGCATGCGTACGGGCCGCAATGCACAGGTGCGTCATTGCCTTGCTACGGGGGTCGCCGGAGAGCGACGGCTTCTACGAAGAAAGTGAACGCAGGGACGATCGCAAGAAGATTGACAGGCAGAAGGCGTTCCTGGGCGGCAACTCACCGTTTTCTGGGAGTGTCGGAAGAAATGCAGGCGTGTCCGGCCGTTGCAGAGGAGGGTCCTTGACGTCAGCTGCTTCCTGGATCATCGCTGCGGGTGAGTAAATCCTGGGCAGTGCAGAGACTGCACAAACCTTTTGTTTGTGCAGCTCTCTGCCCAAGCGTTTGCATCCCTGCACAGCAAATCCCCTCTCCCCTGTGGGTGGTGATTATCTGGTGGCAGCAGTGCGAAAAATAGCCTGTGTGCGACCAGGTCTGAATTACCCCCCTTGTTACAATGTGTGTGTATATATGCACCACGATGGGGACAATCTGCGCACCTAGCTTTGCGAACTTACTGATGGGGAGCTGGGAGGAGGAACACGTTCATTTAAACAACCCATTTTCGAACCAACTGATAATGTACAAAAGATACATCGATGATATCATCATTATCTGGGACGGTACAGAGTCTTCCTTTCTAGAGTTTTTTCACAATATCTCTCTCAACCAGTTTAACCTCAAGTTTATCGAAAAACATGATCAGGTATCAATAGAATTTCTGGATTTAACACTTTCATCAAAGGATCTAAAGATCACTACCTGTAACCATATCAAAAAAGTGGACACGAACAGTTACCTCCATTTTCATCGAATCCAGAGAAACTGCAGTTCCAGAGAGGACCAAGACAAACAACTAAAAAGCTATGCAGACAGATTTAAAGAAAGGGAGTATCCAGTAGACGTCATAGAAACAGCATTAGAAAAAAATCTGCACTAATCCAGAACCCAAGAATCAGGCGGATATTGATCAAATGGAGAAAAAATTTCCGACTCCATTTATTACAACCTACAGCTGTCATGAAAAGACCATTCGCCAGTCTATGAATAAGCATTGGAATATTTTAATGATGGACCCGGTCTTAAAAGATAAACTGCCCCCTCGACCGCAAATAGTTTTTAGGAAAACAAGAAATCTGAAAGAAATCCTGGCACCAAGTCTATTGAAACCTGTTACGACTAACCAGACTAAGAAATGCCAGGGCTGCTACAAATGTGGAGGCTGTAACGTCTGTAAACTGGTCCATCGGAATCGGAAAAAATTCTCCAATAGCGACAACTCCCGGGAGTACACAATTAAACATTTTATAAACTGCAACTCCACAATGGTAATCTACCTCCTGGAATGCTCATGTGGTTTAAAGTATATTGGAAAAACAAAAAGAATACTCAAATTGCGCATTCAGGAACATGTGAGAAACATCAGAAATAATATCACTACACACGCAATTTACAGGCACTTTCATGATTTCCATATGTCAAACCCTGAAGAACTGTTCTTCAAAGGAATTGAAATTGTCCAACTGGGAGAAAGAGGTGGAGATATTCTGAATAAATTATCGAAGAGGGAAATGTTTTGGATTTTCGAATTATAGACTCTTGCACCCTTTGGTTTCAATGAAGGATTTGAAATTGCCCCCTTTTTATGAACTATATGATCCCTCTAGTCTTTTGGGACCATTTTCACTCTGTGTGCACCTTTTTTCATTCTTATATACATGCATCTATCACTTTATATTCACTATTAAATTTTAGATATTCCTTATATGCCTTTATAGTCACCATATCCTAGATTTTGTCACCAATTTAGTTTGTGATATACTTCACTATTAATACACACTAGGTTACTAAAAACAATCAAGTTTTATTTCCATAAACATTGGCTGTGTTTTCCATCTTTTTAAAGTATAAGGTTACTCAAAGATGGGGGTGCGTTCCAGGACTAATCCGGAAATGACTTTTAGACTGCTTTGCTGCTGATTGTTGTTCTCTGATCGATCCGGTCCGGAAGTGACGTTCCACGGCTGCTCGTCACAAACGGAAGTGACGTAATGCGGCCCACAGTGCGTTCTAGCACTGTATGGTGTTTCTCCGTACAACCACATCCGGCGGAAGTGACGCGGCACGGTTCATCTTGCGCCTCACAGCAAGGAGAGGGCTTCCTGGTTTACCCTCTTCCGGTGGAAGTGACGATTATCGTGGCTTAGTGCCGCTGTTTAAGACATTTCTACCACTCGTTTTTGATTGTGATTTCTTGCTCTATTATCATATGTACTATGGCTTTAGACTGCTGCTTGTAATTTCTGTTTTTGTATACACAACTGTGGATTTCACTTTTTACAGGAAGTGACATCACACTTCCTGGTCCATGTGACCTCTGTATGTTTGGTATTTAAACCCTGCTTTGCTCTCAGCTCACATCCCCTTGATGAAGTCCTCTACTATAGGACGAAACGCGTTGGGACTGGAACTTGCTGCTTAACCCTGAATCTCCCTGAGTGGACAGATAAGCTGTTTTTATTTATATTTCCTTTACGTTTGCTACCTGCATTTGCTTCAGGATTTTACTCCTATTTGTCATACTTTCGCCATTAGACTGGGAGTTGCTGTTTTAGCCTTCTTTCCCTGAGTGGACAGATAAGCTGTTTTTATTGATTTATCTTGTACGTTTGCTACCTACAGGTGCTTCAGGATTGTTATTAAATTGCCTTTTATCTTAACCATCATCTCACTCAATGTCTGGGACCAGCAAGGTTCCTAACTAAGAAATTATTGGTTTATGCAGTACACACTATGTTTCCTTTTTTTCTTCTTTTTAACTTACATGCATCCAAGTGTCATCAGAATTGAAGACGTGTAGAGAGATAAGTTGTTCTCTGTAATATTTCACACTATTTCACGTCTCACATGGTGAATTATCATGCATTTAATCATTTGTATGCCAAAACACCAGTAGGCGCTCTTGTACACTTCATTTTTGCAATTCACATATATATATATATATATATATATATATATATATATATATATTTCTATAATGAAAAAAATTGCGCCACTTGCGAGTTAAATAATGCCTAAATATTATCTGGCAGTTTAAAAATTCAGACACACACACACACACACACACACACATATATATATATATATATATATAAAATATGAAACAGCACTCCGCAATCTATATGGGCGTCAGCTGTTCCCCAAGTATACAGGAGTGGTAAATCCCTGAAAGAACATTTTGATAGGGAAAAGGGGGGGTTCTAAGCGACCAATGGTGTTTACATTAGATATAACTGATGAAAGGACAATACCCAATGTATATAAAAATATATATACAATTTATTAGAACAACAGGAGCATTAAAAAATGAAAAAAATAATAAGTAAAAATATTCAGATCTGACATATATTCATTAAAAAAGTCCAATGATTAAAAAATCTAAAATTTGTTTTTTAAGAACACAGATAAGATATAAATAGGCACAAATATATAGATAAGAGCATAGAGATAAACAAAAGATATATTTATATCTTATCTTAGACAGAGGTCATCTAGGATTAGATCAACGCGTTTTGTCTCAACAGACTTCCTCAAGGGGTCCCCTTGAGGAAGTCTGTTGAGATGAAACGCATTGGGCTAACCCTAGCTGTATTAAGTGAGGCCAGAAATACCACACATATAGTCATTTTGGACGTGTAGAGACTGCACACTGCACACACTGAGTGTCAAGCGTTTGGTTTTTGCTTTATTGTTCCACTCCCTGATGTCACATCGAGATCATATATACCTCAGTGCAGAGCTGGATTATGCCTCCAGGGGGCCTGGAGCCTCTCGCTTATGTCAGCACTGCATCCTTGGCTGTGTCCATTGTGCCTCCTCCCCATTTGCATTATATATAGTGCAGGGAGCCGGATGCCGGGAGGATCACAGCGTTCTGACGCAGGAGCGGGGCTTGGTAAGTATGGTGCTTTTGGGTTTTTTTAAGGCACGTCTGCTGGGGGCAAGCTACAGGGGGCAAACTACAGGGGCGCATTACTATTGAGGCATTACTACTTGGGGCACACTACTGGGGGGCATAACCACAGGGGCTAAACTACTGGGGGCATTACTATTTGGGGACTAAACTACAGGGGGCATTAAAAAAGGGGGGCTAAGCTACAAGGGGCATTATTACCGGGGGGCTAAACTACAAGGGGGAAAACTACAGAGGGCATTACTACTGGGGGCATTACTACGTGGGGCAAGCTACATGGGGCTAACTACAGGGGTGCATTACTACTGGGGGATTACTACTGGGGGCAAACTACAGGGGCATTACTACAGCAGAGCTAAACTACAAGGGGGCATTACTACTTGGGGAAAGCTACAGGGGGCTAACTACTGGGGGCAAGCTACATGGGGCTAACTACTGGGGGCAAACTACAGGGGCTCATTACTACTGGGGGCATAACTACATGGGGGCTAAACTACAAGGGGGCAAACTACTGGGGGCATTCCTACTTGGGGCAAACTACATGGGGCTAAACTACTGGGGGTATTACTACTGGGGGGCTGAACTACAGGGGGCATAACTGCAGGGGCTAAACTACTGGGGGCATTCCTACTTGGGGCAAACTACATGGGGCTAAACTACTGGGGGCATTACTACTGGGGGGCTTAACTACTGGGGGCATAACTGCAGGGGCTAAACTACAGGAGGCATTACCGCTGGGGGCTAAACTACATGGGGCAAACTACATGAGGACTAAACTACAGGGGCTAAACTACTGGGGGCATTACCACTGGGAGGCTAAACTAAAGTGGGGATAAACTACAGGGGTCATAACTGCAGGGGCATTACTACTGGGGGCTAAACTACTGGGGGCATAACTACTGGGGCTAAACTACAGGGGGCTAAATGACTGGGGGCATTACTACAGGCAGCATTACTACTGGGGGCAATACTACACAGGGCCATTACCATTAAGGGCATTACTGATGGGGGCACTACTAATGAGGGCATTGTAAGGGGGCACTTCATAAGGGGCATCACTACTGGGGACATAAGGGGCACTACTACTGGGGGCATTGCATAAGGGGCACCACTACTATGGGCTCTATATAAGGGGCACTACCAGTACAGTGGACATTGCATAAGGAGCACTACTACTGTGGTCATTGTAAAAGGGGCGCTACTGCTGTGGGCATTGTGTATTAATTGTGTATTACGGGGTGCTACTACAGTGGGCATTATATGTATTAGGGGTGCTACTACTGTGGGCATGATTACTATTGTGTGACCACGCCCCTTTTGGTTTAGGACCACGCCCCTTTTTGGGGGCGTGCGCAATACTTTTATTGCACGTGCACCTGGGGGAGGGGGGGGGGGGGGTTCCACCACCTCTCTAGGACCACTTTAAGAACTGTATATATATATATACTGTATGCACAGAGATGACAGGTGGCACGCTGCAGTCTTGTTAACTGTTTAGAAAAGTGCTGGGCTTGCGCCCATTGTCAGGCATTATATTGTGCCTGACTACGGACGCAAGCCCGAAAAGTAGGAATAATGGACTTTTTTTTAACTGTTGACAAGGCTGCAGTGTGCAGCCTGTAATTTCTATGCATCTATTGGGTCTACCAACCCTAGGAGGACACCGCGGCAAGTAAACCTGTCACCATTTGTGGTGTGCCAAACACATGGAGCTGGTTTTATATATCAAATATATTATATAGGGTGGATGTGATGAATTGCTGGGAGGGGGAAAGAGACATCTCGCTCAAGAAAGAGAGAGAGATTGTGGACCCGGGGGTATTTACTTCCTGGACCCCCCCCCCTCCCACCCCCACCTCCCCTTAATCAGGCACTGCCTCAGTGTCAACAATCATGAAAACGCAGTTCAAAATAATCCAGTCGTTTTTATATGATACCGTAACAAACAAAAAGACAAAAATTCCATAGCTCATCAACAGTCCCTAGAAGGGGACAATCACTTACTAGGCAAAACCATGCCTTGTAAGCGATTGCCACTTTAAACAAAAGTCTGATATCGGCCGGCATCGCGCTCTTCCGGCAATCTCGGGTGTCATTACATCCGGCCCATGGAGTGAAATCATTTAACACATATCTATTCTCAACATGAATAATAAACTAACATTTTAAAAATTAGAAAGAGGGATGTGACTCAATTCCTCAGTTCCAACCTTGGTTCCTTGTCTGGAGAGGGCTCAGAGATGGGATCCAGTCCAGATCCCGGCGGTCGGGATCCCGACAGTTGAAATTCCTGACGCTGGGATCCCGACACTATTCAAAATGCCGACACACCGGCATCCCGAATAGGGTCACCTGCCTGGTGTCAGAATCCTGACCGCCAGGATCTGGAATGACCATATGCCGAGGTTTGGAGAGGTAAGCAATCAGAGAGTGGGGGGAAGGGGGGGTTTAGATTTAGGCTGCAGGAGGAGGGTTAGGGCTAGGCTGTGGCCCGGAGGGGTTAGGTTTAGGTACATCCACGGAGGGTTAGGCTGCAGGGGGGTGGGTTAGGTTTAGGCTGCAGGAAGTGGGTGTAAGGTTCAGGCGCCACCACGGAGGGTTAGGGTTAGACTTAGGGGATGGCAGGGTTAGGTTTAGGCTGCAGGGAGGGGGGTTAGGGGGCCATCCCCTGTTGGGATTCTGATCGTCGGGATAACGCAGTTGGTATTCTGACCACCGGCACCCTGGCCGCTGGCATTCCCTACTGATCTTGTGTATGATTCATGAAGGGGTGTCGAGCAGAGTTTAGGGGAGACAAAACACAGGGAGAAGAATGTAGCACTGGAAAAGAAACCTATTCAATTTATGACTTGAAGGAATTTATAGGTATCTCTGCAGAGTAAAACAAAAGTGTCTGAAGCTGAGAAAAGTACAAGGAGGAACTGCCATAAGCCGTTTATTAATTTATTGTGCGTGACATTAACTATACACTTTAAGCTAGCTTATCAACTAAAATAAAGACATGGATACAACTGCGTTTGATTAAATGGTCATTGAATTTATTAATTGGAATGACCTCACTCATAGTGGGTGGCTAGGAAGATGCTACCACTAAACAGCTCTAGTCACAGATCTTACAAAATGGCGGCGACTAAACGCCCCAACTGGAATGGGTACGACTGAAACGCCCCATCTATATATATATATATATATATATATATATATCTCAGCATAACCTGTGTTGTGAAGGTATCACCACCCCTTACTACAGCACAGTGGGGACGTTTCCCAAGGAAGCGCCCAATCTCCCCCCTCCCCCTCCCCCCCCCCACAAAGATAGGATACACTCGCCGTCCTTCAAAAGGGGTAAGTGCCCCACAACACACCACTTATGCTACACGTGACCGCTGGCCAGTAGCGCCTTCCAACCAATAAAAGGAAGAAATACTGAAAGCTTCTACTCTACATGCACTAGATCACCGCTCCTACACTCACTGATAGGCTGGCCCTAACCAATT
Source organism: Pseudophryne corroboree (assembly GCF_028390025.1). Taxonomy (NCBI): domain Eukaryota; kingdom Metazoa; phylum Chordata; class Amphibia; order Anura; family Myobatrachidae; genus Pseudophryne; species Pseudophryne corroboree. The sequence goes on along the minus strand of NC_086444.1, from coordinate 964,471,227 downwards.
ACAACTCACTCAGAAACTTTGATCTGCCTAGCAACAGATGACAACTTCAACCAATCACAAAAATGTAAGACCCTTATATAGATTTCGTGCCTAGCCAGGTACTCTCCTTATCATGTGGTGCAGTCATGTAGAGGAAAAGGTTCTAAAGAAGGTGGACAACTTGTTCCATGCTTTTAGGGAGAGTTTATGTTGCTCTACTGTAGGTGTGAAGATAATCATCTTTCTAAAGAAAGGATTTCTTGTGTGGCCCCCTTTATAGCCATTCATGCTGTGCTGATAAGTCACACACACCCCCACACTCACACTCCAATGCTAATTATGAGTTTTCAACTATTAGAATAGTATTTGTTGAGATGCAAATCCCACCAAACCATACCATTGTTTGCCTGAGATACTGTACCATCCTTTTTCCAATAATCCACAACTCATTTGGGATCCATGAATCAGGAGAAAGCATGCTGAGAAGTATGCTGACAATAATTGTTTTGAACTTTTGACTTTTATATAAATACATTTTAAACAAACCATGGGTTAAGGAATCAACAATTAAACACAGATTCACATCTTATAAGTTCTGCGCTGCTGAGAAAAGTGGTTTATTGCTTTTGCTTTTTAATATCCTACATATTTCTCATAGGGAACAAAATTACCTGCTATACAACCTTGTCACAAAAATGTGTCTAGACATATGAAGATGCTGTTTATGGTCATAGAAATGAAACACCTTACATGAAATACAGAATGATGCTCATATAAGAAAAGTGCAAAAAGAAATAACTATAGAAAATGTTAAAGAAGTTTCATTCAGCAATACATTAACGTAAAAAACGCAAATTATCATTAGTACAGTAGCATTTTATTAATCAATTGTATGTAAACAGCAATGATTATTAGAGTTAATAATGGATACTGTTTATAATGCATATAAATGAATGTATATAATGCATATAAATGAATGTATTGATACACATATTATTTTAAATGTGCAAGGAATATACCATAGATCTTAATTCAGTGTTCCTATATAGACTGGATATACTCCAATAATAGCTATTTTACATGTGTCTACATTCCAAAATTGAGCTTTAGTTTCTCATATTTTACTGTATATAGGACTTTAATGTTTCTAAAAACAATGAGTGTACAAATTACCTGGACCGGGCCTCTGTGTGGTCCCAGGAGTGTGGGGGTAGTACCAGGGCCGGATTAACAATGGGGCTAATGGAGCTGCAGCTCCAGGCCCACACTCCAAATAGGCCCACCACGTATGCTAAGCTCTGCGCTGCAGTAGACAGGAAAAAAAATGTTTCCTTCTACTGGACTGCAGCCTACACTATCACAGGCCCTGCTCGCTCAACGCTGCTTGAGGATCAAATGTTGCCGCCAGCATAGATATTTTGTATTATGATGGCGGCGCAGTGTGAGACTCTAGTAGCACACCCTGTGCCGCGTAAGCACGGTGGCGTCAGTCACGTCACACATCAGGAAGGTACAGTCCCGACAGACGTCTTCGAGCCTTCAACACAGCAAGGCAGTGACATCATCATGTCTGTGTCTATGCTGCTCCGTGAAGGCGGCCCAGCGTCTGATGAGCCTCCTGACTGCAGCGACAGAGGTGAGGCATCATCAGACATGTACCCAGTGGAGGTCGGATTCAGAGGAGGAGGGAAGGTGGTGGGGGGGAGGCGGGGCACCAAGGCACATGCCGCCCTTGCCGTTTATGAGGTTTTTTTATTATATTTATTTAGCTGCAGCAAGCTAGCGATATACCCGGCTGGGCCGCCCGGAAGATAGCCAGCCTGTCCGCCAGTCAGCAGGAAGACGCTGCTAGCTGTCAGCCAGTGTCACCCAGCGCCTGTCAGCCCTCCCCTGCATGATCATGCCAGCTCCGCCTCCTCCATTCTTCTGTGCGGGCTAGGCAGCTTGATCATGGCTCCGTGCACAGTAATCTCACTGTGTGCAGTGAAGAGGAGCCATCCTGACAGCTGTGAATCATAGACATGGCGGGACCAGATTGCTCAGCCACCAGCCCTGCAGGACAGGCATGGCCAAGTTTTCTTTTGTCTGTAATTATGGTAAGTAGGCAGTGAATAGTCACACCTCTCCCCCGCAGCAGCACAACTCCACACAGACGTTGTAACTTTAAGCACTAGGGAGAGGGGGCAGGTGGGGGGAAGCATACCCTCCAACATGACCCGCCCCACTAGGTACAAAATGCTCTGTTTCTGGACTTCCCTCTTAATTTATTATTGCCATCACCTGTGTTGAACTAGTTAAATGATAAGAAAGCTGTTTCTTCACAGGTGATGGCAAAAATAAATTAAGAGGGAAGTCCAGAAACAGAGCATTTTGTACCTAGTGGGGCGGTCATGTTGGAGGGTCTGGGGAAGGGGAGTGGGTGACTAGGCTGCAGTTAAGGGCAGACGGCTGGCCCTCAGCACCAGACTTCGGCAGTAGCAGACAGCCCACAGCTGCCGCCTCAACCTCCCACTTACTCCATGTGCACTGCACAAAGTACTGTGATAGGGACCCAGAGGGTGGCAGCCGGCTCACCCACAGTGAGGACAGTGGCCTGGACAACACAGGGTGCTCCATGTCACCCACTATCTCCCTGTCACCCTCTGCCTCTCCCGGTCATCCACGGCCTACCCAGTCACCCACTATCACCCATAGTTGCAAGGCCACGCCCAATTCCTCAGGAGCGCACGTACCTTCAGCGCTCACAAATAACACCCCCACTTCCCCTGTCTTGGTGCCCACCCTCCCATGTTCTGGATCCGTCCCTGCCTGTACCAGCTGGCTGCCTGGCTGCTGCTATAGCTTCTAAGTAATGTGGTATCCCGGGCAACAGGGCAGGTTGAGGTGCTATTTGTTAAACATACAACAGTTGAACAAGGAATAGAAAGCGTGAGAGGTGCAGAGACTGTGTGATGGAAGCAGGGAGTGAGAATTGCAGGGGGTGAGAGGACCTGGAGTTGAGCAAGAGAAGGAGAGTGTGAGGGAAGCAGGGGGTGAGAGGGATGAAAGAAGTGAAAGGTGCAGGGACACAAAGGATAGTATGTGGGGAGTGATAGAGAGAGTTACCTGGGGTGAAGATATTGGCACATAAGGAGAGTGACAGACACAACAAATAGGTAAGGGAAAGAAGAAGAGACACATGAAAAACAGAGGTGAACAAAGGATAGGATAGAAATTAGAGATACACTGTAGGAACATTTGAGACATTGAGGAAAGATGAAAACATGACGAATAGCCTTATGGGCCCAACAGACTGGGCGACCCGCCGGCAAGCTGCTCGACTGCCAATACGGCAGATGGGTGACCCGGCGGGGGGGGGGGGAGTGAAGTTTCTTCACTCCCCCCGTCACCCGACCCAATAGCAATGCATGCTAATATGGACGATATTGTCCATATTGGCCTGCATGCATAAGCGACGGGGCACCAATAATTAATGAGCGCGGGGACGCGCATCGTTAATCGTTGGTGCATACACACTGCACGATATGAACGAGTTCTCGTTCATTAATGAACGAGAACGTTCATACCATGCAGTATTATCTGCCAGTGTGTAGGGCCCTTAACTCATATAACATGTTTTATACTGTATATCCTACAAAGTGCTAAAAAGCATCTAAAATCTAAACAACCCCCATCCCCCTGGCGTTATATTAAAATTTCCATACTTCCACCTCTAAATTCCCACTTCGCACACTGTATGTATATATCTGTGGTCTCATTTAGAGTGCCAGAATACACACACAACCACACACGCATATACGTTAAATACAGTATATCATGCATGATTTTTGGATGTTGCAGGTGACAATGAAATTAGAAAATATCCTGCAGTGTAATGAATAAAAGTGCAATATTTGTATGAGATATGAAAGGCCAGATGCAAGATTCAAATTTTGTCAGGGTGCATAGAGGCATAATACTTACCAAGCTAAATATCCACAATGGACCACCTATGGCACCCTGGGATTCAAATCACATTCTTTGTTTACGGCTCACTTGTGGTGTGAATGCTCCATGATGCTGAGTGGAGGGAGAATGAGGTGGTTGAAGGTAGGTGGGTAGCTATGCAATCTATGGTGCTAGCCACACAATAAAGCAAGTACCACATCCCACAGCACTGGTCACTCTTGCGGTGGTGCCCAATAGGCCCATCGTAAATTTCAGCTCCAGGCCCATGAAGACCTTAATCTGGCACTGGGTAGTACAACCACACTCCATGTAGTGTGGTAGTACAACCACACTCCCCCCAGACCCTTCCTAATGTGCAAATAATGTTTACCAGGAGTAAAGAAATGCTGATCTTGCTCAACATAGTGAGTGGCACCAAGGGCGTAGCTACCATAGTGCAGGGAGTGCAGCTGCTATGGGGCCCAGAGCTGAGAGTGGGCCATCTTCCATGCCACAGTTACATGTGTACAGATTGATGGTACATAAGGGCCCTTACAAGCTTTTGCCTTAGGGCCTTCAATATATATAATTATGCCTCTGGACATGCTCATTGTAATGTAGTATACAATGCACTGAAGGTATTTTAATGTTACATAATATAATGTTACATAATATGAACTGTGGCACTGTAATGTGGCACAGTATGAAATGGAGTCCCTATAGTGTGACATAATATGAACTGGGGGCACTGTCATGTGACATAATATGAACTGGGGTCAATTTTTTATAATGTGAATTGGGAGTACTGTGTTGCATAATGTGTACTGGCAGCCCTACAATGTGAACTAGGGAACTACTATGGTTCATAAAATAAACTGTGGCACTACAATGGGGCATAACATTGTTTTGTTCATATGTTTGTAAATCCAGTCATCAGGACACAGAGACATGTGAGTTCACTGCTGTGCTGCTTTATTCCATCACCAACTACAGGCACATTGCACACTGGACCACCCACTTCCCAGCATCCCCCTGGTCCTAGGGACCATCACTGTAGATTCAGGCTTACACATGTTAGTAAGGGAGTGTCTACAAATATTAAGTATTCTAATACACTAACATCACAAACATTAATTAAGACACTACTATGGTTCAGAAAATTAACTAGGGCACTACTGTGGGGCATCAATTTAACAACTGCTGCAGAGAGGTGTCTCCCTAGTAGCTCTGGGACAAAAGCCCCTTCAAAATGTTGCTAAGGGGCCCACAAAGTTCTGGCTATGCCCCTGGCCATACCTCCTTCAGTGACTTGTCACCACAAATATCTATGAATGAGGCCAGAAATACACAACATGGAGAGGGCAGGACACCACACACCACGGTCCTGCTCCCTTTGTACTAGAGCCTGATAATTCTCATGAGAGAGAGAGAAAGAGAGAGAGAGATGTAAATAAGGCAGCACTCAGCAGACTGATTGATAATGGATAAAATGCCCTTTAATCGTACATTTTGGGGTTTCCCCCATCATCAGGGACAGCAATGAAACAAACAGTGCAAGTTCACAAATAAATACCCCTTCACTTCCCCTTAATTAGGAGTAGCGGGAAGCGGCCAGCTGGAAACACAAATCAGATGGTGCTGGTTGGGTGACTGCGGCCGTGCCCACAGGCCGCAGTGTCCTGGGCAGCCGCCCTGCTAGCCTGCACCTAAGTCAATTTTTTAGGTTCCATAAATAAACCCGAGGCATACCAGGAACCTTCACCTTCTGGGCCTCTGATAGCTTAATATCATACCCTCTAGATGCAAATTTTGCGATTATCTTATCAATTTCATCTGATGCTTTGTCCCTATTACTAGAGATGCGTGCAACATGCATCATTTGCAATAAGTGTAGTCCCTTTTTAAGGGCAACTGAATGATGACTCAAGGCTACCAGAAGTGAGTTTCTATCTGTAGGCTTACTATACACCTCAGTTTTACATTTATTGTCCATTACAGAGACATGCACATCTAAGAAACACATCTCTATAGTACTGCAAGCATACGTAAATCAAATAATCGTAAAATTTGCATCTAGAGGGTATGATATTAAGTTATTAGAGGCCCAGAAGGTGAAGGTTCTTGGTATGCCTCCAGTTGATTTATTGAACCCTTAAAAACGTGACCAAGAACATATCTTACCGTGGAGCAGTGATTATACTGTGGCTAGTCCTAGAGAGCCACTACTGCTTTATGGCCTATTGTAGGTTCAGATAAGGATTTGCCCATGTTTAAAAGTAAGAGACCTATTGCTGCATTCAGGCGGAGCAGTGATCTGAGGCATCGAATGGTGAATACTGATATTTCGGGTTGAAACCTCGCCTTGGGGCCCCAAATGTATATATTAAGCCAATGGGATGCTATTCATGTAATGATTGTACTATGTGTAAATTTATAATCCCTTGTAAGAAGTTCAAACATCCACATGTACTGTAGAAAAAAGGTACGACATTAGATTTGTGTTAACTTGTAACACTACTCATGTGGTGTATGTGGTGGTCTGTCTGTGTGGTTTGTACTACGTTGCGCAGACCACATGAAAATTTAAGGAACGCATGAATTCACACAGATCGGCAATTAGTTTATCCCTCAAAGGGAAAGATATTAACCAACCAGTCCCACGCCATTGTAGGGACTGTAAGCATCCATTAGATTCCATCCGATACTTTATGATTGACCATGTACCGGAATCCTTGAGGGGTGGGGACAGCCCTACTCATCAAGGAATCTCGCTGGATTTTAAGATTAAGGACTACTAAACCACGAGGTCTAAATGATAAAATTAATTGGAATGCCATGGTGTAGTTATGCATTTGATGATGCCCTGTGGAAGTATTATGTTTCTCTGATGTGTCAGATACGAGCATTCATTATTTTGGTTAAAATTGTGATAATGTTTTCAATTTTATAATTTTTTTAATATATATGTTTATCTGTTTTACATATATATATATATATATATATATGTATGTAGCCTGTCTGTGAGCACGCTTTGTTCATATCTCCATAGGCTCGCTTGTCATGAAATTCCTCCTGATCAGCACAGGTAGAATGCTAAGGCAGAGCCGCTGGAACACACACTGGTAAGTTACCATGATGACGGCCACAGCAGCCACTGGAAGTGCGTCACTGTGAGCGACTTCCGACCGGCGGATCCACGGAGCTGAACAGCTGTGGAGGAGGAGGAATCAGGGTAGCGATGGGTATAAGTGGGTAAGTGTGCACACTGTTTTGTTTATTTGTTTTTCTGTAGTGGTGTGGTCCTGAGGACGGGGCGCAGACCCCGAAAGTACTCAACCGAATACACTAAATTGATTTTGCATCATTGATGTCTCCTGTGGGCCTTCTTATATGGACATAGAGAAAAACTGATGTGGCACCGGAGGAGGTTGTTTTGTAATAGAGAGTGCCGGCAGTACATGGGCCTATAGATATATATATAAAGAAAACATTGTGTAGATGTATATTTATATGTGTACGTATTGTACTATAAATATTAGATTTTTACTGCGCATATATATCCTGGATATGGGTTGGGTATGGTATACCGGCAGTCAAGATGCCTTCGGTCAGAATACCGACACCGGCATCCCGACTGCTTGGCATCCCTACAGGGGTGCAGGAGGCACATACCACTAATTCTAACCCTACCTCTAACCCTCCCTCCCCACAGTCTTACCCTCCCTCTCCGCAGTCTAACCCTCACTCCCTGCAGCATAACCCTTACCCTCCCTCTCCGCAGCCTAACCGTAACCCTCCCTCTCTGCAGTCTAACCCTTACCCTCCCTCCTCACAGCCTAACCCTCCCTCTCTGCAGCCTAACCGTAACCCTCCTCGCAGCCTAACCATTACCCTCCCTCCTCGCAGCCTAACCCTTCCTCTCCGCAGCCTAACCCTCCCCGCAGCCTAATCCTTACCCTCCCCCTCCACAGCCTAACCTTAACCCTCCCTTCCTGCAGCCTATACCTTACCCTCCCTTCTCGCAGCCTAACTTTACCCTCCCTCTCCACAGTCTAACCCTTACCCTCCCTCTGTGCAGCTTTACCCTAACCTCCCCTACCCACAGCTTAACTGTAACCCTGTCTCTCTCTGCTGCCTATCCCTAAGCTCTCCTCCCACAGCCTAAACCTAACACTCCCACTGCAGTCTAACCACAACCTTCTCCCCACAGCCTAATCCTAACCCCACACCCCAAAGCCAAAATCTAACCCTTCCTGCAGCCTAAATCTAACCCTCCCTCTCTGCAGCCTAACCCTAACCTCCACTCCCCGCAGCCTAACCCTCCCTACCCGCAGACTAACCCTTACAGTACCTCACTGCAGCCTAACCCTAACCTCCCTCCAGCAACCTAAACCTAACCCTCTCCCCCGCAGCCTAACCCCAACCTTCTCTCCGCAGACTAATCCTAACCTCCTTCCCCCCTGCAGCCAAAACCTAACCCTTCCTGCAGCCTAAACCTAACCCCCCCCCCCCCCGCAGCCTAACCACAACCTTCTCTCCGCAGCCTAATTCTAACCTCCTTCCCCCTGCAGCCTAAACCTAACCCTCCCCCCTGCAGCCTAACCACAACCTTCTCTCCGCAGCCTAATTCTAACCTCCTTCCCCCCTGCAGCCTAAACCTAACCCTTCCTGCAGCCTAAACCTAACCCTCCCCCCAAGCAGCCTAACCACAACCTTCTCTCCGCAGCCTAATCCTAACCTCCTTCCCCCCTGCAGCCTAAACCTAACCCTTCCTGCAGTCTAGACCTAACCCTCCCCCCGCAGCTTAATTCTTCCCTTGCTGCCTAACCCTAACCCTCCTCATATTTACATTCGTGATTCCAGCGCCGGCATTCTGATTGCCGGGATCCCGAATGCAGGGATAGGTCACAACTACGTACCCTGGATACGATGGTACCAAGGAGATTTAACGAGGAATATGAAATTACCTTTTTCAATGAGAATAGATGAAATAATTATGAGGATGTTTATTGTGTCGGCCATTCTATGGCACAAAACTGGAGATGTTTAGTAATTTTGAGTGCTATTAATATGTTTTTATTAACCTGTATTATTTTATGTATAGATGTGGTGGGGGGTTTTAGGTGATTTTTATGTAATATTATTCTGCTGTAGCATTAGAAATGGATGCAGGACTGATTGGCTGAGGCCGCACTACATCATGATTTGTTGAAATACTTTGGTATTTGGCATGTGCAAGATTAAGATTTCCGCTGGTCATGTATCACTCTTCATCCATCTCCACTAATTCACTTTTTAAGGCTTAATACATTTGGGCCATAATACTTACCAAGCTAAATACCCACACTTTACCGACCATTCTTTGTTTAAAGCTCACTTGTGGGGTGAATGCTCCATGATGCAAAATCTATCTATCCTAACTCTGCTCCCCTCCTATGTTCTCCCTTTCTGCATCCACACACCGCTGCATTCTAATTTTCCATTGGCCAAAGCCGTGGTGTAGCTCTTTTTCTGTCACCAGTTTCACAGTTTTCTTCTTTACCTCTATAGCTGATGCAAAACGGGTTCCCTTGAGTAGAGATATGACTTTAGGGAAAGAAAATAATTCACACGGTGCTAGATCTGGCGAGTATGGAGGGTATCTAGCGCTGCAATCTGTTTATTGGCCAAATAATGTCTCACAGAGAGAGCTGTGTGGGCTGATGCATTGTCCTGATGGAAGATGAAACCATTTTCCCACAACTCTTGCCTCTTTCTTAGGATTCTTTCCCACAAAGTTACTAGAATATTTTTGAAGTAATGTTGATTCACTTTTGTACTTTCTGGTACCTAGTCTGCCAAAATAACACACTTGCTATCAAAGAAAACAATTAATATGGTTTTGAATTTTGATTTGCTTTGACATGCTTTCTTCATTCTTGATGATGGCTGAATTTTATTACTAAACCATAGTGTTTGTGTGTGTGTGTGTGTGTGTGTGTGTGTGTGTGTGTGTGTGTGTGTGTGTGGGGGGGGGTTATGTTTTTTTTATTCAGTGGTCAATAAAATAACAGATGGTATATGCTACATATAAGCAAAGTGGGGAGGGTGATAAAGGTGGTTGAATTTAGGTGAGTAGCTTTGTCCTCCATGGTGCTTGCCACACCCCACAGCACAGGCGACACCCTTATATCAGTAGTCACAACCCCACCATGCTGGTCACACCCCATACAATGGCACACAATAGTCCCTTCATAAATTTCAGCTCCAGGCCCATGGGGACCTTAATCTGACCCTGCCACACAGATTTACCAGTATGTGCTTGGATTATGTGCAGAAACCACAGTACCTAAAAGAAACCCATGGGCCGACTCTACCATTAGGCAGCTGCCTAGGGCACAGGTATCTGGGGGCACCACTGAGTCACAGTTGTACTTAATGCAAGTGGCGGCAAGTGGAATTTATAATACTCTGCCTCCCTAAGGAGTTGGAAAGTGGGTATTGGTGGTGGTGCGTGTGTGCGTGTGCGTGTGTGTGTGTGTGTGTGTGTGTGTGTGTGTGCGTGTGTGTGTGTGTGTGTGTGTGTGTGTGTGTGTGTGTGTGGTGGGGGGTGTCAGTAGGCTGTAGGTCATCCTAGGATGTCAAGAAAACTTGCACCAGTCCTGCTGGTAGGTTGACTGACCCCTGACTTTCTGACAAACTATGACCCTGGTGTGTGTGTCATACTTGTCGGCTGTATTTCCCATGGGGGAGCTGCATCATTATCATTCTGTTGTCCTTGGTGCAACACTGTGATTTGAGGTAAGGCAGTCATTTTATTACTGAATGATATTTTATTACAATAGTTGCATGTGTTTTTATGACGTTATATGTAAGTGAATATTGTCACCATAGGAATTGACACCATTATTTGATTGAGATGAGCGGATTCGGTTTTACTCGGATTTACTCGGTTCTCAAAACGGCATCTGATTGGCTATCCAAAACACATGACATCCGTGAGCCAATAAGATGCCATTTTGAGAACCGAGTAAATCCGAGTAAAACCGAATCCGCTCATCTCTACATTATACAGTAGAATTAGCTACATTTATTTGAGTGTTGCAAAATATGTCCTTGTATGATTGAGTCCAAGGAGAGGGGACAATGGAAGTCCAGACTATCATGATTTAAAATCAATTGATAATGGTCGGCTACTCTGTTTATAGCCCATTTCAGCTATTACCGAGCAATCTCTTGGTAGGGAAGGACCAGTAATCTAAATACTAGGCATACAGTATAATCTTTCTCAGTAGAAGATTTTCTGTTACAAAAAGCATGATACCACTGGCACAAACAAGAATTAGGGAATGAGAGCCCCAGCTATTAGGTATGTTTGAGAACTTGGAAAAAGCCCCTGCTATTAGGTATGTTTGAGAACTTGGAAAACTTCCCACATAAGACATATGGAACAATCACTTGTAATCTTAGGAAACTAGATCTGTTTAGCATTTAAATACATGCCTCTTTAATATCTTACTATAAAAAGAATGATTGCATTTTAAGGACACAATTAATAATCTGCAACTGTCACAGTGTAGAACATAAAGTAAAATAGAAACAACCTCTCTCCATGACTGTCTTTCTCTTTATCTCCTCCCCCTGAGTTCTCTTCTCTCATGAGTTTGCTGTGTGTATGCAGAAGGGTCATAAGGAGACAGTGGGGGAAAAGCGGCCACTAAAGGTAGCTGGACAAACAGAGGAGGCTGGAGAGGGATGAAGCAGTTTGTTGTGTGAGCTGTTAGCACTGCAGTCAGAGATACTGTACAGTAGAGTAGAACACATCCACAGAACGATCTGCCTTCGGTACAGGGCAGGGAGCCTTCCGTCTCTCCAGTAACTACCTTGTCACTGTAGATATGCTGTTACCTGCATTGCTGCTCTCTCTATCCTGGATTATTGGAAAGAACTGTAAGTAAGCATAGTGCGATGAGTTTGTAGAATTATATTTTTTTTAAGTGCATGGTAGTCATCTGTTGAATCACCGCTCAGGATATAATGCTGAATTTCAGATTTACTAATTTAGGCAATTCAATCTGTAATGCTAATGTTTAATGATTAAAATGTTCTACTTTAAATCAATAAACCATTTTTTGTCAGTGCTGGACATTTTGCAACACTGCTTTGGAATGTACAGGCACACATGCACCTGTGATAGAGGAGGCAGTGTGGCTTGTAATTAGATTGGGGATAATTGCTGTACAGGTGTCTTTTTGGCATCTTTGTATAGCTGCAATGTTTTTAGTAATATCATGCAGAATTTATATCTTACTAGTGCTTTTCGTGTGATACAGAATGTGCACATCTTATAAACTAGATAACCCCGTTTTAGAACCGATCATTACCATTTTAAGTGATTAATGTTTAATTCATACTATCCTCATAGGAGAATTGTTTGTTAATAGGATGTTTATTGTATAGCTGTGTGCATTTGTAGTGTCCGCTGCAGGCTACCATTTATTTGTTGTCTTTATCAGTGGTAATCCATCACTTTTACAAGAGGTTGTTTTACTATATCAAATGTATCTATGTCTGGAAGGTTGAAAATCAGTTCAGTTAAAATCTATGATTTTTTTGACTTATAGGTTATTCAATGTTTAGTTTTAAAAGCACCTTGTTGCCAAAATACATACACTTTGTGTTGTGTATAGACGGTAACATTATTCAGTAAAGCAGCTTTCGTATGTGCTTGGCTATGTACTGTATTATACATTGTTGTTTAATACTTGTTTGAGTTATTTTATCCAAACTTACTTGTATATAACATTATAGATAGACACCCAATTTACTATGTAAACCATGGGGGAAAAATCAGTATATCTCCACATTAACTTTGCCTTCTGTATTAAAGAGTGATCATATTCTTTCCATATGAAAGATTATACATGCTGCACCATCCAGAAAATAAAGTTTAACAAAATTCTTTGTGATCTCAATTGAAACTCATTGTAATTTGACATTATATAGTAAAAAGTACTGTACAGTATGTCAGCTGCAAGAGTCTTTGCTTCTCTATATGATGGTTAGCAGTAGTAAGGAGAGAATAGTCTTTTAAAGATACCATGATCTATGAGAAACACTCCCACTAAATAAGTGAAAACAACATGGTGAAAACGTATAGTGGCTGTATTCAGGGGTAGCAGTTGATTTACCCACGGACACAATACCTATGGTCATAATTACGACAGCCATTGATCGACAGTCAAAATACAGACATTCATTATGCCGACATGTTCAAATGCCGATATAGTCAGAATACCAACATTTGAAATGGCAACATGTCAAAATGCCGACATGCGTTTTTAAGGAATTTTTGCCCCAAAACAGACTTGTTCATACTTTACGATCCCAGTGGACCTGGAGGGGGAATATAATAGTGCGCAGCAAGGCACCATGCTCAAAGCATGGCGAGTGCAGAACACGTAGACGGTGTCCATGTTGACCTATGTCGACATTTACACCAAAAACACAGAAAACGCATGTTGGTATTTTGACATGTCGGCATTACAAATGTTGGTATTCTAACTATGTCGACATTTTGAACATATCGGCAAAATGAATGTCAGTATTTTGACCATGTTGGTATTTTTACTGTAAGTCAATGGCTGTCGGGATTATGACCGTTGGTATTGTGTCCATTGGCAATCATACTGAACCCATATCCAGTCGCTACGTAAAAGTAGCTGTCATCACTATCGGAGAACATTTGCACCAACGCTATACTTGGTGCAAGAGATCCATCTGAAATCTGACAGATATCTGCATACACCCAAGAATTCTGTCTACATGCCCATGTCACGATGTTGGAACACTTAGCCTGTGTAAGCACAGTAATTGCCAAGTTACAACCACTCAGCCACAAGGAAATGCGTCTGAAATGTGTCTGTCCGCAGTTGCTCAAAGGGGGTAATTCAGAGTTAATCGCAGCAGCAAATTTGTTAGCAGCTGGGCAAAACCATGTGCACTGCAGGTGGGGCAGATATAACATGTGCAGAGAGAGTTAGATTTGGGTGGGGTGTGTTCAAACTGAAATCTAAATTGCAGTGTAAAAATAAAGCAGCCAGTATTTACGCTGCACAGAAACAAAATAACCCTGGGGGTCATTCCGAGTTGTTCGCTCGCAAGCGGATTTTAGCAGATTTGCTCATGCTAAGCCGCCGCCTACTGGGAGTGAATCTTAGCATCTTAAAATTGCGAACGATGTATTCGCAATATTGCGATTACACACCTCGTAGCAGTTTCTGAGTAGCTCCAGACTTACTCGGCATCTGCGATCATTTCAGTGCTTGTCGTTCCTGGTTTGACGTCACAAACACACCCAGCGTTCGCCCAGACACTCCCCCGTTTCTCCGGCCACTCCTGCGTTTTTTCCGGAAACGGTAGCGTTTTTTCCCATACGCCCATAAAACGGCCTGTTTCTGCCCAGTAACACCCATTTCCTGTCAACCACATTACGATCACCAGAACGATGAAAAAGCCGTGAGTAAAATTCCTAACTGCATAGCAAATTTACTTGGCGCAGTCGCAGTGCGGACATTGCGCATGCGCATTAAGCGAAAAATCGCTGCGATGCGAAGATTTTTACCGAGCGAACAACTCGGAATGACCCCCATGATTTTGCCCAACTGCTAACAAATTTGCTGCTGCGATCAACTCTGAATTACCCCCAAAGTTTCATACACTGTTCTACAGAGCACGCAGTGTTATCTATCTGCAAAATGTGCTTGTGTGCAACTCTGAATAAGCCCCAGGGGGTAGATCTACTGTAACTTGTAGAAATGAACAGTGGTGGTGTTGCCTCTTGGTGTTGCAAGAGGCAGAGGGTGACAACGGAAAGCAAGGGGAGGCAGAGAGTAACAGGGGGATGCAGGGGGAGGTAGAGGATGACAGGGGGAGGCAGTGTGTGATATGGGCGAAAGGGAGAGACAGTGGGTGACAGGGGTAAAGCACAATGCAGTCCTGCAGGGGGCATGTTCCTTGGTGGGAGCAGGAACACAGTGGCCTTTGTTTTGTTTGTGCTTTCCTCAGTTTGGCACTCAGGCTCTGACAGCGCCAATTACACTGGTTGTGAGTTGCCTTTAATTTACATACAGCAGTGAATCAGACATATAATGCACAACTGTCTGTTAATTAGAGGCAGTATGTGGCTGTGATCATCAGCGCTGATAGGTAGCAGGACTCCTCTGTCAGTCCAGCACACACAAGGTCAGCCCTGCCTACCTAAGTGGCAGGTCCCTCAGGCAGTGGGGCCCAACATACTCTTTTCAGTGGGCCATTTATTCAACATTGCTCAAAATGGTCTGCGGGGAAGCAGTGGGCCCCTTAGTCCTCTGGGGCCCTGGTGCAATGTACCTGCTGCACCAATATTAGTTCCACTTCTGCACAGCTGTATATATCTCCTATTTGTTGTCTTGTGGTCCCTGTATGCCGATATAACATTATGGGGTTTATTTATTAAGCATCAGGTTCTAAAACCCAGTGCTTCCAATCATGTTTTGCCCAATTTTTAAAAGGGCAATGCTTTTATTAGCCGTATTTTGCTAGTAATATCATAGCACTTTTTAATTTTGTGCATAAACACAATAGGAAGTGCCGGGTTTTATAACTTGTTGCTTAGTAAATAAATCTGTTTGAGTGCGGTGTAGACAGTAGAGGCAGCTGCCTATACTGTTAAAGTTCCCACACTAAGTTCTCACGTTGAATCGCAAAGAACGATCCAATTGCAAAAACTGCAAAGTCTCTGCGTCCTGTGCATGCACCTGCAGTAAATGCGAATGCCTCTGCCTGTCAAACTGGCAGAGGCATTCGCGGGGCGGGAGGAGTCAGGCAAAGCTCAGTTTCCAAGGCAGAGACAGAGCATTGCGCAGGCAGTGACAGGGCAACGGAGACGTGGTCACGCAAATGGGGGGGAGGGCGTGATTGGGGCAGCTGCATGACATCACACACAGCCGCCACGATCAAAAAGATGGCAGCAAGCTTCTTTTGGTTGCAGCCAGGCTGCACCGGCAGGAGGCTTCCTTACTTTTAGCAATCACACTGAAATTGCTGTGTGACTAATTTCATTCAGCGTGGTCGGCGGCGGAGGCAGTTAGCATGCTGGGTGGCCTTGCCCTCGATGGGCGGCCCCCAGCATGTGATCAAAAGGATTGCAAATTCTGCTACTTAGCAGAAATTGCAATCCTTACTTAATCAGGTCCTAACGGTCTTGTTTAGCTTCAGTTGCAAATTCGCAAATCGGCCAATTATCAGACGACTGCTCATGCACTGCCATCGCATCGCATGTGTATGAAGGCCAACTTGTGTTCACAATGCGATTGCAGGCCCAGCAAAGTGCAATCATATGGCAATTGCCAGGAAGTGATCGTTTGTGGGAAGTGGTTGAGAAAATGCAGGCATTATGCTCGTTTTTGGGGTATGCATCTGACTTCAGCTGCGATTAAAAACATGGCAGCGCATATATATATATACATATAAAATATGTGTGTGTGTGTGTGTGTGTGTGTGTGTGTGTGTGTGTGTGTGTGTATATATATATATATATTTATTTATTTATTTATATATATATATATATATATATATATTTATATAATATACAATATTACTGTGCCCCTTCCCCTCATTGCAAAATGCTGTGATTCACGGGTGTATTGGAAAGGTTCGGAGCTAAAAAGACACAATTATAATTACTTTGTAATATGCCTGCTCTCTCTTGTCTTTTTTTTTTTTTGTGGGGGGGGGGTGTTTCTGGGCACTCTGAAACCCCCCCCCTGCTTGTGCTACTTTGCCCTGTGATGACCTTGCCCCCTAAACCCATGATGTCATGATGTTACGCCTAGGGTCAAAGCCGCTGGCTGTGGGAAGTAGAGTTCTGGCCGCTCCGGGGCAGTTCTATAACATGCAGCAGCTATGGTTCTACAATTCTGCAGTAGTGCTACAGGCTGCAGGGTGCCATTGCAGGTTCTGTGGGGCACTGTTTGCATACACCTAGTTATGGCCCTGTATCTTAAATTCATAGTGGCAGATTTAATTAGCTTCAGGTTTACAGCCTAGAGCTTTAATGCCCGTAGCTATTAAATTATAAACTAATTTCCTCACATGGTAAACCCAGAGCTAACATGTGGTCACCCATAGGTTCCTGGTTAAGTGTCCGGAGCTATGGAGTAACATGCTTGCAGCATCTGCGGTAAGGTCAGAGAACCCAACTTACCATGGATTTCTGCTACAAGCCCATGGCTAATTGAATCTCTCCCAGTAGGGTATCAGAATGCATAAACAATAACATTTATGAGCCAAAGTAATTTCACCATGTGCCTGTCAAAATGGATTTATGTAGTTTGGCGCCTTTGTCGTAAGTGCAAAACTATTTTGTCCTGCCATTGCTTTCAGCTAGTCAGTTATTTTCTAATCTCACATTGACAAGATTGCTTAAACCCAACATTGGGACATACTGTATGTACTACTTGGAGAGAGGTAAAGTGGAGAGCGACGGAACCAACCAGCCAGCTCCTAACTGTTGTTTTACAAATAGAGCCTGTAACATGGCAGTTAGAAGCTGATTGTTTGGTGGTTCTCACTCCACTTTATCACTCTCCAAAGCTTAGTACATACTGTATGCCCACAGTTTAATCTTAAAGTTGAGTAGGACCTCACCGGTTTATGTAACTGTCAGGATCTTTGATAATGACCCCAAAAAAACAGTCTGCTTGCTATATATTTCCACACATTTATGCTAGAATGTGCTGTAGGCTATGGCTAAAATGTTTATTACCGAATGAGAGAACATGTTGATGTAGGGTACTACACACAGTATCTCTTCTCCTCACACAAGATAAATAAAGCATTTCTCTATGTTTTTCAATACTTCCATCATCAAATAAGAATAGATTTAGCACTTTGAGGATTACACACTACAATACAAGCTATAAACAAGCAAGAGCCATCCCTCTCAAATCGCATGGAAAGACTTGAATATACAGTGTGTACAGTTATGGCTGACAGGGGAATGCATTTTATTCCCATAATGTGCACAGGGCAGGAGACTTGCATAATATATGTTTAATCTATAGCGGAGAGACAGCTTTATGGACATGTGGCAATATAAGACCTCAAAATATATTAGATCTAGGTAATGCAATTCCCATAGGATTCTTAACTGTGGTCTACATGAATTTTACACACAGTAACATTTGCTCGTATTACTGAATCAATCAGAGAAAAAGAGATGAGTGGAATAGGTTATTCTAATGCTCTTTACGGTTCCTTTTTGTGATGTATATTGTGTGATATCACACACACACACACACACACACACACACACACACACACACACACACACACACACACACACACACTCTTTTTATGTAAACATACTATATGAACAAGCTTAAAAAAAAAAGCATTTACTCATAGTATACAGAATGTTTGTGCAAATCCACCTTAAACCTTCTGATTTATGTTGTCTGTATTGCAAAATATGTTATAAAGGCTGAAACAAAAACAGTAGTAAATTAAGGCAAAGAGAAAGATGGTATAAGACAGTAATACAATTAAATTCATTTTGCCACTTCAGCGGAATTGTAGAAATTCATTTTAATAGATGTGTCGGATAAGCTTGCAACAGCATGGCTTCATGATTTATTAAATGGATGGTCACTGTGGAGACTTTGTAACAAAGAGTCTTAGTTCTTACAATGCTTTTATACATGAAAACATATAGAACACTTAAACGTAACATAATTAATTTATTCCATGTCTATTTACAGCCATCAACATATACAGTTTTTAGGTATTATGTATGGCAGTGGTTCCCAAACTGGGTGTCGTGGTGCCTTGTGGCACTTGCAAGGGTGCCTTGAGTGGGTCATCTAGGACCAATTCATATTTTTTCTGGTCATTGTAATAGGCAAAACCAGAGCGTGTTGCTTCAAGTCATAAAATATGTAGACAGACAGAAATGAATCCTGTCCCTCACCACATAACTGACCCTAAGGTTGACATATAAACACAATTTACTTCATTTAATATTTTTTTTCTGAATTTCTCAATAAGAAACTTTTAGTCTAGGGGTGTCATGAATAAAATTCTTATACCCTAGGGTGCAGTGACTTAAAAAAAGGTGGGAATGACTGGTGTATAGCCTAATGGTTTATACCAAGCAAACGGTTATATCTGGGACACGGGCAGATCTGCTACAAATTCAAATACAAGCTGTTTATACCTCTGATTAAATCCCACGTGTTTGCTTATAGTGTGTTGAAGACTCATGTATTTTGCAGTTCCTTTTTTTGTCTGTATTGGAAAAAACAGTAACTAACATCCACAATGAGATTTTTTACAAAAAGAAACCCATTTTTGTGCATATAATCTACAATACATGTCAACAGCTTTTCAGATGTATGCTCTTGTTAAAATAGCATACTAACATACAGATTTATTTATTGAAAAGGGTTTAATGAATGACATACTGTAAATATAATAAAGTACAAATAAGTGCATACTACTAGTGTTGTTACCATTTATAATATTATTTTTGTTGGAGAGTGACTTCCTCCTGATTCTATACAGCTGCTTTGGATAAACTACCACAAGTGGCGCCTGGCGAGTTATCTTGTATAACATTTTTGTGCACTTTGCACTTTTTCTGCATACAGTATGTCTGGAAATACGCAGTATTCAGAAATAAAGGAAAAAACAGTGTCTTAGAAAGTGTTTAGTGGAATAATATTCTGTAAATCAATAGCATGAAAAATAAAGGAGCAATACTGTAAACTAATGACTACAGGGTTCTGAATTGTGTCATCATATTCAGTCACCTCTAAGATGTGCACTAATGGAGGTGGGAGTTATGTAATACAGTAAGGGTTGCCACCTCATACCTTTAATTCTGGACACATATTAATTACACAGGTTCTGTGGCTGGCTGACTTCAAGACTCCATGTCACCTGGTTTTAATCAGCCACAGAACCCGTGTAATTAATGTGTCCAGAATTGTGTGGCGCCTTATAAATAAAATGTAATAATAATAATAAAATAATTAAAAGGATGATGCTGCAACCCTAAATACAGTTAGAGAGGCTGAGACCTCAGTCCATGAGCGTAATTAGAGTAAGTGCAAGGGGGCCTAGGTGCTTAGGGGGGCCTGGACCCAGATTCTAAAGTTGCATACAAATCTTCCAGATTTGCCAGCTAAGCAATTGGGTCTTGAGGGCACTGTAATGTGTCATAATTTGATCTGCTCATTGTAATGTGGAAGCCACTATAATGTTACATAATAAGAACTGGTACTGGGGCACTGAAATGTGGCACAATATGAAATGGAGGCACTATTGGGGACACTGAAATTGAAGCACTATTGGGGGCACAGTATGAACAGGGGGCACTGTATGTCATAATGTGAATTGAGGATACTGTGGGGCATAATGTGTACTAGGGCACTGCTATGATTCAGAAAATGAACTCGGGCACTAGTATGGGGCATAAAATGAATGACTCCTGTGGAGAGGTGTCTCTTTAGAAGCATTAGGACAGGGGCACCCTTTAGTATGTTGCTATGGGGCACACAAAGTTCTGGTTATGCCCCTGTCTCAGTCTGTTAAACTACTATGGCATAAATTCAATATTTGTGCCTTTAACAGTCACACAATACCATACCTCCCAACTGTCCCGATTTTCACGGGACAGTCCCTTTTTTTGGGACTGTGTCACTGTCCCACCTGCTGGCCGCAGTGTCCCGTGGTGGGGGGCAGTTGGGAGGCTCATGTCACTCAGTGCTCTGCTTAACAGCTCCTGTTCAATAGAGACAGATGGACTGGGTGCATGCCAGCAGCTCACAGAGCGCTGGTCATGCCCCCTTCAGTGATGGTAAATGGGGGAATGACGGGCGATCGTGGCACTGCCGCTAGGCCATGCCCCCTTTCATATATGCCACACCCCCTTTCCTGTCAGCGCTGGAGTCCCGCTTATGGCTTCTAAAATGTTGGGAGGTATGCAATACACTGTATTCCTGCAGATCATTCTTCAATCTGTCAGTCACTTTCTGTTTATTCTGTTTCAATATTATTCAGTTGAATATATTTTATATAAATATATATAATGACATAAAGAAAAAGCAGACAAAAATAAGAAAAATACAGCTTTCCCTCTTATTAATGTAGCCTCACAAATAATCCCAAATTAAATGACTTGTTCTGCTGATTTGAACTATTACTATAAGCACTTTACGCAAAATCATAAATTATTTATAGGGTACATATACAAAAAGTTTCATTTGAATTTATATCATGGCTGAACACAGGTGCTAAACAGATAAGGGGAATTTTTAACTTGCCACGTTAAAAAAATGTTCACTTTGTTTGTGAAATTGTGGCCTGTTGCAGGGTTTTTCCTGTTCAATTGGCCGTGAGAATTTTAACCATGATAATTTCAATAGTAATTAACACTGCTTTTTTTCTCAAAGCTTCAGACAGGGGCTCATTTACAGTCTCCATCCGGGTCCCCCTCCCATCTAGCTGGCAGCGCGTAGACTTTGAACTGCTTTGCATGCAAAAACACCAGGGAAATGGCCACAGCACCATTTCACCCGTGGCTTGTACAAAGCTGCTGCAGGAGACACGGGACTCCGAAGAGGTAAGTATTGGAAATGGGCGCAGAGTGTGCAATGTGGGTCTCCCTGCACTGCAAACACAGCACCTGTTATAGATACACCACTGGCTTCAGACCAGATGCAAAATTGGGGGGAATTGTTAATTTAAGGTAAAAATGTCAGGTCCTGAGGCCCCAATGATTAATTAGGCAAATGGGAATTTTTAATGAATTTAATTAGGCTAATAATTACATGTAATTACTGGGATGAAAATCTGTAAAGTGCAAAATAATGGGTTACAATTTGAGAAACCAGTATATGGGGATGTTGTATGGATGGGACAGATGTTTTAAACATTGCAGGTGGGAGTTGCGTATTTTTCTTTTTTTAATTAACGTGGCTACAATGACAAAAAAATAGCAAAAAAAATAGTTAACAGTCATTTTTAATTATCTCTAAAAATAAGTAGAGAATTTATTTGCTTTAAAAAAATAGCTATCTATCATTTTTAAACCATTGTTAAAATTGAAAAATCAGCCATTAAAAAAGCAATTAAGAGTTCCAATTATTTTTCGTTGGACATTGATAGATTATTAACAATTTTAACCAATATTAATTTGGCTTTTTAAAAAAAATACATGGCGGGATGTAATGCAGTCCGAGATTGGCAGAGGTGCGGGTTGCTGGCCGATCTTGGACGTTTTTTTTTTAAAGGGACAATCACTTACAAGACATGGTTTACAAGACAAGGCAACCCGTCTCGCTGTGCTGTGTGAACGGTCAATGCGACCTGTTTCCTGCTCACACTGTAGGGACAGGCGGCGTTTGGAGATCATGTGATCTCCTCGTGTGAGACCATCCGTAAGACAGGACCGGATAGAGCGGAGGCAAAGCGCACGGAAGACACAGTGTGCCTCGGCCTGCGCTGCCTACAATTCATACAGCTGCGGACTATCAGTGGGATTCCAGATGGTGCGCCCACACTACACTTGCGCGATGGGCAAGGCACCATCTGCACACAAGTACTTACCGCCCTGCTGCTGTGGAGCGGTGTCTCCGAAGAATCAATGGGGCAGGAGCGCCTGCAGTATGTTGCTATGGGGCCCATAGAGTTCAGGTTATGCCTCTGCTTTTAATAGCTGTATTGCGACACTGTTTTACAGTGCTCATAGAGGAGCTTCTGTAGATTATTTTAGAGATATTGTTCATTTATGGCAGTGGTTCCTAAACTCGGTCCTCAAGTACCCCCAACAGTTCATGTTTTCCAGGTCTCCTCACAGGATTGCAAGTGAAATAATTTGCTCTACCTGTGGGTCTTTTAAAATGTGTCAGTGAGTAATGAATACACATGTATTCTGCTAGGTGACCTGGAAAACTGTTGGGCGTCCTGTACTTGAGGACCAGTTTGGGAACCACTAATTTATGGCTAAGTAAATAGCATTAAATTGCAAATGTGAAAGTAGAAGCATGCTGGTCTACGTTTTACAAACTAGCACTCCTAGTAGTTTAAATGAGGAGAGTTACTTCAGTATTTTCTGTAAACACCTTGCTATTTTTATTAATATATAATTTGCAATAGTTTTGTTTGCAGTTTGTATACCTATAATTAATGTTGGATTTTGAGATACAGGATTTATTAGATTTTTTGGTATTTAATCTGCTTTTTATTTTATATAATCTGCCCTCAGTTATTCAGTATTATGGTAAATTGGATACTCACAGTAGGTTGATTGGTTTGATTCCCTTTATATTATTCCTGATGCTCCAAACAATTATCCCAGAGGAACTCCATATGCTGGAGGATTGGGCATGTAGATGTAGGCGTTAGATCTTTACAGCTGCCCTATACATCATTAGTCACAGAGATATGGTATTTCCTTTATGTGCCATTTAAGTTGTCAGTACATGGATTATATGCTTGCAAATATCACAATGCTGGATTAAACATTAGACATTCTATCAAGACCAGCCATGTTACAGATCTAACATCCTGGAGCTTATTTACAAATGTATTATTGGTGGCTTTGATCTTAAAATTTAAAACAGCATTGCCTGGCATGTTTTGCACTTTATATTAGTGCTACATTAAAGTTTGAGGTCAAAACTGAATAGAAGCACCACCTTGGAAGTGCTGCCACTTTATATGAATATACTCTCCACAGTGGCAAACGCAGTTTTATTATGGGGAAGGGGGTTCCATGTGTGTGTGTGTGTGTGTGTTTTTGTGTGTGTATATACCAGTGGCGTGCGGTGAGGTCAGTGGCTGGTGAGGCGCTACAGCCATAATGTCCACTGAATCCTGCCGATGTCCTCTACCGCCGCCGAGCCAATGCCCGCTACTGCCCCTGAGCCTATGCCCGCTGCCACCACCAATGGCTTACAAACTCGCCCACCATCAACTGACCCAGCCCTCTGCCACTAATTTGCATCTCAGTCCGATGCGACCAATGCCCGCTGCCTGCCTGCTCATCATACTTGTGATATATTGTACATTTTTATAAAAAAATAAAAAAAAAATTAGTGCTTGGGACTGGGAAGGGAGTGGGAGGAGGACATGAATGCAATTTGTTGCCCAGGGCTTCCATTAACTTTATGGAAAAGGGTCTGAATGGGTTACAAAATGTTTTTAAAAATGTGTGCGGACCCCCCTCCTAAGTATAACCAGCCTCGGGCTCTTTGAGCCGGTCCTGGTTGTTTAAATACTGGGGAAAACATTCGACAGGGGTTCCCTGCATTTAGACAACCAGCACCAGGCTCTTAGTCCGGTCCTGGTTCCAAAAATACGGTGGACAAAAGATGTAGGGGTCCTCCGTATTTTTAAAACCAGCACCGGACTCCACTAGCCAGGGAGATAATGCCATAGCCGGGGGACACATTTATGTAGGTCCCTGCGGCTGTGGCATTACCCCCCCTCACTAATAACCCTTGGCCGGGGTACCCTGGAGGAGTGGGGACCGCTTAAATCAAGGGGTCCCCCTCTCCAGGCACCCAAGGGTCAGGGGTGAAGCCCGGGGCTGTCCCCAGCACCCCTGGGCAGTGGGTGCCGGGCTGATAGCCATAAGTGTGTAAAACAAATGAATATTGCTTTTTGTTGTGGAACTACAAGGCCCAGCAAGCCTCCCCTGCTTGCTGGTACTTGGAGAACCTCAAGTACTAGCATGTGGGTAAATAACGGGCCCGCTAGTACCTGTAGTTCTACAAAAAATAACCAAATAAAAACACAACACAGACACCGTGAAAGTAAAAATTTATTAAAACACACTTACACACACATACTTACCTACATCCCACGGCGATCATGTCCACTTGTCCAGGAGAATCCAATAGGGGTACCTGTAAAAATGAGAGAGAGATTACTTACCTACATCCCACGCCGATCACGTCCACTTGTCCATGTAGAATCCAATAGGGGAACCTGAAAAATGAAAATACTTATAAACTTCGTTCTTGAAGCAATACACAGGAGGGGGAGAAAGGATGCAATATACAGGAGGGGAAAAAGGAGAGAGAGAGAGAGAGAGAGAGAGAGAGAGAGACTAACCTGGTAATATATGCTGCTGCTGAGGACGGAGCCGACGGAGGAGGAATGAGAGGGGAGAGTGCTGCTGGCTAGGAACTGAGGACGGAGGGGAGAGCTGCACTCACTCCTGGCCACCGCTGCTGTACCTGGCCTCCCGGCTACTTGCAAAGCCAGTCACCGCCAGGACCCGCCGCCACTTTCCCCTCCAGCGCCACGTGTGGGTGATTGGACAGCGGATCCAGCACTGGATCCGTTGTCCAATCACAGGTGCCTCACTGACATAGGGGTGGTGTCCCTGTCAGCGAGGCACTTGTTTCAGTGCCGCTTTCTCTATCTTTTTTTCATGGGCTTTTACAGCCCAGTGCTTGTCCCCACTTCCCACTCTGTCCCCGTTCGTGTTATATATGGGAGGCACTGCTATCAGTGCCTCCCAAAGTAATTTAAAGCCCTAAAACTATTAGAATAAAATAAAGGAGATACTTATGACACAGAATATGTGTCATAAGTATCTTCTTTGTATTATTTTAATAATTAATCACAGGGGAGGCACGGCCTCCCCTGACTGCACATCCCTGGTATATACATGACTCCAACGGGTGTAGTAGGGTTTGCCGGCGGTCGTGGTATCGGCAACTAGCATACCGGCACCGGAATCCCGACCGCCGGCATACCGACAGCTGGACGAGTGCAAATGAGCATGCCACGCTATCTATTCTCCCTCCAGGGGGGTCGTAGACCCCCAAGAGGGAGAAAATTTGTCGGTATGCCGGCGGTCGATATGCCGGCGGTCGGTATGCCGGCAATCGGGATTCCGGTGCCGTTATGGTGGTCGCCGGGAGCCCGGCCGCCGACAACCTGAAGACCACCTGACTCCAACATCTGCCAGCACTCCAATAATGGTGTATTTCAGCATGCCCTGATGCCTGTTATCACTTCCATATCTTTGCAAATGAATGGCCCTCAGGGACCACATGTGCAGGTAATAGACGTGTATATAACCATGATGAAGAGGCAGTAAACCTTGAAACAGTGGATATAAATATATACACACACTTATCACATGTATATCATGTAACACACACACACACACACACACACACACACACATAAATATCACACGTATATCATGTCACAACAACTTTACACATACACTTGTGGTATATCTAGAGATGAGCGCCTGAAATTTTTCGGGTTTTGTGTTTTGGTTTTGGGTTCGGTTCCGCGGCCGTGTTTTGGGTTCGAACGCGTTTTGGCAAAACCTCACCGAATTATTTTTGTCGGATTCGGGTGTGTTTTGGATTCGGGTGTTTTTTTCCAAAAACACTAAAAAACAGCTTAAATCATAGAATTTGGGGGTCATTTTGATCCCAAAGTATTATTAACCTCAAAAACCATAATTTACACTCATTTTCAGTCTATTCTGAATACCTCACACCTCACAATATTATTTTTAGTCCTAAAATTTGCACCGAGGTCGCTGTGTGAGTAAGATAAGCGACCCTAGTGGCCGACACAAACACCGGGCCCATCTAGGAGTGGCACTGCAGTGTCACGCAGGATGTCCCTTCCAAAAAACCCTCCCCAAACAGCACATGACGCAAAGAAAAAAAGAGGCGCAATGAGGTAGCTGTGTGAGTAAGATTAGCGACCCTAGTGGCCGACACAAACACCGGGCCCATCTAGGAGTGGCACTGCAGTGTCACGCAGGATGGCCCTTCCAAAAAACCCTCCCCAAACAGCACATGACGCAAAGAAAAAAAGAGGCGCAATGAGGTAGCTGACTGTGTGAGTAAGATTAGCGGAAAAGAAAATGGACAGCGCACTTGGGGATGCGGGTACCGGGGGGGGGGGGGGGAAACAGGGGTGGGGGTATGAACAATGGGACGGGGAGGTGATGAGTCCTGTATGTATATTAATGAGGTGAGACGTAGTGAGATTCACTTGTTTATTGTTAGGATTTGTGTACAAGACTCTTCAGGTTTGTCATATAGGATATCCTCTATGGCTGTCCCTTCTGAGTGGTGCACTTGTGCCCGGATGTGAGTAGTCAATTGGTCTAAATGCCACTATCAGGTGTGTCTTAACAGACTACCCTTTGTTGGTATACCCTCCAAATGGTATACCCTGTGCAGAGTAGATCCCGGCTGGATTCAATGTCAGGTGTACCCTGGTAAGGGTCGCCTTTACCATAGGTGTGGTCTGCCTATGTAGCTCTGAATGTCTGAATGCCACTATCAGGTGTGTCTTTTCAGATTACCCTTTATTTGTATACCCTCCCAATGGTATACCCTGTGCAGAGTATATCCCGGCTGGATCAATGTCAGGTGTACCCTAGTAAGGGTCGCCTTTACCATAGGTGTGGTCTGCCTATGTGACTCTGAGTGTTCTCCGTTCAACTGGTGTGGGATGAGCATGACAGTTGCGGCGTCCCGCCTGTCAGACTCTCCCTGTGTGCTCAGGTCGAGGTGGCGGGTGTACGGCTGTGTGGAAGTCACTTACCGCCGGGGGCAGGAGGATGTGCCTGCCGTCGGTTGCCACAGTCCCGTCCCTCGTCCCGCACTGCCTCCGTGTTCGTCTGTCTGCAGCTCCGGTCCCGAATCCGATAGCAGGCGCTCCTGTTCGTGGGTCCCGTCTGCTTCCTGGTTGCCCGCGTCACGTGATTGGTCACGTGAGCGGACGAAGTGTCTCGATTCATGCACTCTCCCTCTCCGGCCTGAGAGGGGGATCTGCAAATGCGATGATAATGAAAAACGGTCTGTGTTAGAGTGTGTGGCGGGTCTCCAACGCGTTTCAGCATACGTGCCTTTTTCTAGGATTACGACCCTCATGTTCTGGATTGCTTTTAAGTCAGTGTCTATCCCGTGATTGGTTGCTTGTTGGTGCCGCCCTCTTTACTGATGGGATGTTCCTTATCCATAGTTGTAAATGGAGTTCAATGTGATTGTGTAAAGCCAGTCCCTTTTTGTCTCAATGTCCAATTAATTAATGAATAGTGAATGAATAATAAATAATGTTTGTGTGCATATTATGGAGCCATGGGTGACGGATGTTGTTGAGGGTTGCAGAGTGTGTATATAACCCCCTTAAAAGATGTGATTAGTTGCAGATCCTTTATTTTGAATTCTGAGGAATGTGTATGGATGGGCAAGGTAAATATTATCACTAGTTCTGGGTAGATTGTTCTGGTATGCCTGCGATCTAGTGATTATGTGATGGAATATTATCCCTCACACAATTTTAGTGTGGATGACTTTCTAAATGAGGCCTTGTGTTGTCCCTTAAATAACGCCTATTAATATTACAGTGTATATTACATAGTATCTTCGGTTAGGATATGACTGAGGGACCTGATGTCCCCCACTGAGCATAAGTCAAGGCCCATATTTGTGTGAATAGGTGGGTGATATTGTGTAGTGAGCGGCAATGATTTGGGAAGATATGTTTTTTGTGTAAACCTTTCAGTGGGGTTCTGCTTTATAGCATGACTGAGGTGATGTTGTATTCTATATTCAGACCCTTTGGTGTAAGGGTCTTTAAGGTGAATATCCATTTGAGTTCTTCCTTGTTGATCTTTTTTATGTAGTCCCCTCCTCGCCAGTTCTTGGTTACTTGTTGTATGGCCATGAATTGTATATGTGTGGGATCTTGCCCGTGTTTCTCTTTGAAGTGTTGTGATACGCTATGTTTCTCGTAGCCCCTTTTTATGTTATGTATATGTTCTGCTATCCTGATCTTGAGTGACCTGATCGTGCGTCCAATGTATTGCAGTCCGCATGGACATGTAATGAGGTATATGACCCCTTTTGTGTGACATGAGAGCTCTTCCTTAACCATGTATTTTTGTCCTGTGGTGTTTGAGAAGAATTCTGTGATGCTCTTGGTGGTTCTTGTGCATGTGGTCCTACAGCCTAGACATGAACCACAGTAGTGGAACCCCTGTCTTTTGGCCTCACTGTATATCTTCATCTGATGGGTCACTGGTGGGGGAATGTGGTTGTGTACTAATTTGGTGCTTATATCAGGGGCCTTTTTGTACACCACTTTTGGCTGCGGGGGTAGGATTCTTGCTAATGTCTCGTCCTGCATTAGGATGGCCCAGTGTTTCTTTATGCTCTGTTTAATTCTTCCGGCTGCGCTGTTGTATTGTGTCACAAAATAGATATCGTCCCCCTTCTTTGATTGGTTCCTATCCTTGTATGTTAGGAGTGTTCCTCTATCTGTCTCCTCCAGTTTCTGATATGCCTTATCTACAATGTCTTTGTCATATCTTTTCTCAAGGAATTTCTGTTTTAGTTCCTGTCCCTGTTCCTTGTAGTCATCGATCTGTGTGCAGTTTCTCCTCAGTCGGGTAAATTGTCCTAGCGGGATGCTTTTGAGCCAATTGGGATGGTGGCTGCTGGTCGATAAAATGTAGCTATTCACGTCTACTGGTTTGTGGTGTGTGCGTGTTTCTATTCTGTTATTGACAATGTGGATATCCAGATCCAGAAATATCACCTTCTCTCTGCTATATGTGGTGGTGAATTGTAGATTTCGATCGTTGTTGTTAATGTAAGATATGAATGCCTGTAAGTCATTTACGGTCCCTTTCCAAATAAACAGTATGTCGTCGATGAAGCGACGCCAGAGTACCAGGTTTGCCCCAAAGCGGTGCCCCTGCCAGATGTTGTCCTCCTCCCACTTGCTCATGAACAGGTTGGCATAACTGGGGGCAAACCTGGTCCCCATGGCCGTCCCTGTCTGCTGTTTGTAGTAAGTGTTGTCAAACCATGTATAGTTGTGTTCCAGGATGAATGTGATTGCCTTTATAATGAATTCTGTCTGTGTTTGTTGAAGTGTCTCGTCTTTTAGGAGGAAATGTCTCGAGCTGTCTGTGCCTTGTGTGTGTTCTATTACTGTATACAGGGATGTCACGTCGCTTGTAACCAGTAGCATGTCTTCTGTCCATGTTACATCTTGCAGTAGTTGGAGTGTATGTGTGGTGTCTCTGAGGTATGATCTCTGTTTGGTTACATGTTGTTGTAAAAAGAAGTCTATGTACCTGGATAAATTTGAAGTGAGCGAGTTGATCCCTGAAATGATGGGTCGGCCTGGTGGGTGCTTGCTGTCTTTATGAATTTTGGGGAGATAGTAAAAGACTGGTATAACAGGGTTGTTGGGGGTGAGGAAGTCAAATTCTTTCTTGTTGATGATACCTAAGGATAAGCCTTCATTCAGAAGGGTCTGTAGTTCCTGTTTGTATTCTTGTGTAGGGTCTCCTGGTAGTTTGGTGTAAGTCTGTGTGTCTCCCAGTAATCGTCTGGACTCTTGCATGTAGTCAATTTTGTCAAGCAGTACTATTCCGCCCCCCTTGTCTGCTGGTTTGATGACAAGAGTCTTTAAACTCTTGAGTTCCTCTAGTGCCTGTATCTCTCCCTTGGTTAAGTTGGCCCGCCTCTTGCATGTGTCTCCAATCCTATCCAGGTCATTAGTTACTAGTTGTTCAAACGTATTTATGATATGCCCTTTTACATGTTGGGGGTAGAATGTGGATGGTGGTTTGTAGCTGGTATGTTTGTATTCTGTGGATTTGTCCTCAGGTTTATGCTGTAGGTTTGTTTGTGCAAAATATTTTCTAAGTGTTATTTTCCTTGTGAATGCCTGTATATCCAAATATGTTTCAAACTTATTAATCTTTTTGGTGGGTGCGAACTTGAGACCCTTGTTGAGTAATGTTTTATGTTGCTCTCCCAATGGGAAACTGCTTAGGTTGAACACCCCTTCTTGTTTTTCTATTCTATTTGCGGTGGAATGGATTTTGTTTTTTTGGCCTCCCCTGCATCCTCGTCTGGTTCTGTATGTTTTCTTTTGTTGGTTTTTGTGTGTGTCTTGGGTGAACGGCAGGCCGCAATCCCTGCCTCTAGGTCTAAAAAATCGATATCCCAGTGTGTCCCCTTTTCCCTGTCTGCATCTGGGTTTTGGTTCGGTATGTTTTCTAACCCTGTATTTGTCTGTTGTGTGGCATCCCTTTGTTCTTCCATGATTTGGTTTGATGTCTCTGGAGTGTGTCCTTCCTCCACACTGTCCCTTATGTTTGTGTTTGGTCTCGAGTCCTCTACCTCGTGGATTGAGAACGAGGAGTCGATATCTGCCATGCATGATATGTCTGTAGTGTCTGATTCCGTTTCTGATTCTAGGTTGGTGGTTGTCTGTCTATCAGAGTGTAACAAGGTCATGTACTCTTGATAGGTCAGGGATCTGCTTGTTGTGGGATGTTTGTATTGTTTGTGAATTGTGTATTTGTGTGTTTTGATTGTTGATCCAATTTTGTTTTGTGGCCTTCTCTTTGGTGTGCGTGTTAATCCTTTGTTGTTAACGTGAGTAGTCTTTATCCCCCATCTATCCCTAAGGAATTTTTTCTTTTTCTTTTCGATAATGTTGTCCTCTCCTTTTTTGAGTCTACTCTTGGTGAGTGTTTCTATTTTCTTGTAATCTTGGTCTTGCTGATATTTGTCCAAGTGTTGGTGTGTTGAAATTATATCTCGGTCTATTTTTTCTAAGTCTGTCTCATGTTGTTGTATTATAATACGTACGAGTTGCAATGAGCAGTCTTTAAGGACGGTGTTCCATTTTTTCATAAATTCTACGTTTTCTCTATTGTGTGTCGGCACCTTCTTGATCTTTAGTCCCTTGGGTATTGTGTCCTCATCTACATACCACTGTAATGCAAAGGTGTCCCACCATAACTTGGCTTCTTGTTTAAGTAATCGTTCTAATTGTGTAATGTGTGTACTGAACTCTTTCCCTTTGTTGAGTGACGTAGTAGTCTGTTCAAATAGTGTGAATGTGTGTTTGGCCCTATCTATGCGGTTATTTCGGTAATCTAATATCCCCATGTGTGTGCTCCCTACTTGTTTTTGAATGTGTGTTCAATGCAGTAAGTGTATTGAAGAATGTGTTCACACTGTATATGTCTCGGGGAGGAGGGCGGGTGGGGTTGGGGGTGTGCTGCAGTCTCTCAGAGGACGGGAAACTGTTTGGTGTTCGAGAGAGAGAGCGCTCACTGGGGAAGAATTGGGTCAGTGCCGCTAGACCCGGAGGTGTCCTACCTCCTAGTGATTTGTGGAAAAGAAAATGGACAGCGTACTTGGGGATGCGGGTACCGGGGGGGGGGGGGAAACAGGGGTGGGGGTATGAACAATGGGACGGGGAGGTGATGAGTCCTGTATGTATATTAATGAGGTGAGACGTAGTGAGATTCACTTGTTTATTGTTAGGATTTGTGTACAAGACTCTTCAGGTTTGTCATATAGGATATCCTCTATGGCTGTCCCTTCTGAGTGGTGCACTTGTGCCCGGATGTGAGTAGTCAATTGGTCTAAATGCCACTATCAGGTGTGTCTTAACAGACTACCCTTTGTTGGTATACCCTCCAAATGGTATACCCTGTGCAGAGTAGATCCCGGCTGGATTCAATGTCAGGTGTACCCTGGTAAGGGTCGCCTTTACCATAGGTGTGGTCTGCCTATGTAGCTCTGAATGTCTGAATGCCACTATCAGGTGTGTCTTTTCAGATTACCCTTTATTTGTATACCCTCCCAATGGTATACCCTGTGCAGAGTATATCCCGGCTGGATCAATGTCAGGTGTACCCTAGTAAGGGTCGCCTTTACCATAGGTGTGGTCTGCCTATGTGACTCTGAGTGTTCTCCGTTCAACTGGTGTGGGATGAGCGTGACAGTTGCGGCGTCCCGCCTGTCAGACTCTCCCTGTGTGCTCAGGTCGAGGTGGCGGGTGTACGGCTGTGTGGAAGTCACTTACCGCCGGGGTCAGGAGGATGTGCCTGCCGTCGGTTGCCACAGTCCCGTCCCTCGTCCCGCACTGCCTCCGTGTTCGTCTGTCTGCAGCTCCGGTCCCGAATCCGATAGCAGGCGCTCCTGTTCGTGGGTCCCGTCTGCTTCCTGGTTGCCCGCGTCACGTGATTGGTCACGTGAGCGGACGAAGTGTCTCGATTCATGCACTCTCCCTCTCCGGCCTGAGAGGGGGATCTGCAAATGCGATGATAATGAAAAACGGTCTGTGTTAGAGTGTGTGGCGGGTCTCCAACGCGTTTCAGCATACGTGCCTTTTTCTAGGATTACGACCCTCATGTTCTGGATTGCTTTTAAGTCAGTGTCTATCCCGTGATTGGTTGCTTGTTGGTGCCGCCCTCTTTACTGATGGGATGTTCCTTATCCATAGTTGTAAATGGAGTTCAATGTGATTGTGTAAAGCCAGTCCCTTTTTGTCTCAATGTCCAATTAATTAATGAATAGTGAATGAATAATAAATAATGTTTGTGTGCATATTATGGAGCCATGGGTGACGGATGTTGTTGAGGGTTGCAGAGTGTGTATATAACCCCCTTAAAAGATGTGATTAGTTGCAGATCCTTTATTTTGAATTCTGAGGAATGTGTATGGATGGGCAAGGTAAATATTATCACTAGTTCTGGGTAGATTGTTCTGGTATGCCTGCGATCTAGTGATTATGTGATGGAATATTATCCCTCACACAATTTTAGTGTGGATGACTTTCTAAATGAGGCCTTGTGTTGTCCCTTAAATAACGCCTATTAATATTACAGTGTATATTACATAGTATCTTCGGTTAGGATATGACTGAGGGACCTGATGTCCCCCACTGAGCATAAGTCAAGGCCCATATTTGTGTGAATAGGTGGGTGATATTGTGTAGTGAGCGGCAATGATTTGGGAAGATATGTTTTTTGTGTAAACCTTTCAGTGGGGTTCTGCTTTATAGCATGACTGAGGTGATGTTGTATTCTATATTCAGACCCTTTGGTGTAAGGGTCTTTAAGGTGAATATCCATTTGAGTTCTTCCTTGTTGATCTTTTTTATGTAGTCCCCTCCTCGCCAGTTCTTGGTTACTTGTTGTATGGCCATGAATTGTATATGTGTGGGATCTTGCCCGTGTTTCTCTTTGAAGTGTTGTGATACGCTATGTTTCTCGTAGCCCCTTTTTATGTTATGTATATGTTCTGCTATCCTGATCTTGAGTGACCTGATCGTGCGTCCAATGTATTGCAGTCCGCATGGACATGTAATGAGGTATATGACCCCTTTTGTTGAGTAAGATTAGCGACCCTAGTGGCCGACACAAACACCGGGCACATCTAGGAGTGGCACTGCAGTGTCACGCAGGATGTCCCTTCCAAAAAACCCTCCCTAAACAGCACATGACGCAAAGAAAAAAAGAGGCGCAATGAGGTAGCTGTGTGAGTAAGATTAGCGACCCTAGTGGCCGACACAAACACCGGGCCCATCTAGGAGTGGCACTGCAGTGTCACG
This sequence comes from Pseudophryne corroboree, assembly GCF_028390025.1. NCBI lineage: Eukaryota > Metazoa > Chordata > Amphibia > Anura > Myobatrachidae > Pseudophryne > Pseudophryne corroboree. Next base: position 964,436,871 of record NC_086444.1, on the reverse strand, counting down.
CAGGATGTCCCTTCCAAAAAACCCTCCCCAATCAGCACATGATGCAAAGAAAAAGAAAAGAAAAAAGAGGTGCAAGATGGAATTATCCTTGGGCCCTCCCACCCACCCTTATGTTGTATAAACAAAACAGGACATGCACACTTTAACCAACCCATCATTTCAGTGACAGGGTCTGCCACACGACTGTGACTGATATGACGGGTTGGTTTGGACCCCCCCCAAAAAAGAAGCAATTAATCTCTCCTTGCACAAACTGGCTCTACAGAGGCAAGATGTCCACCTCATCTTCACCCTCCGATATATCACCGTGTACATCCCCCTCCTCACAGATTATCAATTCGTCCCCACTGGAATCCACCATCTCAGCTCCCTGTGTACTTTGTGGAGGCAATTGCTGCTGGTCAATGTCTCCGCGGAGGAATTGATTATAATTCATCTTAATGAACATCATCTTCTCCACATTTTCTGGATGTAACCTCGTACGCCGATTGCTGACAAGGTGAGCGGCGGCACTAAACACTCTTTCGGAGTACACACTTGTGGGAGGGCAACTTAGGTAGAATAAAGCCAGTTTGTGCAAGGGCCTCCAAATTGCCTCTTTTTCCTGCCAGTATAAGTACGGACTGTGTGACGTGCCTACTTGGATGCGGTCACTCATATAATCCTCCACCATTCTATCAATGTTGAGAGAATCATATGCAGTGACAGTAGACGACATGTCCGTAATCGTTGTCAGGTCCTTCAGTCCGGACCAGATGTCAGCATCAGCAGTCGCTCCAGACTGCCCTGCATCACCGCCAGCGGGTGGGCTCGGAATTCTGAGCCTTTTCCTCGCACCCCCAGTTGCGGGAGAATGTGAAGGAGGAGATGTTGACAGGTCGCGTTCCGCTTGACTTGACAATTTTGTCACCAGCAGGTCTTTCAACCCCAGCAGACCTGTGTCTGCCGGAAAGAGAGATCCAAGGTAGGCTTTAAATCTAGGATCGAGCACGGTGGCCAAAATGTAGTGCTCTGATTTCAACAGATTGACCACCCGTGAATCCTTGTTAAGCGAATTAAGGGCTGCATCCACAAGTCCCACATGCCTAGCGGAATCGCTCCGTGTTAGCTCCTTCTTCAATGCCTCCAGCTTCTTCTGCAAAAGCCTGATGAGGGGAATGACCTGACTCAGGCTGGCAGTGTCTGAACTGACTTCACGTGTGGCAAGTTCAAAGGGCATCAGAACCTTGCACAACGTTGAAATCATTCTCCACTGCACTTGAGACAGGTGCATTCCATCTCCTATATCGTGCTCAATTGTATAGGCTTGAATGGCCTTTTGCTGCTCCTCCAACCTCTGAAGCATATAGAGGGTTGAATTCCACCTCGTTACCACTTCTTGCTTCAGATGATGGCAGGGCAGGTTCAGTAGTTTTTGGTGGTGCTCCAGTCTTCTGTACGTGGTGCCTGTACGCCGAAAGTGTCCCGCAATTTTTCTGGCCACCGACAGCATCTCTTGCACGCCCCTGTCGTTTTTTAAAAAATTCTGCACCACCAAATTCAAGGTATGTGCAAAACATGGGACGTGCTGGAATTTGCCCATATTTAATGCACACACAATATTGCTGGCGTTGTCCGATGCCACAAATCCACAGGAGAGTCCAATTGGGGTAAGCCATTCCGCGATGATCTTCCTCAGTTGCCGTAAGAGGTTTTCAGCTGTGTGCGTATTCTGGAAAGCGGTGATACAAAGCGTAGCCTGCCTAGGAAAGAGTTGGCGTTTGCGAGATGCTGCTACTGGTGCCGCCGCTGCTGTTCTTGCGGCGGGAGTCCATACATCTACCCAGTGGGCTGTCACAGTCATATAGTCCTGACCCTGCCCTGCTCCACTTGTCCACATGTCCGTGGTTAAGTGGACATTGGGTACAACTGCATTTTTTAGGACACTGGTGAGTCTTTTTCTGACGTCCGTGTACATTCTCGGTATCGCCTGCCTAGAGAAGTGGAACCTAGATGGTATTTTGTAACGGGGGCACACTGCCTCAATAAATTGTCTAGTTCCCTGTGAACTAACGGCGGATACCGGACGCACGTCTAACACCAACATAGTTGTCAAGGACTCAGTTATCCGCTTTGCAGTAGGATGACTGCTGTGATATTTCATCTTCCTCGCAAAGGACTGTTGAACAGTCAATTGCTTACTGGAAGTAGTACAAGTGGGCTTACGACTTCCCCTCTGGGATGACCATCGACTCCCAGCGGCAACAACAGCAGCGCCAGCAGCAGTAGGCGTTACACGCAAGGATGCATCGGAGGAATCCCAGGCAGGAGAGGACTCGTCAGACTTGCCAGTGACATGGCCTGCAGGACTATTGGCATTCCTGGGGAAGGAGGAAATTGACACTGAGGGAGTTGGTGGGGTGGTTTGCGTGAGCTTGGTTACAAGAGGAAGGGATTTACTGGTCAGTGGACTGCTTCCGCTGTCACCCAAAGTTTTTGAACTTGTCACTGACTTATTATGAATGCGCTGCAGGTGACGTATAAGGGAGGATGTTCCGAGGTGGTTAACGTCCTTACCCCTACTTATTACAGCTTGACAAAGGGAACACACGGCTTGACACCTGTTGTCCGCATTTCTGGTGAAATACCTCCACACCGAAGAGCTGATTTTTTTGGTATTTTCACCTGGCATGTCAACGGCCATATTCCTCCCACGGACAACAGGTGTCTCCCCGGGTGCCTGACTTAAACAAACCACCTCACCATCAGAATCCTCCTGGTCAATTTCCTCCCCAGCGCCAGCAACACCCATATCCTCCTCATCCTGGTGTACTTCAACACTGACATCTTCAATCTGACTATCAGGAACTGGACTGCGGGTGCTCCTTCCAGCACTTGCAGGGGGCGTGCAAATGGTGGAAGGCGCATGCTCTTCACGTCCAGTGTTGGGAAGGTCAGGCATCGCAAATGACACAATTGGACTCTCCTTGTGGATTTGGGATTTCAAAGAACGCACAGTTCTTTGCGGTGCTTTTGCCAGCTTGAGTCTTTTCAGTTTTCTAGCGAGAGGCTGAGTGCTTCCATCCTCATGTGAAGCTGAACCACTAGCCATGAACATAGGCCAGGGCCTCAGCCGTTCCTTGCCACTCCGTGTGGTAAATGGCATATTGGCAAGTTTACGCTTCTCCTCCGACAATTTTATTTTAGGTTTTGGAGTCCTTTTTTTTCTGATATTTGGTGTTTTGGATTTGACATGCTCTGTACTATGACATTGGGCATCGGCCTTGGCAGACGACGTTGCTGGCATTTCATCGTCTCGGCCATGACTAGTGGCAGCAGCTTCAGCACGAGGTGGAAGTGGATCTTGATCTTTCCCTAATTTTGGAACCTCAACTTTTTTGTTCTCCATATTTTATAGGCAGAACTAAAAGGCACCTCAGGTAAACAATGGAGATGGATGGATTGGATACTAGTATACAATTATGGACGGACTGCCACGGTTAGGTGGTATAAAAAAACCACGGTTAGGTGGTATATAATACAATTATGGATGGACGGACTGCCTGCCGAGTGCCGACACAGAGGTAGCCACAGCCGTGAACTACCGCACTGTACACTGGTTGATAAAGAGATAGTAGTATACTCGTAACAACTAGTATGACGACGGTATAAAGAATGAAAAAAAAACCACGGTTAGGTGGTATATATTATAATACAATTATGGTTGGACGGACTGCCTGCCGAGTGCCGACACAGAGGTAGCCACAGCCGTGAACTACCGCACTGTACACTGGTTGATAAAGAGATAGTAGTATACTCGTAACAACTAGTATGACTGACTATGACGGTATAAAGAATGGAAAAAAAACCACGGTTAGGTGGTATATATTGTAATACAATTATGGATGGACGGACTGCCTGCCGAGTTCCGACACAGAGGTAGCCACAGCCGTGAACTACCGCACTGTACACTGGTTGATAAAGAGATAGTAGTATACTCGTAACAACTAGTATGACTGACTATGACGGTATAAAGAATGAAAAAAAAACCACGGTTAGGTGGTATATATTATAATACAATTATGGATGGACGGACTGCCTGCCGACTGCCGACACAGAGGTAGCCACAGCCGTGAACTACCGCACTGTACACTGGTTGATAAAGAGATAGTAGTATACTCGTAACAACTAGTATGACGACGGTATAAAGAATGAAAAAAAAACCACGGTTAGGTGGTATATATTATAATACAATTATGGTTGGACGGACTGCCTGCCGAGTGCCGACACAGAGGTAGCCACAGCCGTGAACTACCGCACTGTACACTGGTTGATAAAGAGATAGTAGTATACTCGTAACAACTAGTATGACTGACTATGACGGTATAAAGAATGAAAAAAAAACCACGGTTAGGTGGTATATATTGTAATACAATTATGGATGGACGAACTGCCTGCCGAGTTCCGACACAGAGGTAGCCACAGCCGTGAACTACCGCACTGTACACTGGTTGATAAAGAGATAGTAGTATACTCGTAACAACTAGTATGACTGACTATGACGGTATAAAGAATGAAAAAAAAACCACGGTTAGGTGGTATATATTATAATACAATTATGGATGGACGGACTGCCTGCCGACTGCCGACACAGAGGTAGCCACAGCCGTGAACTACCGCACTGTACACTGGTTGATAAAGAGATAGTAGTATACTCGTAACAACTAGTATGACACTATGACGGTATAAAGAATGAAAAAAAAACCACGGTTAGGTGGTATATATTATAATACAATTATGGATGGACGGACTGCCTGCCGACTGCCGACACAGAGGTAGCCACAGCCGTGAACTACCGCACTGTACACTGGTTGATAAAGAGATAGTAGTATACTCGTAACAACTAGTATGACTGACTATGACGGTATAAAGAATGAAAAAAAAACCACGGTTAGGTGGTATATATTATAATACAATTATGGATGGACGGACTGCCTGCCGACTGCCGACACAGAGGTAGCCACAGCCGTGAACTACCGCACTGTACACTGGTTGATAAAGAGATAGTAGTATACTCGTAACAACTAGTATGACGACGGTATAAAGAATGAAAAAAAAACCACGGTTAGGTGGCATATATTATAATACAATTATGGTTGGACGGACTGCCTGCCGAGTGCCGACACAGAGGTAGCCACAGCCGTGAACTACCGCACTGTACACTGGTTGATAAAGAGATAGTAGTATACTCGTAACAACTAGTATGACTGACTATGACGGTATAAAGAATGAAAAAAAAAACACGGTTAGGTGGTATATATTATAATACAATTATGGATGGACGGACTGCCTGCCGACTGCCGACACAGAGGTAGCCACAGCCGTGAACTACCGCACTGTACACTGGTTGATAAAGAGATAGTAGTATACTCGTAACAACTAGTATGACACTATGACGGTATAAAGAATGAAAAAAAAACCACGGTTAGGTGGTATATATTATAATACAATTATGGATGGACGGACTGCCTGCCGACTGCCGACACAGAGGTAGCCACAGCCGTGAACTACCGCACTGTACACTGGTTGATAAAGAGATAGTAGTATACTCGTAACAACTAGTATGACTATGACGACGGTATAAAGAAAGAAAAAAAAATACCACGGTTAGGTGGTATATAATTATACAATTATGGATGGACGGACTGCCTGCCGAGTGCCGACTGCCGACACAGAGGTAGCCACAGCAGTGAACTACCGCACTGTACTGTGTCTGCTGCTAATATAGACTGGTTGATAAAGAGATAGTATACAACAATATACTACTATACTGGTGGTCAGGCACTGGTCACCACTAGTCACACTGGCAGTGGCACTCCTGCAGCAAAAGTGTGCACTGTTTAATTTTAAATTAATATAATATTATGTACTCCTGGCTCCTGCTATAACAACCTGCAGTGCTCCCCAGTCTCCCCCACAATTATTATAAGCTTTTATACATTGATGTGCAGCACACTGGGCTGAGCTGAGTGCACACAGACTGAGTCACACTGTGTGACTGCTGTGTATCGTTTTTTTCAGGCAGAGAACGGATATAGCAGAGAACGGATATATTAAATAAAAGTTAACTTAACAACAACAGCACTGGTCACTGTGGTAAACTCTGTCTGCACAATCTCTCTCTCTCTCTCTCTCTTCTAATCTATTCTAATGGAGAGGACGCCAGCCACGTCCTCTCCCTATCCAGTGCCGTTTCTAGGGGCGGGCGAGCCGTGCAACTGCACGGGGCGCCCGCCGCGGCACTTAGTTACTCCTTCTTGCCTCTCCCGAGCGCTCCTGCTCGGGGGGCGGAGTTTCGCGGAATGACGCGTTGCGTCGTGACGTCACGACGCAAACGCGTCATTCCGCAAAGCCCCGCCCCCCGAGCAGGAGCGCTCGGGAGAGGCGAGAAGGAGAAGCAAGAAGGAGGAGGCGGCCGGCGCGGGACGTGAGGCGGCGGGACCGAAGAGCGGGAAGAGAAGACGTAAGTATTCTCTCTCTCTCCCCCTTCCTTCTCCTCAGCTTGAAACCTGCCTGCCGCTCTGTGTAAAATGGGGACACCTGCCTATGGGGATACCTGCCTGCCACACTGTGTAATATGGGGGCACCTGCCTATGGGGATACCTGCCTGCCACACTGTGTAATATGGGGGCACCTGCCTATGGGGATACCTGCCTGCCACACTGTGTAATATGGGGGCACCTGCCTATGGGGATACCTGCCTGCCACACTGTGTAATATGGGGGCACCTGCCTGCGTACTGTGTAATATGGGGGAACCTGCCTGCGTACTGTGTAATATGGGGGCACCTGCCTGCGTACTGTGTAATATGGGGGCATCTGCCTGCGTACTGTGTAATATGGGGGCATCTGCCTGCGTACTGTGTAATATGGGGGCACCTACCTGCGTACTGTGTAATATGGGGGCATCTGCCTGCGTACTGTGTAATATGGGGGCATCTGCCTGCGTACTGTGTAATATGGGGGCATCTGCCTGCGTACTGTGTAATATGGGGGCATCTGCCTGCGTACTGTGTAATATGGGGGCATCTGCCTGCGTACTGTGTAATATGGGGGCACCTGCCTGCGTACTGTGTAAAATGGGGATATCTGCCTGCCGTGCTGTGTAAAATGGGGATATCTGCCTGCCGTGCTGTGTAAAATGGGGATATCTGCCTGCCGCGCTGTGTAAAATGGGGATACCTGCCTGCTGCACTTTGTAAAATGGGGATACCTGCCTGCGTACTGTGTAAAATGGGGGCACCTGCCTGCGTACTGTGTAAAATGGGGATACCAGCCTTCCGTGCTGTGTAAAATGGGGACACCTGCCTGCCGCGCTGTGTAAAATGGGGACACCTGCCTGCCGCGCTGTGTAATATGGGGACACTTGCCTGCTGTAATGTGTAAAAAGGGGACATTTTTATTTTTTCTGTACTGTGGTGGGTGTGATGATATCAGATGAGGCCATGCCCACTTTAATGAGACCACGCCCATTTTAATCAGGCCACACACCCTTGTCGGGAGCGCGCGCGCCTACGGCGCGCGCATGCTTTTTATTTTTATGGCTATATGGGGGGGCACACTTTTTTTTTTTTTTTTTAGAGCAATGGGGGGGGGGGGGGGGCGCATTTTGAAATCTCGCACTGGGAGCCAAATTGTCTAGAAACGGCCCTGTCCCTATCAATCTCAATGCACGTGTGAAAATGGCGGCGACGCGCGGCTCCTTATATAGAATCCGAGTCTCGCGAGAATCCGACAGCGTCATGATGACGTTCGGGCGCGCTCGGGTTAACCGAGCAAGGCGGGAAGATCCGAGTCGCTCGGACCCGTGAAAAAAAAAGTGAAGTTCGTGCGGGTTCGGATTCAAAGAAACCGAACCCGCTCATCTCTAGGTATATCACATGTATTTCATGTCACACATACATTATACACACACACACACACACACACACACACACACACACAAACAAACAAGCATTTGACTTACCATGCAAGCATCCAGCTGCATGCTGTAGATTGTTGTAAGTGCTGGCACCGGTTTATTAGGCCTCACTCCCTCCCAAAATGCTGCGATTTGCAGGTCTATCAGGGGCAGGCATGGATAAAATGAAATGATTTTAATGTATATATTACCCTAGCCCCCTCTTTATTGACCCGCGAATCGCTGCATTTTGCAGGAGGGGGCAGGGCCTAATAACTGCAACTTGCCACCATTCACAAAATATTGTGTGCGCGTGCTGCTGCCCATCTGCCTACTTCCTAATTCAGCACTTTTCTCAGGCACGGTTATAAACTTTTTGGTGCCCAGGGCGAACATTTCCTGTGGCGACCCCCAGAGCAGGGTGTCAGGTGCATGGGGGGGGGGGGGGGGTTTGTAATGTGGGATGGGGCATGAGGGATGTCAGGTGTATAAGGGTGTGGTGTGGGGAGGGGGACACAGGGTGTGACAGAGGATGGGTGCCAGGTGCATGGGGGTGAAATGTGGGAAGGGGGTATGAGGGTGTGGGGAGAGGGCATGAGGGTTTCTTAGGTATAAGGGGTGATCAGAGTGTGACAGTGGAGAGGCATGAGGGATGTCGGATATAGGGGGGCAAGCAGGGTGTGACAGAAGTGGGGTGTCAGGTGCATAGGGAGTGTAATCTGGTGAGGAGGCATTAGGGATGTCTGGGGTATGAGGGGGAGCATGGTGACAGAGGAGGCGAGTCAGGGTATGGGGGCTTCTCGGGGGGCATAAGGGATGTCTGGGGTATAAGGCTGTGGTGTGGAGAGGGGGTGCAAGAGAAATGTTCTGGGGTATAGGAGGAACAGGGTATGACAGAGGAGGGGTGTCAGGTACATGGGGGAGTGTAATGTGTGGGGAGGGTGGTAGGGGGTGTAATGTGTGATAAGGGGGGCAGGTGGTTGTCATGTGTAGGGAGGGGTGTGCTGGGGCCCCGTTCGGGGTCAACTTACCAGCTCCTCCGGTTTGCGGCTCTCCCAGTCCCAGCAGCAGCAACAGCACCGATTCCACACACCCCCATACCCACCGGTCACATGACAGCAACAGCCTCCTGAGGCTGCAGCTGGCAGGACATGCCCAGCAACAGTCACGTGTCCTCAGTAATATGGACTATACATTGCCCTACCCCTGGTAGGCAAAGCTATATACGCTCGGAGGATCCATCGTTGGTGGTGACTTTAGGGGCTGATGGATGCGGGCGCCTGCCCTGCTAGCCCACACCTAAAACTGCCATTGGCTTTTCTACACCTCTAATTTGGGAAACAATGGGGGGAATTAAATTCAGTGCAATGTGCTGTCTGACATCACCACAATGTCCAGCTTTGCCCATTGCCACCTATAAGGGTACACAATATTTGCCAATTTTCTATAGAGGTATTAGGAACAATTAACGAAGATACTGGTTAAAAAAGTTCCTTTGCATGACCACTTCAGGGTCCTTCTTCCCCCTGTAAGTTCAATGAGCTGGGGAGATCAGTATGATTTGCCGATAGACGGGAACCCGTCCATCAGAATCCCGACAGCTTCTATCCCTCACCTTTTCCCTACCCTAACCCTCCCTTGGGGGTGCCTAACCCTCTCCGGTGGTGCCTAACCCTCCCTGCTTGGTGCCTAAAACTAACCCTCCCTTCCCCGCTGCCTAAACCTAAACCTCCCTGCTTGATGCCTAACCCTAATCTCCCCCTCTAAGTGCTTGAACCTTTCCCCCCTCCATGTCCCTGCTCCCTAACGCTAAACTCCCTTCTCCTGCCTAAACCTAACCTCCCCCCCACCCCGTGCGGCAGGACGCTACTGCGTCCTGATGTGAGGAAGATCGGGATGCTGCCTGTTGGTGATCTGATGCCGGCATGCCAAGCAGCATCAATATGTAGATGCCGGCATTGCGTCCTCCTTCAGGATACCGGCATCGGAATATTGGCCACCAGGATCCCATCCATCGGGAAGGTAACTGCTTCCCGAGCAGGGACCTCTTTCCCCTGTTCTCAGCTACATTTTATACCTCTTCCTTGGACTTTCTGCACCCTGGCTCCACTCCTTTGTTTTGGTTTCTTCAGATGACCTAGACCCGTTATCTGTGCCCACTCTGTTAAATACAGGTTGCAGATTATGCTGAGACTTTCTGTCATGCCTTCAGTAGATATATGTTATATACTGTGTATCTTGTTTCTGTGTTTTCAAGCCTTCAGCATATATATCTTCTGTTATAGTCATTTATGTTATCATTTATGTTACCATCCAATGGTCAGTACACTATAGCAAGGTTCTCAGGGTATGCTGGTTAATTCACTGAAGGCATCCATTTTCTATTTCCCTCATGGTCCCAGCCAGACATCACATGTGCTTAACCATAGTATAGAATCCAATGGTGAGTTTCTCATCCCTAAATCTGCCATCGGCTCACAGTTATGCATGCTAGCTGTATTGTTTTACATTGTAGCCAATACCTTTGCATATGTAATTTCATGCTGTCTGCATACAGTAGCTAGTTCATGTTTTTGCATCTTGCATGTTGTGTCATATTTGCATGGCATCCTATGTTTGCATATTGTATTTTGCATTCCATTATTTATTTTTTACAGTTTTACCAGTTTCCTCTATTCCATAATAAACACCATTCTTCAGATCATCACACCTACAGTAGTTGGTGTTATTGAAAAGTAGAGGTGGTTACGCTGAATAATGGTGGTAGGTATTAAAAAATGGCGCTACCCGGGTGCTATTTAAGGATGTTGAGATACAGCAAAGTAAAAAATATTAAAATTTATTACACTTTCAACATCCTAAAGCATAAAACTTATAAAATTACCACACATAAAGCATTGTGTGGACAAAACATTAAAACACATATAATTCAGGAGGCGTTCTACCGAGGAATATGTTGGAGAGCAGCAGGTGGTAAAAGATGCCGGGAAGTCCGGACTTCCCCTGCATATGCTCCCAGATCTTAAATCCTCACTACAGCAGGTATTTCTCCTCTGGTCCAAAGGGATGGTAGGTCTAACGCGTTTCGGAATGCTGAGGTTCCTTTTTCAAGGCATATAATTCCCCTTTGCTTCTGGTTCTGTTTTTATAGTGATAAAGCAGCTACTTCCGGTTCCGGTGAAGCGTAAGTAACATCAGCAGACACAAATGTTCTATAGAAAGCTTAACAAGCACTTGATAATATCCAAAAGTACAAACAATGGGTATATAGAAGATATTCCTTTGTATTCCATATTAGTTATATCCTGAATCTCTAAAAACGCCGACTGGAAGTTCTGCGGCTGCCATATTGGATAATGTTCACACAGGCTTAGAAGTTGGTTCCGCCATTTTTGATATGGGCTAAGGTGATGGTAGCAAGTCCCATGGATATTCCTTCCACAAAAAGGTCTTGTCTTCCTAGAATAAGAGTTACATATTCAATCCATATGTAAACGATGTTTTAGGAATTGCAGATCGTACAATCATGCACCGTAAGTCCCGTGGCCGCCATTATCGATAACCTTGTATGTATTAAATCTCAGTGGTCGCCATCTTGGATGTGGGCAAGGTTGATGGAAAAAATTATGGAAATTCTTAAAATTTGTTAAAAATGTATCAATGGACGATATTTGTTTAGTTACCTTGAAAAAAGATAAAGGATAATAATTAGTTTGTGACATAATAAAGGTATAACAAGGAACAAAATTTCACAAAAAAATATTTTATTTCAAAGTCCTGGTTTAAACCAGTGGGCGACAGGGTCTGTAACTTAAATATTGTTTTCATCTCAGTCTTGGCTAATGTTTTTTCTATATTCCGATTGCGCCAATTGGGTTTTATGTGGATTAATCCCACAAAGAATTTTATTGAACTGATTGAACAGTTATGTTCTAACCTACAATGATCTGAAAGGTTATGTGTGGTTAAGCCCTTCTTTATGTTCCTTAAATGTTCTGATAAACGGGTTTTTAATGATCTGGATGTTCTCCCAATGTATGCTTTATTGCAAATGCACTCAATTACATATATTACATTTGTGGTATTACAGGTGATAAAGGGGGTAATTCTGAGTTGATCGCAGCAGGAACTTTGTTAGCAGTTTGGGCAAAACCATGTGCACTGCAGGGGAGGCAGATATAACATGTGCATGTGGCTTTTTTACAGATGAAAGTCAGTTGTTCTGGGATGATTTATTTCAAAACTGTATCCATCTTTAGGATATACCATTGTTTTCTTATTATTATCTCTATTTGTTTATGACTGGAGTCGTACCTGGTTAGAAATTACCACTGGCATTTTGAACTATCGTTGGAACTTCTTTTCTCTTTCTGTTGAAGCAAAGAAGATCTTTCCATACAGAGTCTGCTGTTTGTTCTAGAGTCTCTTCGTTATAGCCTTTCTCCCAAAAAAACTTTTTTTAATTTCTTGTATTCGTAGCATATTGGATCCTCACTGGCTCATTGGTATGCCATTAAGCCAGTTCTGGTGATGTCGGTATGTGATTGTAACAATCAGTTGGTTTTCGATAACTCTGTTTGCAAATTACCATCTTTTGTGTAGATTAATAAATCCAAAAAATGAACTTCCATATTGCTCACTTGAAAGGAAAGAAGGATGTTCATATTATTAGAATTTAGGTATTTGCAAAAATTATCTAATTCTATATTCCCACCTTTCCATATGAAAAGTACATCCTAGATATACCGTACCCGTTTGACAATTTTGGAGTTCCATCGTTCATCCAAAAAGATTATGGTTATGCTGTCTGTCTGAATTTGGTTAAAGCAGAACAATTTCCATAAACCTCCTAACAGCTGGGGGCCGCACCAAAATGCATCCCAGTAAAACAATTAAGATGACTTATGCTATTAAAATAACGACACAGAGACTTATATTTGGCAGAACATTGTTAGCTATTTATTAATTAGTCTAATAACTAGAAGACTTGTAATCAAGTGAAGAATAAAGTAAATAAAGCTAAAGAATAGGAGTATGGTGGCCAGAAAAAGAACGGCTGAAAATCCAAGTTAATTAAATTAACCCAATAACCAAAATCAATCTAACCACCAGCCAAACATAGGTATCCACTCAGACCATTTCAGCTGCTGATGTGCCCTTCAAAATGCATTCCATTGGGAAGGGGTCCTCATTGTGAACAGGGATCCACCATTGCTTGGTTCCTTCTGCCAAAACCCAAGTCAGACTCGTCAGTGCTAAGTTCCACAGCTTCTAAATTAGTGGTGAAAGGATTCACGCGTACAGCTGATTTTCAGATCAGCTCTCTCTCTGCACCAGAGCAGTGTTGAATTGTTCTGGTGCTCCCAGAGAGTTTGATACTAAATTATCGGGGGAAATATGGACCCCCATAATTAACATAATGAGCATAACGTATTGGCCCCAAACTCAGATGAAAAAATATTTACTTTATATCCGTGATAATGCCACACTACCCATTTAAATCTGTTTTTTTATCCATTGATTATGAGTTCACAAATGTTTCTAACAATCACTGTGTATTCATTATCTTGGGTGTAGTACTGCTGACCGGCGGTCAGGAGACCGTCGGTCAGCTCACCGACGCCAGGATCCCGGCAGCATACCGACGCCGGGATCCCAACGGGGAGGGGCGAGTGCAGCAAGCCCCTTGCAGGCTCGCTGCGCTCGCCACGCTGCTGCGGGCTCGGTGGCGAGCTGCGGTCGCCACGGGTTCTATTCCCACTCTATGGGTGTCGTGGACACCCACGAGTGGAAATAGTCCCTGTTGGTCGGTATGCCGACCATCGGGATAGTGAGCCGTTGGGCTGGTGGAGGAGGTCATGTGACTGTCGGTCAACTGACCGGCGGTCACATGAATACCACCCCATTATCTTATATGGGCAATACAGACATTTGTGATATGTAGTTCTCCAGCTATGAGAGTATATTGTGGCACCATACGGACTGAGACTGATCCGTTATTAATATAATTATTTATACATCAAAACATTGGTGAACTCATAATCAAGTCCTAGTGTGAGAGAACAAGCCATAAAGAAGTAACAGAGTATATAACCATGCTATTTAACTCAATATGAGCTTGTAATTCATGCAGGAATATACAGTAGAAAACACTGATATTTGGACATATGAGGAAGAAATAACACATCCGTAATTAAAATTTGCTTCCTATATAAAATGTGTAGGGAGTACAGACATTCAAATTGTCACAATTCCTGGATATAATATAGCTGGAATTATCCAGCATATAGAAATTGGTTCCGGTATGAATGGTCGACCATGTTATGGTCGACAGTCATTAGGTCGACCACTATTGGTCGACATGGACATGGTCGACGTGGACACATGGTCGACACATGAAAATGGTCGACACATGAAGGGTCGACACATGAAAAGGTCGACATGAGTTTTTTTACTTTTTTTGTGTCTTTTTTTCGTAAAGTGACTCGGAACCCCAATTAGTGCACCGCGTCCCCTCGCATGGTGCCTTCGCTCCGCTACCGCTTCGCTCGGCACAGATTACCGTTCCAATCGTAGTCCACATGGATCGTAAAGTATGGAAAAGTTCCCCAAAAGAAAAAAAAGTTAAAAAACTCATGTCGACCTTTTCATGTGTCGACCATGTGTCCATGTCGACCATGTCAATGTCGACCAATAGTGGTCGACCTAATGACTGTCGACCATAGCATGGTCGACCATGTGAACGGATACCATAGAAATTACTAGCTGGAATAATAGCTGGGATTACCCAGCATCCAGAAATTAGGAATACATTACAATCCAGCATATAGAAAGCAGGAATATATCTAAATTGCAGGGTTGTCAGAAACATCTCTATAATGCTACATGAAAGAAACAAATGTAACATTTATAACTACTGAAGAATGAATCTGTAAGCGTTGTTACAATTGTAACTTCCAACAGACATCACTGCTAAAAACAATCTAGTGGTATTTAAAAGCAGAACAACAAATCTGAAATATCACAGGTAAAATGAATATACAGAATAAAGACAGTCCACAAGCATTTCTTTTAAATCGCATTCATTTACACATTATTTTATTTTGTTTTCTACATGTTATTCTATTTCTATTAATTCTTATATTTCACTCTACATGACCACTATATAATAGGGGGACATATAATACATCATATGTGATGACATTAAAGAAATTTACATCACATATGGGTATTGAACTTTCTTCTTGATTTTATATGATGTATTAATAAAGTATCAATATTGCTATTAAAAAATAAGAAAAAATATTTTTCTTGTGGAAGGGAAAGAGTGCTGCTGTCATTAAGTTGATTCCTTTTTCCCCTCTTTAAAATCTTCCTTTGTATAACCGCCTGTCTCATTAGCGCTGTGCATTTACAGGACACTTAAGTATTCTACATGTTTAGACAGCGTTTATTAAGTGCACGTCTGTATGAATATTTAGTACAAGTATTCTGTGATATACATCCAGTGGTTACTGTGCATTGTTATATCTATATACATACATATCTTTATGTAGTATTGCTAGTCCAGTGCAGTTTTATGTTTTATATGTAATAATTTCTGCATTGTACCTGTGACTGTGTGTGCCTATAGCTGCTGTGTGGATTCTATTCTGTGTATCACACATATTGCTTTCACTATATTCTGTGCCCTGGGAGTCTAAGTGCATCAGGGTCTCATATACCATATAGTGTTCCACAGGATATACTGTTGTTTTGTATTTTTCACTGTGTATTTCAGTTACCTCATACTACTTAAATCCTCTGTTTGTGCTCTGCAATTGTGGTCACATATCTTAGGTTTTTTTGTCAGGTATTGTGTTTGTCTGGCTATATTGTACTGATACGCTCTAAGGCTACATTCCCAATAATGTCTGCTACACAGGGCGGTAAATCTGCAGACGCTCCTGCATCATGCAGTGCTGGCGCCACGGATTTAACTGAGGAAAATATTTCTTCTGAGGGTTCAGTTACTGGGTGTACCCCCTAGTCAGCTCACAGCACCTGTGGCAAATCAGGATCCACCTTGGGCTGCAATTTCAAATATGCTGAATACGCTTGTAACACAAATTTTGCCCCCTGTGGGACCTCTTGTGCCATAACAACCACATATTGTCCCTGTAGTTAATCCACCATGGGTGGATGCTCTGTCAACCCAGTTACAGCAATTAAATCAGTCCTTGGTTAAACAAAAACCTAACCCTCGCCCTACTGGGACCAAAGGGTCACCTAAGCGGGCCATTTCTTCCTTACAATCCACTAATATTTCCGAAGATTCTTCCGATTCAGGTGGGGAATATACTGATCCATCAGATGCTATTACTGCTGCTTCTGATGACGATTGTACAACACAGGTTGATGTTCCTGACCTAGTGGAGGCTATCAAGCTGATTCTTCAGATTGATGATGATATTGACCCTCCTGATACATCTAAGAAACCTGATAAGTTCAAATGTCAGAAGGTTACTAAATTAGTTTTACCACATTCTGACCATTTAATTGACATACATCAGGAATCCTGGTCTTCTCCAGGAAAGAAATTTTCCCTGTCTAAAAAGATGCTAGCTCATTATCCTATATCTGCGGAGTTGAGTAACAAGTGGGAAACCACGCCACCAGTGGACTCACATGTAGCCCGTCTTGTGGTGTCATCTACTCTGCCTGTCACCACCATCACCTCTTTGAAGGAAACGGCGGATAAGCGTGTGGAAGGTTGCTTGAAGTCTATCTACACTCTTACAGGTGCTGTACATAGACCCACTATGGCAGCCTCTTGGGCTGCAAAAGGCATTGAAGCATGAGTTCAAGCAATTGAGGAAGAGCTATCTCTGAATTTTTCTGACACTGCCAGACAATATCTATCATATATTACCCCAGCCTCTCCCTATATTCAGGAGGTGGCCTCTGATGCAGACGTTATGGCGGTCAAGGCATCTACTACGTCTATCCTGACTCGCCAGATTCTGTTGTTACGGTCCTGGTCGGTGGACCTGGACTCTAAGAAGACCTTGGAGGTGCTCCCTTTTAAGGGAAATATACTATTTGGAGATGATTTGAACAAGATTGTGACTGACTTGGCATCGGCCAAGACTGTGTTTCTTCTAAGTACTAATCCTTCGTCTCAGAAGGTTAAGAGTACTACTTTTCGTTCCTTTCGACCTCCAGGTAAAGCAAAGGGTCAGGCATACCCAAGACAGGCTTGCACTTCCAAATACTCTAAGCCCAACCCTAAACGTTCTTGGGCCGCCCGCCAGCCTGCTTCCAAACCGGACAAGCCTGCTGCATGATGGGGCGCGCCACCCCCTGGAGGACCCCAGGGTGGGAGGCTAACTTCTACAGTTCACCCAGGTATGGTTAAAGACAACTTTGGATGCTCGGGTGCAGGAAGTGGTCTCTCACGGGTACGCAATTTCTGTCAAGAGACATACCCCTCGCCAGTTTTGCTCAACGGTTATCCCTTCAGATCCGTTAAAAGCATAAACTCTACATTTGGTTGTCCAATCCCTCCTGGATACAGTAGTGATAGTGCCGGTGCCTATGTTTCAGAGAGGCAGGGGATACTATTCGACGATGTTTCTATTTCTGAAGCCGAATGGATCCTCCCGGCCTATACTCAACCTCAAATCTTTGAACAAATTTGTGAGGGTGTCCAAATTCCATATGGAAACTCTGAGCTCTATTGTACTGGCTTTGGAACCCAAGGACTATATGGTATCCCTGGACATACAGGATGCTTACCTACATATACCTATTGCCATGTCGCATCAGCAATATCTATGGTTTGCTATTGGCAACCTTCATTATCAGTTCTAAGCTTTGCCTTTCGGACTGACCATGGCTCCTCGGATCTTTAACAAGGTCATGGCGGTCATGATGTCCCTTCTCCGCCGTTAGGGTATCAGGATCCTGCCATATCTGGACGACTTGTTGATCCTGGCAAACTCCCCAGAGGTTTTCCTACTGACGGTCCAATTCCTACAAGCCCACAGGTGGCTCATCAACTGGAAGAAATACTCACTGGTCCCTGCTCAGAGCATGGTGCACCTGGGGGCATTACTGGACACACACAAACAATGTTTGTTCTTGTCTCCAGAGAAGGTCCTGAAACTTCAGGACAGAATCAGATGCTTCCTCTCTCGCCAAAGAGTGTCGATACACTCGGCGATGCAAGTACTAGGCCTCATGGTGTCGGCTTTCGCTCAATTTTATTCATGCCATCTGCAGAGGTTAATCCTTTCCAAGTGGGACGGCCTGCCTCACCGGGTCAGGTCTCAAATGATCTCCAAGTGGTTTGTCTGTCACTGAGTTGGTGGCTACAGGACCAACAAGTGAGCAGGGGTCGTCCCTTCTGGATCTCCACCTGGGTCCTCCTAATGACGGATGCCAGTCTGCGGACCAGGGAGGAATCTCTCCTCCCGATAAAGATTCTGGAATTGTGGGCAGTGTTCAGTGCATTGACACTGGCCCTACCTTTTGTACAGAACAGTCCCGTTCAAGTACAATCAGACAACGCCACCACGGTGGCGTACATAAATCATCAAGGCGGCACTCAAAGCTGCATGTCAATGATGGAAGTGTCAAAAATTTTTCGATGGGTGAAACGCCATATGCCAGCAATATCGGCAGTGTTCATTCCGGGGAACCTCAACTGGGAAGCGGACTTCCTCAGTCGTCAGGACGTACACGCCGGGGAGTGTAGTCTGCTTCCTGAGGTCTTCCAACTCCTTGTGGACAAGTGGGGTCTACCAGCTGTAGACCTGATGGCGTCTTGACACAATCACAAGGTTCCGGTCTTCGGAGCAAGGACAAGGGATCCTCAAGCAGCGTTCGTGGATGCACTGGCAATTCCATGGAACTTTTGGCTGCCATACGTGCTCCCTCCAGTGTCACTCCTGCCCAGGGTAATACGGAAGTTCAAGCAAGAAGGAGGAATACTGCTTCTAGTCGCTCCAGCATGGCCCATACGGCATTGGTCCTCAGACCTGCAGAGTCTCTTGATCGAGCTTCCTCTTCTACTTCCTCAATGCCCAGACCTCCTCGTTCAGGGCCCTTGTGTTGACCAGGACCTGGCAAGACTGGCTTTGACGGCGTGGCTCTTGAAGCTTCACTCCTGTGTGCCAAAGGATTTTCTGAGGCGGTTATTCAAACTATGTTGAAGGCCTGCAAACCGGCTTCTGCACAGATTTATTATACAGTCTGGAATTCTTACTTAACTTAGTGTGAATCTAAGAATTACGATGCATACAGGTTTAGTGCTTCCAGTCTTCTGGCTTTTATGCAACAAGGTCTGGATTTAGGACTTCGTTTGGCCTCTCTCAAGGTTCAGATTTCTGCCTTGTCAGTGTGGTTTCAGTGAAAAATTGTATCTATTCCTGACATTCATACATTCACTCAGGACGTACTACGGATTCAGCCTCCCTATGTCCCTCCTGTGGCTCCATTGGATCTGTCTGTTGTTCTTAATGCCCTTCAAGAGTCTCCGTTTGAACCTCTTGAGTCTGTGGACCTTAAAGGCCTTACGCTTAAGGTCATTTTTCTGTTGGCTGTTGCCTCTGCTAGGAGGGGGTCAGACTTAGGCGCTTTGTCCTGTTGTCCACCATTTCTGATTTTTCACCGTGACCAGGCGGTTCTTAGAACTTGCCCTGGTTATCTTCCTAAGGTGGTGTTATATTTCTACGTTAACCAAGAGATTGTAGTTCTGGCCTTTATCTCTCCTGGTTTGTCCTCCAAAGAGCTGTCTTTGCATGTGGTACGGGCTCTCCGTATATATGTAGAAATTGCCTCTATCAGGAGATCAGATTATCTTTTTGTACTTTTTGGATTTCACAAACATGGCTGGCCTGTGAATAAGCAGACCATGGCCAGATGGGTTAGAATGGTGATTGCACAAGTTTATGCACAGGCTGGGCTCCCAGCTCCTGCTGCTATCAAGGCTCATTCTACTCATTCTGTTGGACCTTCTCGGGCAGCCCGCCGTGGCGTGTCTGCTGAACAATTGTGCAAGGTGGCTACGTGGTCCTCAGTGAACACGTTCATCAGATTCTATGCCTTTGATACTTCCGCCTCCCAGGATGCTTCCATTGGACGCCGGGTTCTTGTGCCCGCTACAGTGCATCCTCTCCCATGAGGAACTGCTTTTGGACATCCCCGATGTTATTCCTTGTGGAATACCAGTGTACCCCGCTGCAGAAAAGATTTATGGTAGACTTACCATTGTTAAATCTCTTTCTGAGAGGTACACTGGTTTCCACAGGCCGCCCACCCTGACGCACTTAGTTTCTTTGGGTTTGTATGGCATTAGCTCCCTTATCTTGTCATGACAATGTGGGTCTATGTGCCTAACATCTACCGTCTCTCTTACCTGCTACTGCATTGAACTGGTTAACGAAACTGAGCTCCAGTGCCTGGAGGCGGAGCTATAGAGGAGGCAGTGCAGTGCATCCTGGGAACAGTCAAAGCTTTAGCCTGTTGGTGCCTCGGATCAAGATCCAACTCTGCATCCCGATGCTATTCCCTGTGGATATCAGTGTACCTCGCAGAAAGAGATTTAACATTGGTAAGTCTTACCATAAATCTCCCTTTAAAATAAAGAGGGGGGTATTCAACTAATTTCAATAAGCTGGCACGAGCTGCAGTTTATTTAAGATTTTGTTTCACTTGCCCCATCATGCAGGCAAGACCAAATCCCATAAAGCAGCATGAAAACAGGGCTGCAGCTGGTGAAAACACACAAGTTTACTGAACCTGTGTGTTTTTGTGAAATTTATTTTTTATGGCTATCTAATTGGATAGCCTATAAAAAAAATATTGGTAAAACATCGGGAAAAATTGTGAAAAACTGATGTTTTGTGCACCTGATGTTTTATCATGGGTAATTGGATACCACCCAAAGTTTAACTGAATAAAAACCCTTATTCACCACTTATGCCAGGTACACACAGTGCCTCCCGTCATTAATGATTCAAATAATACAAAGAAGATACTTATGACACATATTCTGTGTCATAAGTATCTTCTTTATAGTAATCTAATCATTTTAATTCAATTAAATTAGTTTGGGAGGCACTGATAGCAGTTCCTCCCATAGCCATTGGGAACTGGATAAAGTGGGGCTGTAAAATCCCATTGAAAAAAAATGGTGAAAAAATGGCACAATTACAAGTGCCTCGTTGACATGGACAGGCTTTCAGCACACGAGGCAGATGTCATTGGACAGCGGATTCAGTGCTGGATCCGCTGGTCCAGTCACCCATAAGTGGTGGAGGGAGAAGGGACTCAGAGATGCCAATGATTACCATCAGCTCACCTCTCCTCATTCACCTGACTACTTGCCAACTGCTGCTGGTGGTGGGAGCTGGACAGCAGCCACCTGTGCCCGGTGGTCTTCACCGTTACCCTTCATCTGGCAGCACCAAGCAGTGGGGAGAGCCAAGTGCAGCAGCTAATCTGTGGCAGCAGGCACAGAGGTGGTGGTGGGAAGCCCATAGCAATGTGCAACGGCGGCTGGTACTCTCCTCCTCCTCTCAGGCAGCAGCTTCAGCAGCACTGGTCCTGCTTCACTCTCCCGCCGGCAGCTATGCACAGGACCCAGGTGAGAGGGGCTGGGGGGAGAAGGTTACTGGAAGTAGTGTGGGCAGGAGGGTAGCTCACCCCCACATCCGAGATAGGGGGCATTATGTGTAACTGGCACTACATGGAGCATTATGTGTAACTGGCTCTACAGGGGGCATTATGTGTTATTGGCACTACAGGAAGCATTACATGTAACTGGCACTATGTGACGCATTACATGTAACTGGCACTACAGGACACGTTACGTGTAACTAGCACGACAGGGGGCATTATGTGTAACTGATACTACAGGTGGCATTATGTGTAACTGGTACTACAGGGGGCATTACATGTAACTGGCACTACGAGGGACATTATGTGTAACTGTCACTATACTGGAGCATTACGGGTAACTTTCACTATACTGGGGCATTAAATGTATCTGATTCTATACTTGGAGCATTATGTGTAACTGGCACTATACTGGGGCATTACGTTTAACTGGAACTATATGTGGCATTAATAATAACTATTTTATTTATATAGCACTTTGTGAAACAGGACTCAAGGCACAGTTTTATGTGCAGAACATATAACCAAGCATCCATCGCTAGCGACCGCGAGAGCGCGCAATCATGCATACACACTGAACGATAGGTGAAATCTCATTTATGAAAAAGCATATAGTGCCGACATCGCTCTAGTGTGTACCTGGCTTTACTGTAATTCATTGTAAAATAAATTATTTGTTTTTGATCCATCATAATCCAAAAAGGAATTGTTCCATCATACAACTAATTTTAATTAATTTCTTCAAAGGTCATGAAACTGAATTTTTTTTTATTAAATTCCTTCCTGGATGCGGCTGCAAGGAGAAGGGTCGCACACGCACACTGCGACCAGTGTGCGTGCACAGACCAGATGGACATGGCTACTGTGTACAGACGTGCAGCTGTCTACCTTTTTTGTATTGACCATTTCCATGTCAACCTTTTGACCCTGTGAACCTTTTTTTACTGTCTACCTATTCTATGTCAACCTTTTGACCCTGTCGAACTAATGCTTGCCCACCATTAGTGGTAGACCTATTGACTGTAGACCTATTTAGTGTAGATCTAATAATTCACACCCATAAAAAACAGACATGTCTAGTCATGAAAACATCACAAATAGGGCCAGATGGCCCTCGATGATTTACTATCCAACTTGCCGAGAGTTGTGGAGGGAGATACTAGAAATGGTGGAAGGAGTTTTCTCTATGAGTACAATGTCAGAAATGTCACACTAACACATAGCATGGATACCCCTAGACTCTACTCAGGGATTTGTGAACACATAAGGCTGTTCTTTAGCTTTAGTGTTCTTTTTATGGGACACTGATTTGGCTGGCACCACTACCTCTTTTATTAACATTGTGAAATATTTGTATTTCAGGTTCCCTTTCTTAACCTTTCTGCTCCCTTGACCACCGTTAGTAGATGCTGAAGTACTATCATTATGACTGGCAGCAGCCACACCACTAGTACTGGATTGGTGCCCCTCTTCTATCCATTCCGACTCACAGTGATATTAGTAAGCAACAGTGGCACCTACTGAAAGTTATTTTTTAAGTACAGTGCTTAAACAACAACACATACATTTCATTATTTTTTTGACTGTAATAAGTAACAGATTCATACTGAACATTATTTTTAAAGTACAGTGCATGAACAACAACACATAGATTTTATTTTATTTGTAAAACTTGTGTGTGTTCAGGGCCAGGCATTGTGTTACAATGATGGTCACTAGGTGCCGTGCCAATGTGTTAATAATATAAGTGCTGTTTGAGTCACAGTGTGAAGTTGTCATTTGTTAATAAACAGAAAAAAAAGATTTTTATTTTTTTGTAAAACTTGTGTGTGTTCAGTGCCAGGCTGTGGCATTGTGTTACATTAACACTTAGTAGGAGCTGTGCCACCATGTTAATAATATAAGTATACATAAATAGAAATATTATAAAAATAATAATATATCAAGGGAGCGCTATATAATTCCCAATTTATTATTTACATTCATTTAAAAACTCATTAAAAGATCAAGAATTCATCATAACAAAACAGTTGACACATATGTCACAAACACATACACATAAAAAATATATTAATGCTCTTAGTAGTGTGACTAAGTCACTATTGTAATACACCTGAGTCAGTGATCCGTGTTATTATTGTCCTTTTATAGAAGAATATTATTAATACACATATGTATATGCCTCTATGATGTCTATTCTAGACAAATGTCAGACCCAATAATATAGGCACGCTGCTGTTCTTAGTAACCATAATGCACTCATGATTAGTCCGTCTTTCAAATGTTGAAAACTTAATCAAAATTGGTTCAAATGTCACTATTCACTGGAATAGAAAGTTTAGAACTGTCCTTCCATATTGCTAGGCACCTCATCTGCACTTTAGTTCACATGTATCCATTACACATCATTGAGCACAAGTGTAACAATTTGGTATTATGTATCTGTTTGTTTATATGACAAGTGCTGGAGCCTCAGCAACAACC
The DNA here is from genome assembly GCF_028390025.1 of Pseudophryne corroboree. Taxonomy (NCBI): domain Eukaryota; kingdom Metazoa; phylum Chordata; class Amphibia; order Anura; family Myobatrachidae; genus Pseudophryne; species Pseudophryne corroboree. Next base: position 964,412,787 of record NC_086444.1, on the reverse strand, counting down.
ATATAACCTGGAACAGATTCTAGTTATAATACAGAAAACAAATATATAACCACTGTTGTATGTTTGCACCTAGGTATACAGTAAATTAGCATGTGACCCATGAGCTCATGCAGGAATTACCACTGTATGTGATATATGGTCATAATAAAATCAAAGACCCCCTAGACATAATCCGATGGGGACATTACAGATATGTCACAGGTCCCATACGAGAAAGCAAATATCTGCAACTTTGAGTCATTTAGATGCATGTAGGGTTATTGCCATATACACGGAGAATTGTTAGGGTACATTGTGAACAATGAAGGAAGAAGCAGTAGACACTCTAGTCAGCTAATCCCATCTGCTGTCTGACCTCATCCATGAGCGGAGGACAGATGAGAGTGGGACCGCAAACTGTGCCATAGAGATTAAGAAAAAAACGGGACAATGGCTGGGGAACCCGTCGTGGTGTTAGATGATCCCTGATGCCGAGACGACATTGTAGGGTCCAAATGCACCACTAGGACCTGAGCCAAAATCCGAAATTGAAAAAAGGGGGGAGAGAAAGCAATGAGGAGAACCAAAATTGCCTGTGAGTGATCCTGCTATAAATAAAGGCAAAAACTATCTATATTCCGACTGACAATTGGCTAATTAGACAGTGTAGGAGGTGTATAGGGGACATGTTATCGGTATAATCTTGGGCAAATGACCCCAAGAAAAAGTGTTGTTTGGTATATATGCTATTAATACCTCCTCACCTTTTAGATTATTAGTTTGGAATAAGTTTCATTCGATTTAATATTCCCCTAAACCGAGGTTGCCATTTGTAAATGTTAAGAGAGACCCCGTACTGCACACGGCACTTCTGTACAAGCACGGACACAACTGCTGCGAGCACAGGTGGCAGCATAGCGCCGCTCCAGCAATTCGAGATCCAGGCGCCCTCCCACTGCCCCTATCTATAAAAACCGAACGGAGGAGGAATCAACAATTGTCTGTTTTATCAGACTAAAAACCTCAAATAACAATGTTACGGTTACTAAGAACAGCAGCGTGCCTATATTATTGGGTCTGACATTTGTCTAGAATAGACATCATAGAGGCATATACGTATGTGTATTAATAATATTCTTCTACAAAAGGACACTAATAACACGGATCACTGACTCAGGTGTATTACAATAGTGACTTGCAATAGTCACACTACTAAGGGGATTAATATATTTTTTATGTGTATGTGTTTGTGATATATGTGTCAACTGTTTTGTTATGATGAATTCTTGATCTTTTAATGAGTTTTTAAATGAATGTAAATAATAAATTTGGAATTATATAGCGCTCCCTTGATATATTATTATTTTTATAATATTTCTATTTATGTACAAGTTCTGGTTTTTGACGCTTCAGTGGCGCCATTTGGGAGCAGCTTATTAATTATTATTAATTCTTATGGTATAAACGAGTAGGATTGGTGGCTTTATAAGCGCAAGGGATTTTCTTGTGTTAATAATATAAGTGCTGTGAGTCAATAAGGATAGCGATTAGTCAATAGAAGATGAGGAGCAGCAACCAAGTACTAGTGCTGCAGCTGCTGCCAGGAAAAAAACAACCTTTTCCAAGAGACCTACTGGTGATGATGATGAGTCCACTTAGTGCAACCAAAGCGACACAAAATTTTGACATCTGGTCAGTTCTCAAAGAATTGCCTAGCATTAGTGAAATCTGTACGGTGACTCAATCTGATACAGTAACCATCCATGTAATGGTGGAGGATTATTGTAATGCTAGTGTACAAATGAGCATGTCAGAAAGTCCCTTTGACTACTGGGAGAAAAAAAGGCAATTTGGAGTCCCTTGTACAAATTCACTATGCTTTACTTAAGCTGCCCACCCTCCACCCTCCGTGAGTTTTGTGACTGATTGGCGTAGGAGGCTAATTCTTCAAAAAGTAATGATGTTCATAAAAATGAACTACAAATTTCATAAGGAAGACCTTTCCCGCCAATTACGTCAAAGTGCAGAGACTTCTGTAATGGTGGATAACAGTGAGGAAGAGTTAATATTGTGTGGTGGTGATGATGATGTGAACACTAATGAGGGTTAGAACAAGGATGATAATGACAACATCTTCCAACTGTAGAGAAGTGATTATCAGCAAAACATTGGTTGCCTTAAGCCCATTGGTAGCTTGTTTTTTTGGGGCCCAAACAAACTAAGTGCTTCAGCCACAAAGTGGCAGTCCGTGTTGCTGAAGTGTTTGGTTTGTCAAACTTTGCATGTTCCTTTTAATATCCAGCATAAGGGCGGGTGGGAGAGCCCAAGGATAATTCCATCTTGCACTACTATTCTATTCTGCCACTCTTGTGTAGCAATATCTAAAATATGTGCTATAAACTGCCAAGTGTTTGTGCCACTGCTTTGTCGCTTAGTAACCTTAGTAATTAGTTTGCTGCAGCCTTTGGCCAATATTGGTGAAAACGATATTATGAACTGTGAGGTGGCCAGAACTGACTGGAAATGAATGTTATTGAAGCTAACAATGCTGTAGCATTTTCTTTTTTTAAATACAGATCCAAAACAGGTGAGGGTGGTTTTGTAAAATTAGAACCAGAATCAAAATAAGAAATTAATACAGATCAAAACCAAAACACAGGGGTCGGCGCAAATCTGCATTATAAAGTCACAATAGCCCTTAATCACAATGCATCCCAAAGCCCTTCACTGATTGCAGAGTCTGAGGGCGACACAGTAATATCCAGCTGCCCTTAAGCGCAGTCACAGTAGCTCTTCTTTTTATTGCTGTTATTATTATTATTAGTAGTAGTAGTAGTAGTAGTAGTAGTAGAGTATTATAAAGTTACAGTAGCCCCCTAATCAGAGGTGTAACTAAGTCATGGCGAGTGGGGCACGTGCCCTGTGCGCCTTGGCAGGCCCAGCAGAGGGGGTTGCCGCCGGCGGCCAGGGCATCATGCCCACCCGCCCCTGTCCCGCTGCAATGTGAGGGGAGGAGAGCGCAGCATCTCTCCTGCCCCTCAATGTGCTCACTGTGAGTCTGTCTGGTCTCCGGCGGCATTAGCCAATAAGAGCTTGTGGACTGGCTCCTGATTGGCTGCCGGTCCGCGAGCTCTGATTGGCTAACGAACCGGCGCCACATTTAAGATAGCCGCCGCCGGAGACCGGACTTCATGGAGCGTTGAGGGGCAGGTGAGGTGCTGCGCTCTCCTCCCCTCACATAGCAGAGGCCAGCGGTGACGAGATCCTGACTGAAGTAAGCGGCGGCGGCGGGTCTTGTATCTGGCACTGTGGGGCATTGTATCTGGCACTGTGGAGCATTGTAACTGGCACTGTGGGGCATTGTATCTGGCACTGTGGGGCATTGTAACTGGCACTGTGGGGCACTGTATCTGCCACTGTGGATCTGACACTGTGGGGCAATATGCATCTGGCACTGTATCTGGCACTGTGGGGCACTGTATCTGTCACTGTGGATCTGACACTGTGGGGCAATATGTATCTGGCACTGTGTGGTAATGTATATCTGGCACTGTGGGGCACTGTGTATCTGGCACTGTGGGGCATTGTAACTGGCACTGTGGGGCACTGTATCTGTCACTGTGGATCTGACACTGTGGGGCAATATGCATCTGGCACTGTATCTGGCACTGTGGGGCACTGTATCTGTCACTGTGGATCTGACACTGTGGGGCAATATGTATCTGGCACTGTGTGGTAATGTATATCTGGCACTGTGGGGCACTGTGTATCTGGCACTGTGGGGCATTGTATCTGGCACTGTGGGGCAATATGTATCTGGCACTGTGGGGCACTGTATCTGTCACTGTGGGGCAATATGTATCTGGCACTGTGGGGCACTGTATCTGTCACTGTGGATCTAACACTGTGGGGCACTGTGTATCTGGCACTGTGGGGCACTGTGTATCTGGCACTGTGGGGCAATTGTGTATCTGGCACTGTGTAAAAAGGGGACTCTGCATGCATCTGTGCAAAAATTTAATGAAGGTGTACTGAGAGACGACACAAGGGTAGGTGATAGTGTGCTGAGAGGCGACACAGGGGGTAGGTGATAGTCATGTTGGCACGCCCCATTTTCAGTGACCACACCTCTTCTGGTATGTGGCAACACCCATTTTTGCGGCGCGCGCACTTACTTCTTTTTGTGTGTGTTGTTTTTTTTCTGTGGGGGGGGGGGGCGCCACTCTTCATCTTGCCCTGGGTTCCGAAGACCCTAGTTACGCCTCTGCCCCTAATCACACTGCCACCCCAGTAGCCCTTAATTACACTGCAGCCCGCAGCCCTTCACTGATGACACAGAGTCTTACAGTGACACTGTATCCTACTGCCCTTAATCACAGTAACAGTAGCTTTTATTAAGTCACAGTACCCACAGTAGCTCTTAACCACTTGCCTGGCATTGTCGCATCAGATGCGAACATGCCTACAAGTGCTCTATCTGACCTGGTCGCACAGGATGCAACCAGTCAGATAGAGAGTGTTAGCAGCGGCAGGGAAGATAAACTTCCCTCCGCTGCTGCTGTCAGGGGGACCGGAAGGTCCCTCTGCCTCCCTGCACTCTCCCCCACTGATTGCCATGCTGCCGATCACTGCTGATTGGTCAACACGGCAGGATCCCCACCCCCACCGGCGGCTGCAGACAATGGCAGCCGCTGGGGAGTGTAAATGAACCCTCCCAAGCCACCCCCAGGTCCCCCCTGTATACCTGCAGGTTGTCCCGGCTTTCAAAATGAAAGCCGCGATGTTCCGATGGTCGCTATGTTCCCGATCGATGTTTCAATGTTTGAAAAAAATATTTTACAAAAAAAATATTCTTTTCCTTTTTTTTAACTAAAATCATTTGGGATAAGGTTAAATTCATGTTCTTCACCTAATGCACTCATTAAAAAAAACGACAATTTCAGAGCGTTTTTTGGCAAAATAAATTGTCAGTTAAGTGGTTAATCACACTGCAGCATGCCTCACACCCTCTCCCTCCAGGGTTCTGTATGAAATGGCGCAAAAACCATGAGGGAGGGACTTTTATTGACATGCAAAATCCAACATCGGGAGGATGGCGTTTTCGGATCCGAGCCTGGCAAGAAATACCGAGCCGGGACTTGTAAATAATCGGAAACCGGAAGTTTGGGTGGTTTTGGTTTCCATGGAAACCGAACCACACACCTCTACTTATAATGAATGGTTCGTAACATAAAACATGGGGAAACTAGCATTTCCATATGTGCAATAAGGCTGTTTTAGATGAACAGCCCCAAAGTATCATGCAAAACAAACAAACAAACAAACAAACAAACTTCAATAAAGAAAGTTTAAAGTTAGAATTTTGTTGGAAATACTGCAAATTGTTCCACTGATATATTTTTAACAGAGATAACAGTGCTTAAATGATTACACTTCTTGTAATGTATTCATAGAAATCTTCAAGCAATGGCCCTCATTCCGAGTTGTTCGCTCACTAGCTGCTTTTAGCAGCATTGCACATGCTAGGCCGCCGCCCTCTGGGAGTGTATCTTAGCAGAATAGCGAACGAAAGATTAGCAGAATTGCTACTAAATAATTCTTTGCAGTTTCTGAGTAGCTCCAGACCTACTCACAGATTGCGATCAGCTCAGTTCGTTTAGTTCCTGGTTTGACGTCACAAACACGCCCTGCGTTCGGCCAGCCACTCCCCCGTTTCTCCAGACACTCCTGCGTTTTTCCCTGACACGCCTGCGTTTTTTAGCACACTCCCGGAAAACACTTAGTTACCTCCTAGAAACGCCCCTTTCCTGTCAATCATTTAGCGATCAGCAGTGCGACTGAAAAGCGTCGTACGAACACCAGCAAAACTGCTAAGTTTTTAGTTAAATAACTTAGCGCATGCGTGCTGCGTACCATGCGTATGCGCATTTAGCAGCAAATCGCAGCACAGCGAAAATCGGCAACGAGCGAACAACTCGGAATGACCACCAATAATGATAATAGTTTTCGTATTTCTCTAACGTCCTAGTGGATACTGGGGAACTGTACTTTAGTACTGTGGGGTATAGATCGGGTCCACTGGAGCCTGGCACTTTAAAACCTTTAGTGTGTGTGTCCGTGTGTGCTGGCTCCTTCCCCCTATGCCCCTCCTACCAGACTCAGTTTAGAAAAATGTGCCAAAGGAGCCAGGTACATTCCTCTGGAGCTCCAGAGAGTTTTCCTTAAATTTTTATTTTAGTTTATTATTTTCAGGTAGTTCTGGTTGGCAACCAGTCTACCTGCATCGTGGGACTTAGAGGGGGGACCGAACCAACCTCCTGAGGGTTAATGGTTCGTAATCATTGCTGACAGCACACTGAGCTCCTGAGGCGCTGTTTCACATACCACACTGTGTGTGTACACGCCAGCAGCACGCCGCCACCCTCTAACAGATTCCGAAGAGTCATAGGTGCGGTCCCACTGGGGTCCCTATTAGCGGATCTCCGGTGAAAATTGGCAGCATGTCATGCGGCGGTCACGGGCCACAAGCTGCGGTACCCGCCGCGGACAACACTGGCTGTACAGGAGTATTATACTCCACATAGGTGCACAGCATCTTTAAAAAGACATTTATTTAACAACAAGTGTAATCTGTTACTTAAGCCTAGTATGATCACATTAGGGACCGTGCGCCATTACGGGGGCGGGGCTTCCTGAAGAGCGGGACCAGAGGCGGGAAAGGCGCCATTTCCTGCTGCTGTGGATCAAAACGTTGCATACACGCTACTCCTCCTCAGATCCGGGCTGTTCAGACTCTGTACTGCTACCAGGGGGTTCATAGCAGGGGGGGAGCATATCAGCGGTAGCGCCGCTGCTCCAAGACATAACAAGTGTGATCTGTATACACAGCGGAATGCTGCGCTGCTGTGTGCTGGTCTCCACTCACTCTGTGTCACTCCAAGGCCTCTCTAGGGTCTGTGTGGGGGTGTTTACGTTGGTTTTCACTACATTGTCATTGTGTCACACTGTGTAAACATGTCTGCTGACAAAGTTATGTGTACTTCTTGTAATTCTACTCCTTCCTCTGAGGGTTCTCTCATGTGTGAACAGTCATCATTATCCCCACAGGGAAACAGTACACAGGCACCTGACAGGTTAGACTCTTTTAAGAGCATGATTCATAATGTTAATACAGAACTGGCTGCAGCTAGAAAGGAACGACAGGTGTTAAGACAATCTGTTGATTGTCTGGCTAAGACTGCAGATAACAGAAGGGCTTCTCAGCCCCCTCTGTTGGTTTCACATAAACGCTCACTTCCACAGGTGTTCCAGTCTGATTCTGATCTTCCTGATTTGGATAAAACAGATGATATGGAGGAGGACAGCTCTCTGTCCCCCGCGGTGAAGGCCCTCATTTATGCTGTGATGGAGGTTCTCAACATACTCAATCAGGAGGCAGAACCAGATGAAAAATTGTGTTTTAATGAAAAACCAAAATCCTCAGCCACATTTCCTGTATCAAAGGAATTAAACTCCCTGGCCAGGGAGGAATGGGTAAACCCTGGCAAAAAATTCAAAACTCCTTAGAGGTTGTTATCTTCCTTTCCCCTCCATGCTGAGGACAGAAAGGTAGATATTTCTGTGTGCAGACTGTAACGGAAATTGGTACTGCCGCACCTGGGGCAATATCTCTGAAAGACCCAGCTGACCACTCTCAAAGCAATGTAAATGGCAGCGGGCATAGCGCAACGTCCCACAATAGTTTGTGGTTGGATTCAAAGGCAGTGGTTAAATGGTCTGATAATATTATAAATGAATTTGACTCCCTGCCCCAGGAGCAGATCATAACACTGCTGCAGCATATACAGGATGCTGCAAACTTTATGAGCTATGGCGGTTTCGGCTCGCAAACCTCTGTGGTTACGTCAATGGTCAGTGGATGCTGATTCCAAAAAGGGTGCAGAAAATCTTCCCTTTACAGGTGATGCCTTGTTTGAAAACGAGTTAAATAAATGGATTTCTCAGGCAATGGCGAGTAAGTCTACGTATCTGCCGTTGACTGCGCCACCTGCTAAACGTTCTTACGCAGGTCCCTCCTTGCAGTCCTTTCGTGTGGCAAGGTTCTGAGGCAGACGCCAAGGGGCCTCCAATGCTCCTAGAGGATCTCGTGGTAAGTCCCGAAAACCTGCAGATGCTGCATCCTTGGACCAAACCCCCGGATCCTCTGCCACAAAGCCTTCCGTGTGACATTTGGCCCCAACAGCAGGGTGACTTTCCGGTAGGTGCTCGCCTTCAACACTTCAGCCACGAAGGATACCGGCTGGAATTTCAAGCACTTCCTCCTCACAGATTTTTCAGGTAAAGCTTACCAGCTTTACCTGCAGCAAAAGTTACCTTGCAAGAAGCCATTCAAAAACTTTTACAGACTGGAGTCATGGTTCCAGTACCTCCTCTGTTACACAACAGGGGTTTTTACTCCAGTCTTTTTGTTGTACCAAAACCGGACGGTCCGGTGTGGCACATCTTGAACATGAAGTCCCTGAACCCGAATCTATGGGTGTTCAGATACAAGATGGAATCCCTGCGGGCAGTGGTGTCTGGTCTGGAGGAGGGGGAATTCCTTGTATCTCTGGATGTCAAGGATGCTTACCTGCGCATTCCTATGTTGCCTCCTCATCAGGCTTACCTCAGATTCGCCATATTGGACAACCATTTCCAGTTTCTGGCCTTACCCTTTGGCCTTTCTACAGCTCCAAGGGTCTTCACAAAGGTCATGGCGGAGATCAAGCTGCAACTGCGCATGATGGAAGTCAACATAGTTCCTTGCTTGGACGATCTCCTGATAAAAGCAAGGTCCAGGGAACGTCTACTGCAAAGCATCAACCTGATGACTTGCCTGCTTACGGATCATGTGTAGATCCTAAATTTTCGGAAATCTCACTTGGAACTGTCCCAACGACTTCAGTTTCTGGGAATGATGCTGGATACAGTGTCTCAAAAGGTGTTTCTCCCTATGGACAAGGCCTTAACTCTCCAAGCTATGGTGCACTCAATACTCCGACCTCACAAGGTCTCAATACATCTTTGCATAGGCTTACTGGGCAAGATGGTGGCCGCATACGAGGCAGTTCAATATAGTAGGTTTCATGTCCAGCCATTTCAGCTGGATTTTCTGGGCAAATGGTCAGGGTATCACCTACACATGCATCAGAATGTGACCTTATCTCCAAAAACATGGATTTCTCAATTGTGGTGGCTACAAGTTCCTCACCTAGTAGAAGTCCGGAGTTTCAACACAGAGTCATGGATTCTACTGACAATGGATGCCAGCCTCTGGGGTTGGGGGGCTGTGACCAGGGGGCCCAGTTCCAGGGGAGATGGTTGAGTCAGGAATCTGCTTTGCTGATAAATGTCCTGGAACACAGGGCAATTTACAATGTCCTTCTACAAGATTCCTATCATCTGAGGGATCAACCGATCCAGGTTCAGTCGGACAATGCCATGTCAGTGGCGTACATAAATCGACAAGGAGGAACAAACAGCAGAGTGATGATGAGAGAAGTGTCAAAAATACTCCTCTGGGCGGAGGCCAACGCAAGGGCCATCTCAACTATATTCATTCCAGGAGTAGACGACTGGGAAGCAGACTTCCTCAGCAGGCACGACCTCCATCCGCGGGAATGGAGCCTCCAGCCTCAGGTGTTTCAACAGTTCATTCACCGGTGGGGCTGTCCGCAGATAGATCTGATGGCTTCTCGTCTCAACAAGAAGCTATGCCGTTACTGTTCCAGAATGAGGAATCTACAGGCTGCAGCAGTGGACGCGCTGACAATGCCATGGACTTACCAGTTTGTATACCTGTTCCCTCCAATACCGGTAATCCCAAGGATTCTAAGAAGGCTAAAATGGGAAAGCGTTCAAGCAATTCTGATTTCCCCGTATAGGCCTAGACAGTTTTGGTATGTGGACCTCCTGACCATGCCTCTGGAAGAACAATGGCCTCTGCCGCTGCTAAAGGATCTTCTTCAGCAAGGACCATTCATCTATCCAGACTTACAGCGCTACGTTTGACGGCTTGGAAGTTGAGAGGGAGATTCTAGCCAGAAAAGGTCTTCCTTCCAGGGTTCTTTCCACTATGGTACAGGCCCGGAAGCTGGTTACATCAAAACATTATCATCGTATCTGGAAAAAGTATGTTTCTTGGTGTGAAGGAAGAAAGGTTTCTCCTGTGGAATTTCCTTCAAGCGGGAGTGGATATGGGCCTTCGTTTAGGCTCCATTAAAGTGTAGATTTTGGCGCTTTCTATTTTCTTCCAGAAGCAACTCTATTACCGGAAGTAGAGACCTTCCTGAAGGGAGTTCTTCATATGCAACCGCCTTTTGTACCTCCCACTGCTCCGTGGGATCTAAATGTGGTTTTGTCCTTCCTTCAGTCGGACTGGTTTGAACTCTTGCATAGGGCGAAATTAAAACTACTTACTTGGAAGACTAATGTTACTAGCTTTGGCGTTTGCCAGACATGTTTCTGAATTGGGTGCCTTATCCTGTAAGAGCCCATATTTGATTTTTCATGAAGATAGGGCGGAACTCAAGACCTGGCCTTAGTTTTTGCCGAAAGTAGTGTCAGCTTTTCACTTGAATCAACCCATTGTGGTTCCAGTGTTGTCTGATGCTTCCATTGGCCCAGAGTCCTTGGATGTGGTGAGGGCTCTCAAGATTTATGTCAAGAGGACTGCTCATCATCAGAAATCTGAATCGCTGTTTGTCCTTTATGATGCCGCCAAGATTGGTCGTCCGGCTTCTAAGCAATCTATTGCTCGTTGGCTCAGGTTGACCATTCAACAGGCCTATGCTTCGGCAGCTCTGCCTTTGCCGACGTCTATTCAGGCCCACTTGACGAGATCAGTGGGTTCTTCCTGGGCGGCTGCCCTGGGTGTCTCGGCCTTATAGTTGTGCCTAGCTGCTATTTGGTCTGGGTCGAACACTTTTGTTAGGTTCTATAGGTTCGACACCTTGGCCAAGGATGACCTTCAGTATGTTCAGGTGGTTTTGCAGGCGTCTCAGCACTCTCCCGCCCATTTTAGGAGCTTTGGGACTTCCCCACGGTACTAAAGTACAGTTCCCCAGTATCCACTAGAATGTTAGAGAAAATAGGAATTTAATACCTACTGGTAATTCTTTTTCTCATAGTCCGTAGTGGATACTGGGTGCCCGCCTCAGTGCTTTGAATCCTGATTACTTGGTGTAAGTGTTTCTGGTTGGTCCGCCAATGCGGTCCCTTTGACATGTTGGATTAGCTTTGCTATCCTTGTTATGATTAGTGTTGCTATCCTCTATTCTGGTTAGCGCCCCTTTTTCAGTTATGGTTGTGTGTTGGCTTGTTGCCTCACCGTTGTTGTATATGTTTCCTTCTCACATGGTATGTCCGTCTCCTCGAGCACAGTTTTCTTTGACTGAGTCTGGTAGGAGGGGCATAGAGGGGAGGAGCTAGCATACACAGACAAACACTAAAGGTGGACCTGATCTATAACCCACGGTACTAAAATACAGTTCCCCAGTATCCACTACGGACTACGTGAAAAGGAATTACTGGTAGGTATTAAATTCCTATTTTCAAACAGAATCAGAATCTATTTAGAAAAAGTATAACTTATTTAATTGATAGTAGTGGAAAGCACTGGAACTGTAATTGTTCTTCATTTTGGGATCCTTTGCATTTCCTTGGTGAAGGCTTCCTACTTAAACGTACAGAGTTGCTAAAAGACTACCACAAGCCATAATGAAAATGTCAGACGTAACCACAATTTAGCTCATTTACAGTTGAATGCACCAAACATACAGTGCAGTTGCACAGCTGGGTCTGCAAAGGAGTTAGTAATGTGCCAGTAATCCTGCCAGTTGAGAATCATTTCCAGCCCCTTTCTTCCAGTTCTCTTCAGCCTCATCCCACATGTTTCTGTAGCTTGAGTACCGCATTGTCGCTCCAGCCAGCCCTTTTCTGTCTCTCCAGCCTTCCCCTTCTCTCTCGCCAGCTTCAGTCCACCTTCTGTCTCACCTGCTCCAGTCCCTTTCTGTCTCACCTGCCAGCCCCCCTTCTGTCTCACCCGCCAGCCCCCTTGTTATCTCACCAGCCAACCCCCCATCTGTCTCACCAGCCAGCCCCCCACTGTCTCATCAGTGAGCCCCCCTACTGTTTCACCAGCCAGCACCCTTCTGACTTCCCTTCTTATCAGCCAGCCTCCCTTTTGTCTCACCTGCTCCATCCCCCTCATCCAGTCCGCTGCAGCCCACACATATTAACCTTCTTCTGTCTCCAACAAGCACCCTTCTATCTCATTATCCAGTTCCCCTTATGTCTCTCCAGCCAGCCCCCCTTCTGTCTCACCAGCCAGCCTCCCATCTGTCTCTCCAGCCAGCCCCCCTACAGTCTCATAAACCAGTCCACCTTCAGTCTCATCAGCCAGCCCCCCTACAGTCTCATAAACCAATCCCCCTTCAGTCTCCTCAGCCTGCCCCCCTTCAGTCTCATCAGCCAGCATCCATCTCAATAAATAAAAAAAACTGTATTCATTGTACCAGGCAGCCTCTGGCAAGTGCCAGCAGCTGACCGGCCCCGGCCCACACACCAAAGTGATCCATCTACACTGGATAGGAGCCAGTAGTGGGCCCTCCTCTCAGTCCCGGCAGTGCTCCCATGATGGCAACCCTGCAGACAAATATAGGAAAAGATGCATACAGAAAAAAAAGGATACTTGAATGTATATGTTCCAAGCTTAAACAAGCACAATAGGAGATTGATCTGAATGCTATAACCAGCAACATTAAGTAGAGAGATATACAGCACTGTCTCTTCAATCAGCTCTCTAATTACCAAAGTAAGAGGCCTATTCCTCAAAGTGAATGGGTCCAATATACATGTGGACACATTAGCTTACACTTATTTCATGTAACAGACCCATTCACTATTTCTGTACAGATGAGGCCACTATTGGTTCATCAAGCTAGACTGCAGCTACTAATGTCATCTTCTGATGGTTAGTCTACTGAGCCCAAACCCTACTCTTTGGAAAATGTTCTACAATGAAAAAAAGAGATCTATTAAAATTCCTTTGCATCCTTCAGCCATCTCTGTGGATGTGCGTGACATGATTGCATGCACAGTAACACTACTGGGAGTAATCTGTCATTGTACCTTTCAATAGGTACTGATTAGCAGTGATGGTAGCAGTAGTAGGGCTTGCAAGACAAGTGCTTTTAGGTGAAGATGTCCCGACACTGAAGCAATACTGAATATCTCCAGTGCACTGGTATCTGTTACCATATATTGCATTGCATTATTTACATAATTTCTGCAGGGCCACAAATTATAATGAGTAGACACTTAAGAGACACATGTAATACCTGAATGAACACATTATGATTAAGTGTGAGGAGTACTAATAGTATTGAGAATATTGTTCTTGTCGCCAAGTCTAACACTACTTCTGACATATCTAAATTATTTAGAGAGGATTGCATTTGCCAAAGTTATGAGACATGCATTAAAAACTATAGTTTGGTGTGTGCGTGTGTGCGTGTGTGTGATTAGTATATATATCACTATTGTGTACTCCGTATGTCAGAACATCTCACTCCATCAGACCCTCAGCACCCCACCCCCTCCTTTCCCAGACAACACGGCACCATCAATCTTAACAACTCTGACATCTTGTTTCCCTGTATCTGAAGATGAAGTTATGACCCTCATCTGGTCCTCTCACTTCCCCCTCCCCACTTGACCCTGCCTCCTCCGCTACCTCTCTCCTCTGCCTGTTCCCATCTTGCCCACCTGCTCAATCTCTCCTTCTCATCAGGTATTGTCCCCTCTGCCTTTAAGCATTCCCTTGTCTCCCCCCATTCTTAAAAAAATAAAAGTACCAACCCATTTTTAATCTCCTTTTGTGCCTCCAAACTCTTTAAGTATACTGTCTACAACCACCTTACTACCGATCTTTCCTCACACGCCCTGCTTCCCCCATTTCATTCTGGCTTCCATCCTCTCTACTCCACTGAAACTGCCCTCACGAAGTCAGCAATGACCTCCTTGCTGCAAGATAAAAAGGGCCACTACTCTCTGCTCGTTCTCCTCTACCTCTCTTCTGCTTTTGACCATGTGTACCACCCTCTACTCGTGTAAATCCTTCACTTCCTTGGCCTGCATGATTTTGCCTCTCCTGGTTTTCCTCCTATTTCTCTAACTGTTCACCCCCCATATTCTCCCTCTGTATGTACTCTTTTGGTTAACTCATCCAATTTTTGATATTCAATATCATCTCTATGCTGATGATACTCAGATCTACATTTCCTCCCCTAACCACTCCCCTTCTCTCCTCACTCATGTCTCCAACTATCTATCTGCTATGTCTTCCTGAATGTTTAGCGCTTTCTTGAAAATAACATGTCTAAGACTGAGCTGATGATCTTACCCCCGTATCGCATAACCTCTCATCCCACAATTTAATTATCTATTGATGGCACAACTATCTCCTCAAGCCTCCATGTGTGCCGTCTTGGAATTATCCTTTACTCCTCCCTCTCCTTTAAACCACACATTAAGTACATTTTGCAGTTCTGTCATCTCCGTCCAAAAAATATTTCCAGGGTCAGACCCTTTCTCACCCTGGATGCTACTAAGACCCTCATCCACTCGCTGGTCATCTCCAGATTGCACTACTGTAATCTCCTCCTATCTGGCCTCCCTGACTCCCACCTCTCTCCACTCCAATCTGCCTTCAATGCTGTGCCAAATGTACTATGTCTGCCTCCCCTCTCCTTCAAGTCCTATACTGGCTCTCCTTCCACTTCAGAATCCAGTTATAGCCACTCACACTCAATTACGAAGCCCTCACCCAATCCTCTCCCATTTACATCTGTGACCTCATATCCCTTCACACTGTCGGCCTCCCACTTCACTCCTCAAATGCATGCCCCCACTCCTGCCAACTGATTCATTCCTCCCAACTCCTACCTACAAGATTTTGCACATGCTGCTCCTTATCTCTGTACTTCTCTACCTCTCCCTATCAGAATCTCCACCTCGCTACAAAACTTTGGGCTTAATTCAGATCTGATCCCAACAGCAAATTTTAGTAAATGGGCAAAACCATGTGAACTGCAGGGAGTGCAGATATAACACATGCAGAAAGAGTTAGATTTGGGTGGGGTGGTGTTCAAACTGAAATCTAAATTACAGTGTAACAATAAAGCAGCCAGTATTTACCCTGCCCAGAAACAATATAACCCACCCAAATCTAACTCTCTCTGCACATGTTATATTTGCCGGGTGGTCTTCAGGTTGCCGGCGGCCGGGCTACCGGCGACCACCAAACCGGCGCCGGAATCCCAACCGCCTGCATATCAACATCTTTTCTCCCTCTTGGGGGTCCACGACCCCCCTGGAGGGAGAATAGATAGCGTGGCGCGCGTAGCGAGCCCGCACAGGGCTCATTTGCGCTCGCCCAGCTGTCTGTATGCCGGCGGTTGGGATTCCGGCGCTGGTATGCTGGTCACCGGGACCCCGACCGCCGGTGAACCATACTACACCCATATTTGCTTCCCCTGCAGTGAACATGGTTTTGCCCATTAGCTAACAAATTTGTTTCTGCAATCAGATCTGAATTAGGCCCTTGAAACGGGCTCTGAAGACCCAACTCTCATCCTAAGCCTCTGTTCCATGTTGCCCCTATCCTTTAGAATGTAAATATTCTCCCCTCCACTGCTTTTCCTTCTCTTACTTATGCTCCCTACCTAATCCTTGTTTTGCACAAAATTTGTTTGAATAAGCCCCCAAGCCTCGTCAAGGCATCTCTGTATATTGGGGGACCCTATTGCTATATCTAGGTGCAGGGTGCGGCACCCCAAAAATCAGCATAAGCCAGAAGGCCCATGGCAGCACACCAGTGAAAAACCTATAGTGTTAATAAATTAGTGTTAGGAAGCTGAAGCTATAAAGAAAGTGATACAAAAATAATGAGATGTAATTAAAATATTGAAGAAATAGTGTTAATAAATAAATTAGTAAGTGGTAAGTGTTAATAGAATGTAATGGTATGCCACACTAAAGCCATCCAGCCAAGCCAATCCAGGGGCACCGCACCCCACACCTCCCTTACCCCAATCTGGGTCTATGATTAACCAGAAAAGAGCCACATGATAATGGCTCCTTACTTAAATATATCTAAACTAAGAGCTACCTACCTTGGAGCAACCCCATAGTGCTCCATATGGCATATCAGGATCTGTATCTCCTCCTAATACAGATTTTTTTCTGCCTCTCACAACAGACATACAGTATATAGTGGTAGATGCTCAATTAGGCTTGGAGCGCGACGCACGGCGTGTGTGCGGTAAATTGAAGAGAACGGAAATACAAACGGCATTTAAGCCGGATAGGTATGGTGAGGCTCCATACACACTGAGGAAGCCGCCGACGGCACATCGAGGCGGTGAAATGCGTATGTGGAAGAGAAGAGAAGAAAAGTGAGTTTTTACTAGCCGGCCGGCTAAGCGAACTATCAAATGATCAATAGGCATACTCTGTATGGTGGCTTGTTAGCTCAATAATCAGCTCGACATCCGGACATCTGGACCCCAGTGCTATGGGGGAATAGGGAGAGTGCTCCCAGACCTGAGATATATTGCAGCCTATATTACATCCAGAGACAGCCTTGGGATCACATGGTGGATGAGACGGCTAATTTACTAGCTTACTATAACCACAAATCAATACCGCATTTGCTGATGTATGGGACTGATAAAATTGAAGACGGATTTATAGCGTAATTCTGCAGATAAAAGGGACTATAAGAATATTTGAATCCCTCACCGTATATATTTTCCAATTTCTCGTCACGTTATACATTGCAGGGACGCCTGCAATGTTATAGGAGTTATTTAAAGAGCAGTGTCATAATCAGCAATACGGATATGTGTGCAATGTGTGCATTGAGTTCTTAATTTGTGTTTTTAATCATGTCAAATATATACTAATTGTGCACTATAGTAGTGTTAGGAATTTTCATGAGTATATATATGCTATATTATATTTTTATGAAATCCGGACGGTAATTGTATAAATATATTTGTATTACAAATAAAAATTTTACATTGGATACTAAGTGCAGTTCCTATCTGTTTTGTTTTGTTAATAGAATGTAATGGTATGCCACACTAAAGCCATCCAGCCAAGCCAATCCAGGGGCACCGCACCCCACACCTCCGTTACCCCAATCTGGGTCTATGATTAACCAGAAAAGAGCCACATGATAATGGCTCCTTACTTAAATATATCTAAACTAAGAGCTACCTACCTTGGAGCAACCACATAGTGCTCCATATGGCATATCAGGATCTGTATCTCCTCCTAATACAGAATTTTTTCTGCCTCTCACAACAGACATACAGTATATTGTGGTAGATGCTCAATTAGCTTAGTGATATCACTCAGGTGCTTGCGAGGAAGGAGTATTTCTAAGCAAGAAAAAAAAGGCATTTTGTTTCCCCTAGCACCCTGATAATAATTATATTAGGTTAGACACGGATGAGTCACATTATTATGACCGTGGCTATTATTATAACCCATGGAGTATGTCACGTGTTGTGCGCTGGCCTGGTGGGTACATAGGGTGTGCGATAGGCCATAAGCACACATATCACTCGTTGCTGTCATGGATAAAAGTGGCAATTTATCGAAGTTGCAAAAAGAGATGATTATTGACTTTCGAGCCAAGTGTGACAGTACTTCTGTAACAGTGCAGTTTGTGAACGGTTCGCGTGCGGCTGTAGTGAAGGTGTTTCGTGACAGGAAAAATGGCACCATTGTGAATATGATACAAAATAAATTTTAAATAGACCTAATGGGCGCAACCACAAGACAATAAGCTGCCCACTGTCAGAGAAAAAGTCGTCCCACTTTTAACAAGAAAATTGAAAACCACAACAGAAAAGTGACAGTGACGGCGCTAGATCAGTGTTTCATATAAACTTAACAGCCATATCCGATCTGTTTGTCCAAATTCATATTGAATCTCCAACGAATATGTCCATATAAAAAAAAGAAGAAAAAAAAACAACAATTGTGTAATAGTCTTTACATTCTTTTTTTCTCCTCTTCAAATAGACGAGGCTTTCTGTGATAAAAAGGTAGGATATGGTGTTTTTTCCTCCACCTTTTCTTTCAATAAACGTGTGATTCTAGTAGTGGGAATGATTACACCACGTGTCATCCACCAAAGCAACGGATGCTTACTTTTGCTTACATGTAAAATAACTTTCAGTTAGAAAGTTAGAAACATAAAGTTAGAAACATAAAGGTTTCTTTTCCCTTTGTCACTCTCCAAACACTCCCGACCATATAATAACTGTGTATATATATATGGAGGTTTAAAAACAAAGAATGATTTATTTTATTAAAAACAAGGGGTAACACGAAAGTTGTGACGGGCTTGGGTTTTATACACGCCATGGTATAATTTGCATTTACATAATAAGGAAATTATGGAATCCTGGGACTTACTCCTATATGTTGCAAATAAGTATATCTACCCGATCTGCCACTGACTTGTCACCTTCTCTCCTAAGAGAGAAGGTGACAATCTGGAGAGAAGGTGACAAGCCAGTGGCAGATTGGGTAAATAAATATACTTATTTGCAACATATAAGGAGATGATAGAGATGAAGGTGACAATCTGGAGAGAAGGTGACAAGTCAGTGGCAGATTGGGTAGATATACTTATTTGAAACACATAGGAGTAAAAGAAAGGGTGGAGGAAAAAAACGAGTTTTATGGTAAGAACTTACCATTGTTAAAACTCTTTCTGCGAGGTACACTGGGCTCGACAAGGATGGACAATGGGGTGTAGAGTAGGATCTTGATCCGAGGCACCAACAGGCTCAAAGCTTTGTATGTTCCCAGAATGCACAGCGCCGCCTCCTCTATAACCCCGCAACCCTGCACAGGAGCTCAGTTTTTAGTTAACTAGCCCAATGCAGTAGCAGGAAAAGAGACGACAACGGTTAGTAGCCACATACACCACACTCTCACGACAGGAGAAGTGTCAGCGGCTAATGCCATACCAACCCAAAGAAGCTAAGTGCGTCAGGGTGGGCACCTTGTGGAGCCCAGTGTACCTCGCAGAAAGAGTTTTAACAACGGTAAGTTCTTACCATAAAACTCGTTTTCTGCTGCGGGGTACACTGGGCTCCACAAGGATGGACAATGGGGATGGCCTAAAGCAGTTCCTTATGGGAGGGGACGCACTGTAGTGGGCACAAGAACCCGGCGTCCAAAGAAAGCATCCTGGGAAGCGGCAGTATCGAAGGCATAAAACCTTATGAACGTGTTCACAGAGGACCACGTAGCCGCCTTGCACAATTGGTCAAGGGTCGCACCACGTTGGGCCGCCCAAGAAGGTCCAACAGACCGAGTAGAATGGGCCGTAATGTGAGCAGGAGCTGACAGACCAGCCTTCACATAAGCATGTGCAATCACTATTCTAATCCACCTGGCCAGGGTCTGCTTGTGAGCAGGCCAGCCACGTTTGTGAAATCCAAACTAAACAAAGAGAGAATCAGATTTTCGAATAGAAGCAGTTCTCTTCACATAAATATGGAGAGCCCGTACCACATCCAAAGACACCTATGGAAGACAAGTCAGGAGAGACAAAGGCCGGAACCACAAGCTCCTGATTAAGGTGGAACGAGGAAACCACCTTCGGTAAATAACCGGGACGAGTCCAAAGTACTGCCCGGTCACGGTGAAAAATCAGATATGGGGAACTACAGGAAAGGGCACACAAATCCGACACTCTTCTAGCAGAGGCAATAGCCAGCAAGAACACCACCTTAAGGGAAAGCCACTTAAGATCAACTGAACCAAGGGGTACAAACGGAGGCTCCTGCAACGCCTCCAAAACCACGATAAGTCCCAAGGAGCCACAGGCGGGACATAGGGAGGTTGGATACGCAACACACCCTGAGTGAAAGTATGAACATCAGGTAAAGTCGCAATTTTTCTCTGAAACCACACCGACAAGGCAGAAATATGAACCTTGAGGGAGGCCAGACGCAGGCCTAAATCCAGGCCTTGCTGCAGAAAAACTTGGAAGCATCATAATTGTTAGATGCGCACCAAACAAAGTAGGAATGCCAGACCCTATGGTAAATTCGGGCAGAAGCCGGTTTCCGGGCCCGCAACATAGTTTTAATGACCTCCTCAGAAAAACCCTTAGCCCTCAAGACGGAAGCTTCAAGAGCCACGCCGTCAAAGACAGCCGGGCTAGGTCCTGGTAGACACAGGGGCCCTGAACGAGGAGGTCTGGGCGTTGTGGAAGTAGAATTGGACGCTCTGACGATAGGCCTTGCAGGTCTGAGAACCAGTGCCGTCTGGGCCACGCTGGAGCTATGAGAAGCAGAATTCCTTTTTCTTGCTTGAACTTCCGAATTACCCTGGGCAGTAGTGACACCGGAGGGAACACGTACGGCAGCCGAAACCTCCACGGCACCGCCAGCGCATCCACAAATGCTGCTTGAGGATCCCTTGTCCTTGCTCCGAAGACCGGAACCTTGTGATTGTGTCGAGACGCCATCAGATCTACGTCTGGAAGACCCCACTTTTCCACTAGGAGTTGAAACACTTCTGGATGGAGGCCCCACTCGCCGGCATGCATGTCCTGACGACTGAGAAAGTCCGCTTCCCAATTCAGGACTCCCAGAATGAAGATTGCCGATATGGCCGGTAGATGGTGTTCCGCCCAATGTAGAATCCATGAGACTTCCTTCATTGCCAGACGGCTTCGAGTGCCGCCTTGATGATTTATGTAAGCCACTGTGGTGGCGTTGTCTGACTGCACTTGAACAGGACGGTTGTGAATTAAATGCTGGGCTAGGTTCAATGCATTGAAGACCGCCTGCAATTCCAGAATGTTAATTGAGAGGAGCGACTCATCCTTGGTCCACCGACCCTGAAGGGAGTGTTGCTCCAGCACCGCACCCCAACCTCTTAGACTGGCATCTGTCGTCAACGGGACCCAGTTGGATATCCAGAAGGGACGGCCCCTGCACAATTGTTGGTCCTGGAGCCACCAGAGCAGCGACAGACGGACCTCCGGAGTCAATGAGATCATTTGAGACCTGATCCGGTGAGGCAGGCCGTCCCACTTGGCTAGAATCAGCCTCTGGAGGGGGCGAGAATGGAATTGAGCATACTCCACCATGTCGAATGCTGATACCATGAGGCCCAGCACCTGCATCGCCGAATGTATCGACACTTGCAGACGAGAAAGGAAGCAACGAATCCTGTCCTGAAGCTTCAGGACTTTCTCCTGACACAAGAACAACCTCTGGTTGTGAGTGTCCAACAGCGCTCCCAGATGCACCATGCTCTGGGCAGGGATCAGGGAGGATTTCTTCCAGTTAATGAGCCACCCGTGGGCTTGTAGAAACCGGACCGTCATATCTAGATGACGTAGGAGAAGTTCTGGGGAATTTGCCAGGATTAACAAGTCGTCCAGATACGGCAATATCCTGACCCCTTGACGGCGGAGTACCACCGTCATCACCGCCATTACTTTGGTGAAGACTCGCGGAGCCGTTGTTAAACCAAAAGGTAATGCCCGAAACTGGTAATGGAGGTTGCCAATAGCAAACCTCAGGTATTGCTGATGTGACGCTGCTATAGGAATATGCAGGTAAGCATCCTGTATGTCCAGGGAGACCATGTAGTCCCCAGGTTCCAAAGCCAGAACTATAGAGAGAAGGGTTTCCATACGGAACTTGGAAACCTTCACAAACCTGTTCAATGCCTTGAGGTTGAGAATGGGCCGGGAGGACCCATTCGGCTTCGGGACTAGAAACAGCAGAGAATAGTACTCCCGGCCCTTCTGTGCAAGAGGCACCTGTACTACGACTCCTGTATCCAGGAGGGTCTGTACCACCGAATGCAGAGTGTTTGCCTTTGTCTGATCCGACGTGAGGTCTGTCAGGCAAAATCGATGAGGGGGTCGGTTTTTGAAGGCCATGGCGTAACCTCGAGTGATGACTTCCCATATCCAGGCATCTGAAGTGGTTTTCAACCATTCCTGGGTATACCCTAGAAGCCGGTCCCCCACCCTGGGATCCCCCAGGGGGAGGCCCGCCCCATCATGCGGCAGGCTTATCGGCCTTGGAAGCTGGCTGATGGGCCGCCCAGGCTCTTTTTGGCTTTGGCTTACCAGGTTTCGAAGTGCAGGCCTGCTTGTTGTACGCCTGACCTTTTGCTTTACCTGAAGGACGAAAGGGGTGAAAGGAAGTACCTTTAGCCTTCGACACAGAAGGAGCGGTACTTGGCAGACAGGCAGTTTTGGCAGTAGCCAAGTCAGCCACTATCTTATTTAAGTCCTCCCCAAACAGAATATCTCCCTTGAAAGGGAGTACCTCCAGGGTTTTTCTAGAGTCCAGATCCACAGACCAGGATCTCAGCCACAATATCCGGCGAGCCAGGACTGACGTAGTAGAGGCCTTGGCTGCTAGGATACCGGCATCAGAATCTGCCTCTTTAATATAGCGAGATGCTGTGACAATATATGACAAGCATTGTCTAGCATGGTCAGAAGAGATTTCAGCTTCTAACTCCAAGGCCCATGCTTCAATAGCCTCTGCAGCCCATGTTGCTGCAATAGTGTCCCTTTGTGCAGCACCCGTGAGGGTGTAAATCGCTTTAAGACAACCCTCCACACATTTAGTGACAGGCAGAGCTGAGGAAACCACCATCCTAGCCACATGTGAGTCTACTGAAGGAGGCGTTTCCCAATTCTTAGACAGCTCTGGTGCGAGGGGATAGCGAGCCAGCATCTTCTTTTGAGGCACAAAGTTCGTACCCAGGTTTTCCCAGGGTTCCTGACATATATCCACTAGGTGATGTTTAGATTCAGAGTGAGGTAAAACTTGTTTAACCGCCTTCTGACGCTTGAACCTATCTGGTTTCTTAGGAGGGACGGATTGCTCGGGATCATCCGTAATCTGTAGAATTAACTTAATAGCCTCCAAAAGATCAGGAACATCCACATGTGAACTACCCTCCCCATCAGCAGTATCTGAGTCAGAACCTGTGGGGTCAGTGTAAGTGCCGTCTTCATCAGCTGAGGTGTCAGTGACAGCAGTGGATTGTGAGGAGACAAACGCTCGCTTAGAGGACCCCTTGGACTTAGGCGAGCGATGGTCAGACTTTTTTGTAGTCAAGGACTGGTTCAACTTCTTCAATTGAGCAGATAAATTATCCGCCCACGGCGGGTTAGCTGCAGGGACCACATACGGTTGTACCGGCATTGGGGGTCCCATAGGGGGTGTTAGTTTATTAACTAGCGTATGCAGAAGCGTGGAAAAAGCGGTGGGTCATTATGTACCTCCATTGCCACAGTCCCACTGGGGGGCAAGGAGCCCCCAGAACCAGAACCCACAGCTGCTATATTCTCCTCATAGGGATCTGTGGCTTCAGCAACACCGGCAGTGTCTTCAGCCCCAGAACCGTTACCCTCAGAAGCAGACATGAAATCACTTGCAGTATCAGGTAACACAGTACAATTGGCAGCAGCACAATACCTCTTACCCAAACCCCTGTGCAGTGTAGTCAGCACTAGCAGAGATAAAGGAGAGATATGGTGACTAAATCAGAAAGAAAAATACGTATTAAAGTATATCTTTGTGAAAATCCTATATCAATATAAAACCTGACGCACCAAGTTCCCTCAGGTTATAGAATATAGGGATAGCAAGTTGAGTGAAAGACACGAAATGGACACCACTCAGCTATCTAATGCACACACAGATAGTCACAGTTTGTACAATGCAGAGGTTATTACTAACAGTCCTTTTAGATAGAGCAGATCAGGCAGCCCTGGAGATACTTGTGGAACTTGAGCAAGAGGGCAATGAGACAGTGAGGGTTTTTGACATAGAAAGGGAAAATAAAAATATATTTAGAAAGAAAGAAAGAAAGAAATCTGAATTCTACCCAATGCAACACAAAAGTGGTATGATAGAAACCTTTTATACCTTAACTCTAGATGGTCTAAGAGACATTTGTAGTAAAAAAAGAAAAAAGAGGGATAATCTACATAAACGGGAAAGAAATGCACTTAGAAATTTAATGAAAGACAAATCCATTATAATTAAGAATGCGGATAAAGGTGGTGGTACAGTAGTGCAGGATGAGACTGCATATGAAGAGGAAGCATATAGACAATTGAACAATAAGAAATTTTATTCGAAATTAACATATAATCCAACATCTGCCTTTGTGTGTGAGTTTAAGATGTTGTTGGAAAGGGCGATCCTGGATGGGGCAATATCCAGACAGGAATATAATTTTTTATTTAATCCATATCCTGTAATACCCACTTATTATCATTTGCCCAAAATTTACAAATCCCTCACTGCACCCCCCGGGCGTCCTATTATTTCTGGCATTGGGTCCCTTACCACTAATTTATCTTCTTTTATTGATTCTTTTTTACAGCCACATGTGACCACACTTAGGTCGTACATCAGAGATTCTATGCATTTTTTGAATTTATTGTCATCTGTGATATGGCAAGATAATTATATCTTTATCACGTGTGACGTAGAGTCACTTTACACCAATATTCCACACGCAGGGGGAGTAGAGGCGATCAAAAGCTGCCTCCTCCATGATGTCGACCTAAGTGAGGCCAGACTTAAGTTTGTTTTAGATGCTATCATTTTCACTCTTACGCACAATTACTTCACTTTTAATGCACAATTTTATTTGCAGGTTCTGGGTACTGCCATGGGCACCAAGTTCGCCCCTAGTTTTGCCAATCTATATATGGGCCGATTTGAAGAGACCTTTATTTGGTCGGGCCCACATGGGGCGAACTTGGTGCTCTATGGCAGGTATATAGATGATATGTTTTTCATTTGGTATGGGGATTTTGGTTCGGCGAAACTGTTTGTGGAGTATTTAAACACAAATCAGTTTGGACTAAAACTCACGAGCACCATACACGATACAAAGATCTCCTTTCTGGATATTGCCCTTGAGGTTAGGAATGGTGATATAATCACCTCTACTTTTAAGAAGGAGGTTGATTGTAATAAGTTTCTGAACTATTCTAGCTGCCACTATCAACCTTGGCTTAGGAATATACCACGTAGCCAATATATGAGACATAGACGGAATTGTTCAAATACTCTAGATTGCAATCAGCAAGCTCAAGACCTTACTACTGCATTACTTGAACAGGGATACCCTGAAGATATTCTAGGGAAGGCGGAAAACCAGGCTAAAATAATGGATAGGGAGTCCCTCCTGACAACTAAAAAGAAATGTGATTCTAAAGGGAACACTGAGCTTAGGTTCATTACGAAATACAATTCTAGTTCAGGGGAAATTAAAGATCTGTTGAAAAAGAACATGTCCATCTTGAAGGCAGATAAAGTGTTAGCACCAGTACTGGAAATAGAACTTCAGATTGTTTTTAAGAAAGCGAGGAATCTACAGAGCTTCCTGACACCCAGTCACTATGTGGGTTCTGCTTCAACTGGGAAAACAAGAGAGACTTGGTTATGCTCTATCCCACAAAAAGAAGGCTGTTTTAGGTGTGGACGATCAGGGTGTATGACCTGTGAACATATAGGGCATAATAATACACACTTTCATTCTAACACATACGATACTGACTTTGAAATTAAAGGTCATATCGATTGTAATACCACATATGTAATATATTTGATAACGTGCATATGTGGTACTCAATATGTGGGGCGTACTACTCGCAAACTAAATATAAGGTTCCTGGAACATAGGCGTAATATTGTAAAGGGGATAAGGACACATACTTTGTCCACACATGTTCAATCCAAACACAAAGGTAGTATGGATGGTCTGGTGATACAGGGAATTGAGCATGTTCCCATTACCGCCAGAGGTGGAGATAGATTCAATCCTCTCTGTAAGAGGGAGGCTTTTTGGATCTTCTCCTTGGGCTCTCTGTCTCCACTTGGGCTCAATGATAATATAGAAATGAATAATATATGAGATGGAGAGACAGAGTGTGAAAAAATGGTATGAGTCCTTATACTAGTGAAAATATTTTCCCTTTCTTCTTCCCCTAAAGCAAACTCTTTTTCTTCTTTGTCATTCTTCTCTTTCTTCTTATAAGAATATACATCTGGATATGTCTTTGAAAACAAACTCTTGATATGTCTCTGAAACCAAACACTTTTTCCTCTTCTCTTTTGTTATTGCTTATAAGAATATATATTTTGATATGTTTTGATATATAAAAATAAATACATATAAAAATAAATACATAAGAACAATATCTCCCGATACAGTGGGGATATACTATCTAATGAAAGTCTCTATTTGAAAGTATGTTGTATGTACCTAAGAAAAATGATTAGAGTTATATGAGAAATATGTGGTATTTAATGTACAGGAAAGTGTATCTGAAAATGTAATATAATACAATTAATGGAGAGAATAGTGGATACTATAAATTAAATTGACACTTAGAAACACATTTTTTATTGATTGAGACTTTTTAGTCAAATGAAGTCTAGAGTGGGATTAGAACCCAGGAGAATATGTTGATAGTCCGTGGCTCTCTCCATTAGGCTATGCCTAATATGGCTAGCTAAGATAGTAATCTAGATCTGTTTAACCTATAGACTGATAGAGGTGTTGATAATATTACTCACGTGCTGCCACTGTTAGAAATCACACAAAGAAATGTAAAGAATGTTTATTTCTATTCTTATTTGTGTGTATTATCCCTCTGATGAGGATGTGATTAGTATTATGGTATCTCAATGTATGTTTTTATGGGTTATGTTCCCTGCAATTTATTAAAATGGAGTTTATCCAGCTGACCACAAAATGCATATATGCATATACACCTGCTGCACACCTGCCCCTCATAATGAATGAGAGAATCTGATTGGAGGAGATCCCTCTTAAATAGAGGTGGGTCAAGCACAGGTAGTTACCTTCTGATAAAACCGTTAAAATTCTACAACGGAGAAACGCGTTAAGGACATTCTGCTAAGTGCTTTTGAATACCCCCCACTAGGACGGTGAGACAGACTCCCTTGCTTTCGATCGGGAGGACCAGCAATACTACTCTTGATTGCAAAACCCTACAAACTGCCTGATTGGGCTTTGGTGAGGAGAAGTCGGACGGCTCCAGCAGGGGAAACCCAGCGGCACGCTGCCGTAGCTGGGCGCCGCAGTACATCATCACACCACGCAGTGGATCTATAAGCTCCGGCAGGGGGAAGCCTGACGGCTACAATAGAGAAGACTCCTGAGGCACACAGCCGCGGCTTGGGGTCTCACAGGTGGACACGCTACGTCCCGTGAGTAGAGTGGTATCAGTGAAGAAATAACGACTGCTAGCTACGGCTGCCTTTGGAAGGAAGATACCGACACCATACTCGGGCTGCGGTGAAGTGAGACATAGTTCTCTAAATTGACAATCATTCCTCAGGTGTTAGACACATTATCATCTGTGTGTCATTGGATAGGAGTCTATTCCCCTTGGGGAAAATTAAGTCTGGTCATATATATCCATCTATAGTTCCACAGTCTGAATAAAATCTTGGATTAAGGGGGAACTTTGCAGTAGCACTTTTATTTGAAAAACGGTCTTAACCTATGAAATTCAAGCGGTACTAATACTTACACCTTGTGGCTAAAGAATCTGGAATCTATTGACGCGGGACATTAAGTTTTATTCCAGCCACTAAGTGGAAATATAAGGAATCCTGAAGCCAAATATGCAAACAAGTGGCAGCTGGTGATAAGTACAAAAATTTGGGACTGACTTGTGCTTCTATTTAATGATAGGTTTTCCTTGTGTGTAGTAATATCTATTATACTGTTACAAAAGCTTCTTAGCAGGTTTATGCATATATTGATGCTAGAATTGAATTTTATATATTTTTTAATATGAAATAAAAATCGTTTAAAATCTTTATGCGCTCTCTCACATAAGTGATTGTTTGGTGAACAATAATACTGCACTGGACTAGCTTATATATATAGCTATATGGTCAATAGATATAACACTGCACAGTAAGAACTGGATGTATATCACAGGGTAATTGTACTAGAAAACCCTGACTAAATGCACTCTTTCTTAACTAGCACTGTCTAAAAAGGCAGGTAGAATACTTAAGTGTCATGTAAAGTCACAGCACTGACAACCAGGCAGCTTTACACAGGAGGATTTGCCCAAGCAGTCCCAGGAACAGTGAAGCTGAGAGATAATGGCGCCCAGGCACTGACAGGGAGTGAGGGAGAGACAGATATGCAGCTCCAGGGCGGGAAAATTTGCGGGAAATGGCGCCCTGGGGCTGGGGGAGGGGCTTCAGGTCTAAGCCTTATCCCCCTGCTGGCAAAACCATCAGGGACTGTGGGCTACTGAAAATGGTTTAGAGAGAAAACCTGACCTGCACCCATGCCCTGTTGATCTAGTGGGATCGCCTGTACTGCCACAGTGTCCATCGCCAGCGTGCGCGGCCCGCCTCCCACTGACCGCGCCGGATCACGATAAAGACCGGGTCCCACAAGCGGGACCCACTCACCACCTCCCGAAGCGCGGCCACGCGATCCCGGAGAGCCCCCGTCGTGTGTGCCTGATGTGAAGAAAACCGGAGCCTCCTGCTGTAGTTACCCGGCAACCAGGGCTCGGGAGTGTACAGCGCCGCTGGGGAGAGCTGGAGCTGCAGCAGTGAATGTCTTCTGACATTTACCACCGCTGCTGCCCTTGAAGTCTTCACTTTTTTCTTCAAAAAAGCTCTTCTTAGGGCTGCCTGGAGCAGCCCCTCTGTTATGTGCCTGCTTACTGCAGCACCAACTACAAAACTGAGCTCCTGTGCAGGGATGCGGGGTTATAGAGGAGGCGACGTTGTGCATTCTGGGAACAGTCAAAGCTTTGAGCCTGTTGGTGCCTCGGATCAAGATCCTACTCTACACCCCATTGTCCATCCTTGTGGAGCCCAGTGTACCCCGCAGCAAAAACATCATATCGTACCTTTTTATCACAGAAAGCCTTGTCTATTTGAGGAGCAGAAAAAATGATGTAAAATACTGTATTACACTATTGTTGATTTTTTTTCTACTTTTTTTATATGGACATATTCGCTGGAGATTCATTATGAATTTGGACAGATTGGATATGGCTGTTAAGTATACAGTATATGGAACATTGATCTAGCGCCATCACTGTCACTTTTCTGTTGTGGTTTTCAAGGCATCATTGTGAATAACCGACGTGAAAACTGCGGAGCACCACGTGCCATTGATGTGAGAGGTGAACGTCGGCTACGAAGGTGCTTAAGGTGCCAACTGACACACTACAGTGGAGCAGCTCACTGTCAAAATGAACCTGGGGACTACAGGACATGTCTAAAACGACAGTCCAGCCCATCAAGCTGCTGTCCATGCTGCACACATCAGTTACTCTGGCTATTATATGGTGGTCATAATTATGGGACACGACGTGTATACCTATATGCTGTGAATACTTATGTACATGTGATTTCTTAGTTTTTTGTTCTTAATAAATTTGCAAAAATCTAAAAAAAAACTTTTTTCACGTTGTATTTATGGGGTATTGTGTGAAGAATTTTGAGGGAAAAATGAATTTATTCCAGTTTGGAATAAGGCTGTAACATAACAAAATGTGGAAAAAGTGAAGCGCTGTGAATACTTTCTGGATTCCCTGTATAAGACCAATTAATTTTATCTTTGGCAGATGAACTTATATCACATTAGCTAAAGGACACGACATTGCACGAGTTTCATTCTTCCCGGTTATTATGTTGTCAATGAGTTTGATGTAACTGTCAACATATTAAAAATAATTAGTAGCTTAGTAGCTTTTCCAACACACCCATGAGGTGGCTAAACAGTGTTGTTTTTATTTTTGGGTATTCGCCAGTAGCCCTGATCAACAGCTTTTCTTTCTGTTCAGCTTTATAATCACTTTTCTAATGCAAAAGGCTTTAAAGTTTTCCTTCTGTCATCAATGTTGCCATTCCAAGACTTTTGGGTACACAGCATTTTTTGTCTTCTCACCTCCATTTCTGCCAGTTATTTTAGTTCATTGATTTATGGTACTTTGTCAGTAATTACAGTTCATTAAAGTCCAAAGCCATCCAGTGGAAGACCCAGAGCAGGCTCCCTGTGTCAAAGTTCTGCCTAGCATACACCAAGGGGAGGTACAACCAGGACCCCAACCCCCTAGTATGTCTTCAGGGATCCAGTGTTGCCACTCTGTGATGTTTTCTTTCAAATCCATCCGTTGAAACGCCCAGAGCAGGCTCCCTGACTCAGAGTTCTGCCTGCATTCCAGCATGAGGTCCGACCAACCCCAACCCCCTAGTATGCATTCTGGGATCCAATATTACCACTCTCAAAGTTTTCTTTCAAATCCAGCCAGGGGAAAGCGCAGGGCAGGCTACTGGGTAAAAGTTATACCCAGTGCATTCCCCGGTGAGGTCTGGCTGGGACCACAAACCTGGGCCAGGATCCAACTGGACCGCCTCATATTGGTTTCATACCAATCGGTGCAGCGGTATCTGAATGCAAAACTGGACAAACAGATCAATGAACTTTATACTGTACATAAGATTATTACGTTTGAACACACAGAGGTGAAATCAGACAATACTGTACTATTGGGGCACCTCTTGTTTATAGATATTATAAAGATATACACAGTATATATATATATATAAATATATATATATATATATATATATATATATATAGGTGTATATACATACACACATAGGTCCATATATATTTGGACACTGACGAAATTCTCCCGTACAAACATAATATAACTATGTGAGCACAATAACCACAGCACATTAGAAACTAAAATTGTAAAATTAAATTACGGACTATAACTGAATATTATGTTATTAAATAACCACATTTTTTGATCATAATTGAAATAATGATATAGAGAAAGTAATTGCAAAGGCAAATGTTATACGGACTCCTAATGGGCCCTACACACTGGCCGATTACACTGAAAGATATGAACGATCTCGTTCATTAATGAACGAGATATCGTTCATATGTTTCAGTGTGTATGCACTAACGATGAACAATGCGCGGCCCCGTGCTCGTTCATCATTGGTGCCGACTCGTCCATATTAGCATGCAGGGCTATGAGGTCAGGTGACGAAGGAGTGAAGAAACTTCACTCCCCCCGTACCACACACACACCGCCGGGGCATCTGTCGGCCGCATCGGCCGTCGGGCACCTCGGCCGGCAATCGGCCAGTGTGTAGGGACTATAAGTTTACTCAACAGGGTAACAGAATGCAGCTGGACTTAGCAGCATTATAATACTCAGAATAAAATGAACACTTCTTAACAAGTTGAGATCCTAAAACAATACAAGGAATACATTCTTTTATTTGACTTCCATTGGAACACAGTGGGCTTCATAAGATCTGAAGTGGTGATCAGATTGCTATGTTTACTCAATCTCCATGATGCATCTGTGTCTGATATGTAAAGAACCTGTGCCTATGTGCGTCACAAAAGCAGTTCAAAGAGTACTGTTCATAAAACCCTTCAGTGGCTGCAGTCTCAGGGCACCGAGCTGCTTTCTACAAGAGCATCAGAGACTGGCCATCCTCATAGGAAATAATGGGATGCAGTAGGGGAGAAGGCAATTGCAAACACTTAAAAGAAATAACACTCCCACGATATCAGACACTACACTTTCATCACAATAAAAAGAGCTGAAACAATGTAAATGCAGAACAGCAAAGAGCACATTAGCAATCTAAAGAAGTTATGATTATTTTTTATTTTACATAACAACTTGGTGGGCATCATCGGCCAATAAATGTTCTTTTTACTCTGAACTGTTGCTTAGATTGCTCAACCATAGTGGTTATTCTAGTTACACACTTCATCTGTGTGTGGTATATAAAGAAACAAGCCAACAGAAACAAATATTCTGCAGCTTGTGCCTAAGCTCGATACAAAAGGTCAAGGAATCCTGTTTATAAAGTCCTTTAGGGACAAACCTCAGGATCCCAAGTTCATGGATCCATTGAGCGTGTTTTCTCAAATGCATCATTGACCGGTCTCTGCATACAGTGTGCATAGAGTGATCTGGAATTAAGGGGGACATTTACTAAGCAGTGATAAGAGTGGAGAAGTGAGCCAGTGGAGAAGTGCCATGGCTGTCACTGCAGCGATCCAGTCTGAATTAGGCCCTGTGATAGATCGCTCAGAACACATCTCTACGTGTGTACCCCCCTTTTGACTAAATAAAACCTTCTTGTTTTTTAGGAATCTGGTGATTGCTTGTTACTGTGTTAATCAGTGACCCCAATTAGCGAGCTTGTCACCAATGGTTGCTTGCTGCCTTCGGGGCAGATGTATTAAGCCTGGAGAAGTGATAAAGCAGTGATAAGTGCAAGGTAATAATGCACCAGCCAGGAAGCTCCTAACCGCCAATTTACATATTGGAGCTGATTGGCTGGTGCATTATCACCTTGCACTTATCATTGCTTTATCACTTCTCCAGGCTTGTTCTTTATTATTGCTGTAATGGATGACCTGTTCTTGGAATATCCACAAAGTTTTCCCTTTATAGAACAGTCAAGATGGAGATCTATAACAGATAGAGTGGAATTCAATTGATTATTGCGCCTAAAGTGACGGGAGATCATTGGGGCGATATTCAATTGTGTCAATCACGCTGTTCGCACCTGGGGCCTAATTCAGAGTTGATCGCAGCAGCAAATTTGTAGTATTTGGGCAAAACCATGTGCACTGCAGGCGGGGGGGGGGGGGGGGGGGGGGGGGGGCAGATATAACATGTGCAGAGAAAGTTAGATTTGGGTGGGGTGTGTTCAAACGGAACTATAAATTGCAGTGTAAAAATAAAGCAGCCAGTATTTACCCTGCACAGAAACAATATAACCCACCCAAATCTAACTCTCTCTGCACATGTTATATCTGCCCCCCTGCAGTGCACATGGTTTTGCCCAACTGCTAACAAGTTAGAGTTCTGGTTTAGCCTTATAGACCAGACTTTTATACTGCCAATCAGAACCCATGCATTACTTAAATGTACAATATCTGATCATTACTTGTAATGGTAGATGGAGGTTTCTAAAACTGACTGGTAAAAGAGAACAAACTTTAATATGTAATAAGAACATAATATAATGAGGCTCATGAAGAGTTGGATGCATTTGGGCTCCAAATAAGAAAAGACACATTCTTGATAAATGCATTTCAAGTATGACTGCAAACATATATATATATATATATATATATATATATATGTGTACCGGGAGAGCTAGCAGCGCCACAGATGCAGTATCAAAAATAGAAAACACTAGTGCATGGACAATTGTGGAAATATGGTGTTTCTATAAAAATACTAAAAAAGCACTCCCTGGGGGGTTAGCAGGGCGTCCGCTGTTTACCTCAGATATTGATGGTGCTGGTATAGGCACCTGTTGCTACGGTTTGAAAAAAAGGAATGAGGTATTTGTAGCGACCAATGGTGCTTAAAAGAAATTAGTAGGGTCTGGTGATTTATAAAAATTCCAACAATTTATTAAGTTATAGCACTAGACAAGAAGGAGTATATGCTATTAAAAATGCACACATATAAAAAGGCAATTTCAGAACATAAAATATGCCTAAAGTAAGGGGTAAAAAATATAGAGTACAAAAATAGAAAACTCAAGACAAAGAATTAAATATATAAAAAAAGAAAAATATACATAAAAATTACGTGCGTATAAAAAAATATTTAAAAATTTTTTTTTTTTTTTTTAAATATCTTTACAGGATCAATTTATAAAAGAGGAGTATAAATATCTTAACTTGTAGTAAGTGAGGTAGATTCAAGGCAGCACCCAACGCGTTTCGTCCTATCTGGACTTCATCAACACCCCTTGATGAAGTCCAGATAGGACGAAACGCGTTGGGTGCTGCCTTGAATCTACCTCACTTACTACAAGTTAAGATATTTATACTCCTCTTTTATAAATTGATCCTGTAAAGATATTTAAAAAAAAAAAAAAAAATTTTAAAAATATTTTTTTATACGCACGTAATTTTTATGTATATTTTTCTTTTTTTATATATTTAATTCTTTGTCTTGAGTTTTCTATTTTTGTACTCTATATTTTTTACCCCTTACTTTAGGCATATTTTATGTTCTGAAATTGCCTTTTTATATGTGTGCATTTTTAATAGCATATACTCCTTCTTGTCTAGTGCTATAACTTAATAAATTGTTGGAATTTTTATAAATCACCAGACCCTACTAATTTCTTTTAAGCACCATTGGTCGCTACAAATACCTCATTCCTTTTTTTCAAATATATATATATATATATATATATATATATATATATTTATTTGGTTAGTCAGATGCATTTCAAGTTGCACCCAGCTAGAACATGTTCTAGGTCTACATCATTTGTAACAAGTGTATATACATATTCCCCATAGTAGAAGCCTAGTGATAGTGTACATCCGTGGATTGATAGTAATAGAAATAAATGCAATGAAGTATCAAATACACAACAGAGAATAGTGTATTGATAGATATTAATAACAAGTAATATGCCATGCCCCCATAATATCAGTTAATTATTATTGTTGTTGAAGGTGCTAGAGAAGGGTTGCCACCTTTCAAAAATACCAGGGCTTGATAATTCCTCCTACCCACCACGATGGCTAGTGGTAACATGAAAAAGACAAACATTTAGAATATTTCTTTAGTAAAGTATGTGTGGAAAATGCGAGTAAGCATGCACAGTAAAGATACTCTACTGTACATGCTTACTTGCCTTCAGCAGTTCTTCACTCACTTTCTTTTTTAGCAAATGAAAAAAAAATTAACACAACTTTCAGAAAAGTTCATCTTAATTTGAAGCTCTCTTGACTAAGATCATAGACATCCGGTTTCTTTCATCTGACCACTGATTCTTCATGATGCTGTTAATTCTTTCAGCATATGAGTTACTGGTGGAAATTGAAAATGTGAATATCAGTCTCAGCAACTGGGTATGGGAGATGTCAGTAGTAGTCTGGTGCTTGAATAAATCAAGTACTATTTTTCTGGAAAAATAGGTTCAGGAACTATGGCCCTCATTCCGAGTTGTTCGCTCGTTCTTTTTCATCGCATCGCAGTGAAAATCCGCTTAGTACGCATGCGCAATGTTCGCACTGCGACTGCGCCAAGTAACTTTACTATGAAGAAAGTATTTTTACTCACGGCTTTTTCTTCGCTCCGGCGATCGTAATGTGATTGACAGGAAATGGGTGTTACTGGGCGGAAACACGGCGTTTCAGGGGCGTGTGGCTGAAAACGCTACCGTTTCCGGAAAAAACGCAGGAGTGGCCGGGGAAACGGTGGGAGTGCCTGGGCGAACGCTGGGTGTGTTTGTGACGTCAACCAGGAACGACAAGCACTGAAATGATCGCACAGGCAGAGTAAGTCTGGAGCTACTCTGAAACTGCTAAGTAGTTAGTAATCGCAATATTGCGAATACATCGGTCGCAATTTTAAGAAGCTAAGATACACTCCCAGTAGGCGTAGGCTTAGCCTGAGCAACTCTGCTAAATTCGCCTTGCGACCGATCAACTCGGAATGAGGGCCAATGAGTCTGGGAGTGGAGCTATTAAAAAAGTTATAGATAGATAGATAGATAGATAGATAGATAGATAGATAGATAGATAGATAGATAGATAGAAAAGAAGGCACTCAAAATGGACTTTAAAATTAAACTTATCTTATGGAAAATACATTTTGGCCAAGGACAGGTTCAGGAACCCAGTCCCTGATTATGTCATATTTAATTTGAGGTTCAGGAACGGAGTTCCTGTTGGTTCCTGATGAAAAATAGCACTGAATAAATCTTCCCAAATCTGGGGCTACAAACTGCCAGATTCATGCTTGAACAGCCTTCTTTACTCTTTGATAAATATGACTTACTGTAATAGCAGTCTAGCAGTGAACAATTCTCTCAGTTGCAGGAAACAGTGATAGCCATCTTGTAGGAACGTGCACAGTATTTCCTTTAACTGTATCTCATCAAAGTTAGCAAATGCTTTCAATGACTCAACATTTAATGATGAAGAACTAAACTCACTATAGATCTTGAGGACAAATGCTACAATGTCATAGTGAATGATTTTCAGTCCATGTTTGATAGTGTTGTTGATGACATGGCAGTTACAGATAGTTTCAGAATGGACAGATTCTTCTATTTTAGTAACGTAAAAATGGAATTGTTCTTGCAATAATTGACAGGTGCATTGTCAGTGCTGTATACACTTATGTGGTTCAGGTCAAATCCACTGGGTTTTGTTATGTTCTTCACTGCACAGAAAATGTATTTGTAAGTTTCTTTGGGATCTTCTTAAAAGTCAAGTAGGCTCTGACATATTCCATGTTTCAAATAAAAATATTGCATTGCATATGGGAAAGTTTTAATATTGCCTCTGTTTGATGCATCAATAGACATAGAAAAATCGAACACTTTATGAAGTTCTCCTATGACCAAGTCTTTACTGTGTGAACCAAGAACATTCTAGGAAATAGCTGTTGCCTTGGTTCTGCCACACAAAATGTCTCCTGCTATCTTACTGTTTAAAATTTAAGAATTGTTCAATTTCATTTGGCAATCCAATAAGTTGTAACTTTGACCATGTTTCGTATTGGTATACACAGATGCAACTTCAGCGCTTGTGATGGCGTCTTCTCAGTCTGTTTCTGCACTAGGAAAGTATTCATGGTTTGATTTTGATGCTGTTGCAGTTCTGACTGTGAGCCATATGTACTAAGCCTTGAAAAGTGATAAAGTAGAGAGTGATAAAGTACCAGCCAATCAGCTCCCAACTGCCATGTTACAGGCTGTGTTTGAAAAATGGCAGTTAGGAGCTAGTTGTTATGCACACCAGTGCCTGCAGGAAAGTACTAGTGTCAGAACTGTTATGCAAAACAAATGGACTCACAGACAAACTGGGGAATATGACATAACGTACACAGAAGGTGATAGGGTAACAAAATACACACACAGTGAACAGAGAAGCCCAGAGGCTAAGGAACTGGGTATCTCCCTTGTATTAGAACTGCTCAGATGTAAAAAGCAAGATGTTGTGTTTTAATACGTAGAGAACCCGAAATGCTGTTGCTAAGGGCAACAGCAAAACCTTAAAGGGTTACCAACGGGTGTGGCAGTAAACTCCTTGGTCAGAGATGGAATGATAGACACAAGGAGAGCCTCCACAATCCTGATTCTCACTTGCAGTGCACAGGTTTAAGCTTACTGCCACTAAACTGACCCCTGACACCTAGCACAGTGAGACAGGATTAGACAGGCAAGTGTTAGAATACAGCCGCAAACTTGCTAAGTTCAGAGAGTAGTAAAAAGAACCCCAGCAAGCTAAACGACTGACTCCAGTCTTACTGCTAGGTCTGGATTGGCAGAGTGTAATACCAAATCCCCAGGCCTATTTGCAGTAAGCAACAAACAAATACAAAGCTACACAGTACTGGCTAACTTTCATGAACTGACTAACCAACAAAGATTCAGCAGCATCTGCTTACCCTGAAAAGAGGCCTTATAAAGCAGGTGCTGTCCACGCCCCACTCAGACCTCACAGACTGTGAGCACAAAAACCAGCACCGGATCCCCTGCCGTGCACAGAGCCTATAACCACTGCACAGCAAAAGACCCGAACCGGAGTATCAGCTGCGCTCAGGTTACTCCACTAGCACTTGTCTCCCGGTTGCCATGACGATGTGGCAGCACAGGGCAGGAGACCCTAACACTAGTTGGTTGGTAGTTTATCATTCTCCACTTTATCACTTTTCAAGGCTTAGTACATCTGGCCCTGAATGTGTTTTTGGGACTTCTGATCAACTGTAGCTTTTCTTCCTTCCAATTTTTTGGCAAACGTAATGGGGCAAATGATACATTTTGCTGTTGCTGTGAAGTCGTTTTCCTTAACAAGCCATTTAGCAAAGTCCTTTGTCTTTCAACCAATCTTTGTCTCAAGAAGTGTACCTTTTAACTTTCTTTTTCTGGGGCATAGTGTGAGGAGTGACAGTCTGCTTTGTAGACATGATGACATTTTCTGAAGAAATTGAAGGAGACATACCTACTATAAATCGTCTACCAGTACATCTTCCACATCAGCTAATACAAACATTGGGATGCACAGCAAAAGTATGAATGACACATGGCACTGACTCCTGAGGAGATTGTGTCCAGTGCCCAGAATTGCTTGGGTCCTCCTATGTGTTTAGTTTTTTAGTCACTGTAAAATCCACTTACCGTGCACTGTCTGCAGCGTAAGCAGATGCACAAACAGCCACTACACAGCCCTCGTTAGTACCCATACTCAGCCAACCCCTGGACCTGGCAATCTGGCCTGTCCACTGACCTCTACTCTCTGTTGGCTGTGGTGCAAGTGGTACCAACTACCCACCTGTCCCATGGCCCATTCCCATACTCAGTCGGTAAAGCGAGCAATCAGAAGCGGCAGGTCACATGGCACGGGTGTCAGCAGTGCATGCACCACAACGGTAGGCCTAGGGCTCCTCCCTCTGGCTGTGCTCACAGCAGGGACTCGGGTAGAACATGTCAATGAAAGCCAAATGGATTCAAGATGGTGCCGGCCTCTGTGCGCCTGTGCTGAATGGTGGTGGAGCTGCAATCCCAGCTGGGAATAGTAATGATGCCACCCGGAGCAGTGGAGCTAGAGCTGGTAGAGAGGGCTATCACAGACAGGGTAGCCACAGACAGCAGTGGTGGCTTAGTGGAATCGGCTTAAGTTGGGAACAGGACAATATGCTCTTGATCCAGGATTAATATGTTAAATTACAGGACAATCCCGACAAAAACTAGATGGGTGGTAAACCTATGCTAGAGTGATCCACAGCACTGGAAAGTTGGAGACAGAACATTAAAAGAGGGACTTACAAGGTAGACACTATCAGTGCAGACATGAAAACAAATGGTAGGGATGTACGCATTATCACAACCTCTGCATCTTTGTACGTAGTGGCTGTGCTAAAATATGCTAATGTCACAGGAGGTGTCTTGTGTAAATAGATACTTCCTTTTGGCTTCTGTGATCTGCTGGTGGGTCCAAAGACACAGCATAGGATCACTCTGCGTTAACACTGGTCATCTGAGTAACCCTTAAATTACTTAGGATGGCCGATGTTTTCACGCTGCCAGGTCAGGAAAGTTGTGTCCCAAGATGCAGCCCTGGTCTCGGTATGCCCATAAAATGGGGACAACACCTCCCCTTCTTATTTTCTGAAACACTGGCCGTGCCCATCCTTGATTGGGTTCAGCATTTCAGGTGTGCTGCATTTTAGGGAGCATTGAAAGTGTCACCATAGACAGATCTTCACATGCGCAGATCACAAACATTGTAAATGTACGCAAACCATCGATGCGCTGTGTGTATTAAGACGCAGTGCGGCAAACAGGACTCAGCATAAGTACACACACACAACAAAAATACTCCCACACCAGTAAGGTAAATTAATCAGGTCTTCTCTTTCCCTTTATCTAAAAAATGTATATGGTATATGTAATACCTTTTAATTTTATTAGTTGGGAGTGCTAGTACCCATAGCTTAGATAACACAAACACACAGAAACAGAAACTGTTATCTGGGTGCACTGAGAACCTCACAATTGATATTTAAAATATTACTTTTATTATCATCATTTTAAAATGCAACAATTTATTATTCAGCCATTATGAAATATTTAAATAGATAGTGTGATAGAAAGTTGAAGAAAGTGTATTAAAATCGTATTAAATCTTTTATACAGAGACTGCTATGATTAGTCTGAGGATAATTCTTTCAATGAAGGCGTTATAGCAGCCACTGGAATGTATAAGATTGTATTTTTATAGTCTTGTTAATATTTCAGTTGAATTCTGTTTTATCTCCCCAGGAAATCTGGCTCCCATATAATGGAGCTTCAGATATTCAATACTGATATAAATCATATACTTTGTTTGTTACAATAAACCCTATCACCTTTCAGTAAATTAGTGTTTGCTTCTGATATACTAAACAGTATCCTAGTGTTATTGTAACTTCTGTTGCTTTTTTCTAGTTCTAATAAACACCGTCCTTATTGTCTGTGGGGGTCATTCCGAGTTGGTCGCTAGCTGCCGTTGTTCGCAGCGATCAGGTTAAAAATCGGCATATCTGCGCATGCGTATGGACCGCAATGCACACGCGCGATGTACGGGTACAAAGGCCTTTGTGGTTTTGAACAGGTTCTAGCGACGTTTTCATTCGCACTGGCGGCCGCAAGAAGATTGACAGGAAAGGGGCGTTTCTGGGTGTCAACTGACCGTTTTCAGGGAGTGCTAAGAAAAACGCAGGCGTGCTAAGAAAAACGCAGGCGTGCCAGGGAAAACGCAGGCGTGGCTGGGAGAACGCTGGGCGGGTGTGTGACATCAAAAGCCAACCCACCAACGTTAGAATCAACGCACATGAAGAGTAAGTCCAGGACTGGTCTTGTTTTGCACAAAATGTTTTTGCAGGCGCTCTGCTGCACAGGCGTTCGCACTTCTGCAAAGCGAAAATACACTCCCTGGTGGGCGGCGACAATGCGTTTGCATGGCTGCTAAAAACTGCTAGCGAGCGATCAACTCGGAATGACCCCCTGTGCAAGGATGAAAGGTATACACATCTTTGGGTTATAAAGGGTGTAGTATAAATAACAGAGTTGTAAGTCGACCTTAATGATAACCTATTTCCCTGTGTATGTGCCCAGCGGGTCCATCAGTGGCTCTGCTATCACTAAATGATCTGGCTTTTCACATTAGCTATTGGAGTTCCCTATACCCCATTCATTCGATCTCATCCGTTTGGATACAATAACAATGTATTATCAGACAATTTAGTTCCTAAGTATGTAATACTCTTATGAGTTTTTCAGATTGTTTTATATCCAGAATATGATTTCATGTATATGTTCTCTGTATATTACACTACTTTGATGCAGTATATAATTTATACATGCGGCGCTAATGTTTAGTCTGCCCTAATTGTCCATTGGTGCCATAACCTTTTCCCTGGGTACACAATATGTACAGTGTTGTTCTTGCCTTCATACTGTATGTTATGTGCTTTTGTTTCAATGCACGTGTTATTAATGTGTCCCTCGCATGAGAGCTATATAAAGCATTATTAATACATCTTGTGCTGCAGCCTGTGTAAACTGCTTAATCCTACTTCTTAAGCAGTTATGTTGCCAACTTTCAATGTTTAAATTATTAATTAGTAAATGCACTAGATAAGTTTTGTATGGGGTTGTACTACTCAGCCTACTCGGGAAACTCCTCACTAAACAGACTGTCACCCAATGCGTCGTGCATTTATTAATGATATAACTTGAATAGGTTATATTGTTTTATTTTGTCATATGTACAATATTGTGTTCCCAGCTCCAATGGTAAGTATAAGGGCGTTCACATTGCAGCCATATTATAGCCGCTAGCCGCCACTTGTCTCCGTTTGTGCACACAGACCACGTGTGGCCGCTCCGGGACCAAGTGCTGTGTGCGGCTTGCTCTAATCCCAGCGCTCTCACCGCCATAGCCCACACAGTGCAGCTCGGTCATGCGGTAGCAGCCAAAATCATAGACATTTGAACATTATACAACAGCATTAAAACGTTTTAACATGACAGCGGTATTGCTTTCATAACAGTCTCTGTGAACGCCTACGTACGTTTCACAAGAGGCTGATTTGTCAGCCCATTAAAAAAAGACCAATTAGCGGCACCTCTTTGATAGGCATGTGCTTCAGTCCATATGAAAGCATGCCCCTGTCACTGAGACTGAAGTGATTGGGCATACTATTATTTACATATGCGGCAGCCCTGCTCGTCCCCCAGTAATGCAGAGCAGCTAACAGGCTGAGTGCAATCAACTGAAGGGTAAGGAGGGTCCACGATCCCCTCTCCTCTCCCAATTGCTGCGGCCTCGCTTCCATTGGCCCCTATTTATCAGGCTTCCAACCACATTTGGACATACAGAAGTAGTAACCCCAGCAGCCTGCTGTTCACTGACCGTCTAGCGTAGCCCTGAGAGCTAGGAAGTGCTGGAGGACGAGCAGCCCCGCCACATGGAGCAGGTTTGTTAATTTCTCTCTGTTACCGGCTGGGGCAGGGGCTGGCTGAGATTTACAGGGGAGAGTAGTGGGTACTTTAGTTTGTAATGGGCTAAGCTCACCTTTGCTGTATCGGGGACCCAAGGCTGTACTGCTTATGTTGTATGCTATACTGCCAGCAGAGAGGGACAGTAATGTGCTCTCTCTACTATCACCCTCTCCCTGTCACCCTCTACTTTCACCCACTGCTGTCACCCTCTCCCTGCATCACCCTCTTCCTGTCACCCTCTCCCTGGCGTCATCCGCTTCCTGTCATCCTCTCCATGTCAGCCGCAGCTGGCACCGACTGCTGTCACCCTCTCCCTGTCACCAGCTCCCTGGCATCACCTTCTTCCTGTCACCCTCTCCCTGGTGTCACGCTCTCCCTGTCACCCTCTGCTGTCACCCTCTCCCTGTCACCAGCTCCCTGGCATCACCCACTGCTGTCACCCTCTCCCTGTCACCCACAGCTGGCACTGACTGCTGTCACCCTCTCCCTATCAGCCACAGCTGGCACTGACTGCTGTCACCCTCTCCCTGTCACCCACTGCTGTCACCCTCTCCTTGTCACCAGCTCCCTGGCATCACCCACTGCTGTCACCCTCTCCCTATCACCCACAGCTGGCACTGACTGCTGTCACCCTCTCCCTATCACCCACAGCTGGCACTGACTGCTGTCACCGTCTCCCCGTCACCCACTGCTGTTACCCTCTCCCTGTCACCAGCTCCCTGGCATCACCCACTGCTGTCACCCACTGCTGTCATCCTCACCCTGGCGTCATCCTCTCCCTGGAGTCACCCACTCCCTGTCACCACTGCTGTCACCCACTGCATCTCCCCTGCATCACTGTCTCTCCATTACATCTCTCTCCTGACACCCTCTGTCTTTCCAAGGCATCACCCTCTCCTCATTATACAGCCACACCATGATTGCAAGATCACACCCACTTATAAGGGACCACGTGTACCTTCAGCACATGCAGGGACAG
The DNA here is from genome assembly GCF_028390025.1 of Pseudophryne corroboree. Taxonomy (NCBI): domain Eukaryota; kingdom Metazoa; phylum Chordata; class Amphibia; order Anura; family Myobatrachidae; genus Pseudophryne; species Pseudophryne corroboree. The sequence continues at coordinate 964,369,599 of NC_086444.1, read as the reverse complement.
TGGCAGTAGCAGGCACCGGCTGAGGGGCGGTAGCGGGCATCGGTGGGACTCGGCAGACATTATGACTGCAGTGCCTCACCAGCCACTGACCTCACCGCATGCCACTGGTACAAATACAAGTCAGTCACACAGTTGGACCCCTGACAAACCAATGGCTGCTCAGAATGTTCATTGCAACTAAGCTGCTGGAGCCATTTCATCAAAATACTGCATTTGACTAGTTAACCCCCGTTTCCACCCATATACTGTACAATCATGGACTGTCACTGACTGCCTGTAATACTGTGAACATATTCTCACTGTGACAGCACATGAGCAGTGCAGCTCAGATGCATGGGCAGTATAACAATAATCGCTTAACTGCGCAATATCAGCATTGTGAACTGTTTGTGTCCGCCCCTGAATCAGGCCTTTCATTTCAGTCTCTAATCTCCTACTGTATCTGAAATATGAGACTAACTATTCATATATATTAGAGAGCTGTTCCCACACTCCAACAGTACAATGGTCGCAAGTAAACTAGCATCATACTGTATATTGGCCCTCATTCCGAGTTGTTCGCTCTGTATTTTTCATCGCATCGCAGTGAAAATCCGCTTAGTACGCATGCGCAATGTTCGCACTGCGACTGCGCCAAGTAACTTTACTATGATGAAAGTATTTTTACTCACGGCTTTTTCTTCGCTCCGGCGATCGTAATGTGATTGACAGGAAATGGGTGTTACTGGGCGGAAACACGGCGTTTCAGGGGCGTGTGGCTGAAAACGCTACCGTTTCCGGAAAAAACGCAGGAGTGGCCGGGGAAACGGTGGGAGTGCCTGGACGAACGCTGGGTGTGTTTGTGACGTCAACCAGGAACGACAAGCACTGAAATGATCGCACAGGCAGAGTAAGTCTGGAGCTACTCTGAAACTGCTAAGTAGTTAGTAATCGCAATATTGCGAATACATCGGTCGCAATTTTAAGAAGCTAAGATTCACTCCCAGTAGGCGGCGGCTTAGCGTGTGTAACTCTGCTAAAATCGCCTTGCGACCGATCAACTCGGAATGAGGGCCCTTAATTCTCTCCTTTTTCGCTAGACTTTTTCATTTGCAAATGAAAATGTATATTTTGTGGGTTATCCAAGTGATGGTTCTGCATCTTATTAAAGCAAAATGTCATGGCTAATATGTGATTGCAATACATAAGATGTGAAAGGCAGATTATTAGCAGTTGCTAAATAAATTGCACAACTACAACCCTTTTACACTAACATGCGGGAGGACACCAAGCACCGGGCAAGTCCGCCGGGCATGCTGGGTCCTGCCCCCAGCTAACATGCGAGCACTTCGCTCAGCAGCGAAGTGCTCTCATGATTAGAGCTGCCCCCTGCCTTTGCAGCCTAGCTGTGAAGGAAGACGGAGAGCTGCCATTTTTTGGGTCGCAGCAGCTGCCTGTCATGTCACGCAGTTGCTGCAGCCCGCCCCACAAACGGTCTGGACACGCCTGCATTGTCCGGACCGTGCCCCCCAAATGATGCGTTGATGCCCCCACAAAAGGCAGCATCGATGCCCCGTCACCACCCCCCACCAGGACTTAGAGAACGCAGTTTAAGACCTTGCACATGCGCGCCGCATCGTGCGCACATGCACACATGTGCTGAAATTGCCTAATTGCGTTTTCAGCACATTACCATTTGATGCTGCATGGGGGCCATAAATAATCTGGAAAATTGTTAAAACTTGAATTCAGCTTACATTTAGATTTAGGCAGCTATAGAGCTGCATGCTAATTATAAAATATGCATAATGGAAGTATTTATCTGCTGCCTTTTTAATGTCTTTATATTAAAATGTATAATATGTTGTTAGTGCTGTATGTATTTTTATTTAAAACGCAAAAGATAAATCCTATCAGTAAGACTTTTCATGCATACTAATCAAAGGTGTGACCAACTAAATAATATCCAGTCAATAATGATCATGCAGCTGTAATATGTAGATTCAGTAAAAAGCAAGATGTGTCATTAGATTTATTTCAACAAAACAGACATACAAGGTGATATCTTAAAAGAACTAGACTCTAGATTTCGAAAATCCCTTTCTTCGAGTGCAGAAATATGTACACCTTTTTGCTCTTGTAGAATGGGATTTCTGAAGCCCATATTTTGCTTCTGACTGAACCTACCTATTGTATTTTGGTTTGAGGACACATACAGTATTTTACAAGTGCACCACCGCTCCTAAAGGGAGGTTGTGACTAGGAGACTCCACATCAAAACTTTTTCTCTTTGGACTGTACCTGTGATGTCTTGTATAACAGAATTCAACTAACAGATTAGCACACAGGCATACTAAAATTATTTTTATTTTATTTTATTTATTTTATCCCAGATTCTTATCATCATTTATTTGTAAGGTGCCATAAACAACCTGCAGTGGGTTTGAACAAAGATCATATTTAACAGTATTAATGTGCGGACAATAATATATAATACATTATTCCACAATACAAAATTATACAATGACCAATCAACAATACCGAACATAGGGGGTAATTCCAAGTTGATCGCAGCAGGATTTTTGTTAGCAGTTGGGCAAAACCATGTGCACTGCAGGGGAGGTAGATTTAACATGTGCAGAGAGAGTTAGATTTGGGTGTGGTGTGTTCAATCTGCAATCTAATTTGCAGTGTAAAAATAAAGCAGCCAGTATTTACCCTGCACAGAAACAAAATAACCCACCCAAATCTAACTCTTTCTGCACATGTTATATCTGCCTCCCCTGCAGTGCACATGGTTTTGCCCAACTGCTAACAAAAATCCTGCTGCGATCAACTGGCAGCCACTAGACCAGCGAAACGCGTTGAGCCAAGGACACTGACCACCACCATTGGATCCACTTTATATCTCCTGTACTTATTGGACTCCTTCACCTCTATTTGGACATTTCCAGACCTGGAATTTGAAAAAAAACCCTGCTGCTAATTGGATCCCTAAACTGCCAAACTGAGATCCACGGGGATAATTTCCATAAGGACTGGGTAATTACCAAAATTTCAAATAATGAGGAGCGAGTCCTAACCAGAGACTGCATATACAATCAATATATAAGTGAGATCCTAGTGGTCCTATTCCCCTTAATTGGGAGTTTATAAAGTCATTTCGTTTATTTGTGTGATATTTTTAATCAATCATTTTATATTTCTTAATGTTCATTAAAATCATGTGATATTATATTATAAATATTCTTTTCGTCCCTAAAGAAAATGTGGAAATCCTCACCATAAATGGTGAAGAAAAGACAGGCGCTTTAACTGAGCTGGTTTCCTAAGCTGCTGTTGGAAACGGGATGATAGTCATTCACCCCAACAAAACATACATATGAAAAAACAGAAAAATACCAACTGCGCTCAAAAGTAATTTTTATATAATTAAAACTGATAATCACAGATACACATATACATATACATATAATTACCTACATATTAAAATCAGACACTACTGATGCGAAAACAAGTATTGGAATACTTTGAGCCTTATTGAGCCACTCTCTATAAGTGATTTTCCACTTGGGGCAGTTTTTGTGTGCACAAAAAAGAATTAATGATTCAGCAGATGGTCAGCTGATTATTGGAGGATATTCATAAAGTCCTGCAACGCATGCGTTGATGTACCAAAAAAAAACAACTGGTATCCAGATGACAAAGGATAATTACCAAGTCCTTGGTGGTAGTTCAGCCGGGTATCCCACCTGGCGGGGTTCTGGAGCTAACTCTCTATCCCTCGCAGCAGGAATGGTGGTTCTCCCTTTATTGTATCCACACCAAACGGACTGGAATCTCCAGATGGTACACAGCGTTTGTGTAATGTGCTGGCAGGAGTCCTCAAAGATGCCCAAATAAGAGATGTGGCCCCCCTGACGCGTTTCGCTGTCACTTGGCAGCTTTCTTCGAGATACCAGTTGTTTTTTTTTGGTACATCAACGCATGCGTTGCAGGACTTTATGAATATCCTCCAATAATCAGCTGACCATCTGCTGAATCATTAATTCTTTTTTGTGCACACAAAAACTGCCCCAAGTGGAAAATCACTTATAGAGAGTGGCTCAATAAGGCTCAAAGTATTCCAATACTTGTTTTCGCATCAGTAGTGTCTGATTTTAATATGTAGGTAATTATATGTATATGTATATGTGTATCTGTGATTATCAGTTTTAATTATATAAAAATTATTCTTTTCGTCCCTTATTGGCATTTCAGCCGGCGCCAGTATAACCCCACATTACTCTTTCGTTTATTAAGGGGTTGACCACCCCTTATACTGGCTGCAGCTGACTGCGCACTCATATCTTTCTTAGTCGCCCAACTGAGCTAGCCAGGATGGATGTAGCTTCCAATACGACTGTCCCCTCTGGCGCTCCACCTCCAAGGATAACAGCAAGAGTGAGTGGTCAGACACCCCCCGCGCCTCATAGTGAACATCTAGAATTCTAGGCAGGAGCTCAGGGGAGACCAGGGCCAGGTCGATTCTGGAGAATGAGCCATGCGTACTGGAGAAACACAAGAACTGCCTAAGTGTAGGATGTCTAACTCTCCATGCATCCATCCACTGTACACTACTCAGGAAATCTGCAAATTTAGACGGGGTGCCCCCTACCCCAGGGGCCAAAGGGGACCTCCACCTATCCAGAGACACATCCAACACATTGTTAAAGTCCCCCAAGCAAATAACAGGGGTATGGGGGGGAGGAGGCAATAAATGAGGTGACTTTCTGCAAAACATCAAATGAGAAAGGTGGAGGGACATACACTGATAGCAGGAAAAAATTACGAGAATTCAATTTGCATTCCAAAAACACAAACCTACCATAAGGGTCAGTATTTTCCGTAAGTAATTCAAACTGGACAGATTTTTTAATCATGACTGACACCCCTCGGGAGAAGGAGGAGTGAGAGGAATGATACGCCCAACCCACCCAAGGCCTGCGGAGTGACAGCAGTCTATTGCCCTCTAAATGAGTCTCACTCAGACAAACAATATCCGGGTCGTATTTCTTAACCATTTTAAGTACCAGGGATCGCTTTACTTTATTATTGATACCCCGGACATTCCATGCCAGAAATTTTAAGGCAGGCATGGTATCCAAGTGGTCATCCGGGACACAGCACATACACACCTCGCAAGATGAGTAAAGGACCTCGCAATCAAAAATGTCTGCGCCCCCAACCCCCCACACAAAACATTATCCCGAAGACAGTGTTGTCCGTAGACCCCGGGCCACAAACCTAACCGGCCTAAACAGCACATCAGCACCTCACATGAAAAAAAACAGAAATATAGAAAACAATATGCTGTATAAAAAAAAACAGAACCCGCATAGAAACCAACAATACTCAGATACCAACCCCTCTCCCCGTATACCTTCCCAAACAGTGGCATACACATATCGCTAACAAGACCCATTCCTGGAGATCCAAGTGCCTACGGCAAACTAATGCGTAGCATAAAGGGGTGTGGTTCATCAAATCGACAGTATCTAGGTCGACAATGTTTAGGTCGACCACTGTAGGTCGACAGTCACTAGGTCGACATGGATGGAAGGTCGACAGGGTTTCTAGGTCGACTTGTGCTAGGTCGACAGGTCTAGAGGTCGACATGAGGAAGTTGGGGTTTTTTGTGTCGTTTTCTTCGTAGAGTGACCGGAATCCCAAATTACTGCACCGCGTCCCCTCGCATGGCTCGCTTCGCTCGCCATGCTTCGGGCATGGTGCCTTCGCTCCGCTACCGCTTCGCTCGGCACAGATTGCCGTTCCAATCGTAGTCCACGTGGATCGTTAAGTATGAAAAAATTCAAAAAAAGAAAAAAAATGTGAAAAACTCATGTCGACCTTTAGACCTGTCGACCTAGCACATGTCGACCTAGAAACCCTGTCGACCTTCCATCCATGTCGACCTAGTGACTGTCGACCTACAGTGGTCGACCTAAACATTGTCGACCTAGATACTGTCGATCTTCAGACCGGATCCCGCATAAAGACCTAAAGGCCCAGTGTAAAAAGCGACCTTAGAGGTATCTAACACAACGCTACAAAGTCCAGAACCACCGTAGCAGAAGGGTGCTCCCCGGACATATACTTGCATGCTGAAGGCCCATGTAGGAGAAAGATCAGGATATCAGTCCGGAGCAAGTTGACGGATACCTGGAGCATATCTGTCCAGACAGGCCACCGCCTCCCGTGGAGAACTGAAGAACTTGGTTTCCCCGTCTGCCACCACCCGCAATCTGGAGGAGAACAACATCGAGTAGGGAAGATTCAAGTCACGAAGACGCCGTTTAATAAGCAGAAACTGTGCCCGGTCTTTCTGGACGTCCGCTGCAAAATCTGGGAATGCCGACACCCGAACACCATTCCGAAGCAGGGGGCCCTTCGTGCGACCCATGCGTAGCACAGAGTCCCGATCTTTGTAGTGCAAAAATTTGGCTATGAAAGTTCGTGGTGGGGCGCCTGGAGGTAAAGGCCGGAAAGGTACTCTATGGGCCCGTTCCACCGCAAACTTGGGCCCTCTATGGGCCCGTTCCATACGCCTCCTTGAGCCATGATTCCAAGAAATCTTCAGGGTGTGCCCCCTCTTCCCTTTCAGGCAGGCCCACAAACCGCACATTATTTCTACAGAGGCGCCCTTCCATATCCAGAAGCTTGGTTTGCATTGTTGAAACTTGCTGAGAGACCGCCAACACAGATTGCTTTAGGGGGCCACAGAGATCTTCCAGATTGGAAACCCGCATCTCGGCTTCACCCACTCTCTCCCGGATTCTTTGGACATCCTGACGTAGTAAAGAAAGATCGCACTGCACCTTCTCCATCTTGTCCGACAAGCGTTGTTCGCTGCCCGCTATCGCCTCTAGTACCTGCTGGATAGATGGAGCGGAGGGCTGCATAGCGGTGCCCGAGTCGGCCCGAGCCGAGGGACCAGGGCAGGTAGGAGGGGATGATTTAGGAGATGGCTGCGCCGGTTGGGTGGCAGATTGGCGGGCAAATTTCTCCAACTTGGCCGCAGCCGCACTTTGACAGCCTTTTACCATATTAGCGCAACTGAAACCACCAACCGGTTACAACACGAATCCAATCGGACTCAGCCGGCACGCAGGTCCCAAGTATTCAGTGTCAGAGGGCCCAACAGTGAGCGAGCAATGTAGTATCAAATTTGCCCCAAAGCAGCCGGTGGTATACAGGAGAGGTGAGCCAGGAGGTCTCAGGGGTACAGGAAAGGAGTGAACCGAGGCAGTATATTAAGGCAGTGTATTAGGGAGCAGGGCAGCGCACCCACAGGCCCCTCAATCAGCCCCTGAGTCTCAGTGTAGTATTATATGCAGTAGCTGTTTCCAAAATGGCCACCGGGCCCACAGCCTCCCCTCTCCACCCGCAGCTCAGAATTCCCATGCACCAGGGGACAGTAATAGCAGGGCAATATTGTCGGGTGCAGGGGGGTGCCGCGTCCACCAGGCAATGTGCAGCGTTCAGTTTTTGCCGCGGGGACGCGCCTGCGTGCGCCCGCGGCAGCGAAGCGCCACCAAACTTGAGGCCGGGGATGTTCCTGCTAGAGATGAGCGGGTTCGGTTTCTCTGAATCCGAACCCGCCCGAACTTCATGGTTTTTTTCACGGGTCCGAGCAGACTCGGATCCTCCCGCCTTGCTCGGTTAACCCGAGCGCGCCCGAACGTCATCATGACGCTGTCGGATTCTCGCGAGACTCGGATTCTATATAAGGAGCCGCGCGTCGCCGCCATTTTCACACGTGCATTGAGATTGATAGTGAGAGGACGTGGCTGGCGTCCTCTCCATTTAGATTATAAGAGAGAGAGATTTACTGGAGTTTAGGACTAGGAGGAGTACTGTAGAAGTGTAGAGAGTGCAGAGAGTTTACTAGTGAGTGACCACCAGACAGTGCAGTTTATTTAATATATCCGTTCTCTGCCTGAAAAAAGCGATACACACAGTGACTCAGTCACATACCATATCTGTGTGCACTGCTCAGGCTCAGCCCAGTGTGCTGCATCATCTATATATATTATATATCTGTCTGACTGCTCAGCTCACACAGCTTATAATTGTGGGGGAGACTGGGGAGCACTGCAGTGCCAGTTATAGGTTATAGCAGGAGCCAGGAGTACATAATATTATATAGTGAGTGACCACCAGACAGTGCAGTTTATTTAATATATCCGTTCTCTGCCTGAAAAAAGCGATACACACAGTGACTCAGTCACATACCATATCTGTGTGCACTGCTCAGGCTCAGCCCAGTGTGCTGCATCATCTATATATATTATATATCTGTCTGACTGCTCAGCTCACACAGCTTATAATTGTGGGGGAGACTGGGGAGCACTGCAGTGCCAGTTATAGGTTATAGCAGGAGCCAGGAGTACATAATATTATATTAAAATTAAACAGTGCACACTTTTGCTGCAGGAGTGCCACTGCCAGTGTGACTGACCAGTGACCTGACCACACTGACCACCAGTATAGTTAGTAGTATACTTATATTGTGATTGCCTGAAAAAGTTAAACACTCGTCGTGTGACTTCACTTGTGTGTTGTTGTTTTTTTATTCTATAAAAATAAAACTCATTCTGCTGACAGACAGTGTCCAGCAGGTCCGTCATTATATAATATATAATATATACCTGTCCGGCTGCAGTAGTGATATATATATATTTTTTATATCATTTATCATCCAGTCGCAGCAGACACAGTACGGTAGTTCACGGCTGTGGCTACCTCTGTGTCTGCACTCGGCAGGCAGTCCGTCCATAATTGTATACCACCTAACCGTGGTTTTTTTTTCTTCTTTATACATACATACTACTACGACATCTCTTTATCAACCAGTCTATATTAGCAGCAGACACAGTACAGTACGGTAGTTCACGGCTGTGGCTACCTCTGTGTCTGCACTCGGCACGCAGTCCGTCCATAATTGTATACCACCTAACCGTGGTTTTTTTTTCTTTCTTCTTTATACATACATAGTTACATAGACATCTCTTTATCAACCAGTCTATATTAGCAGCAGACACAGTACAGTACGGTAGTTCACGGCTGTGGCTACCTCTGTGTCTGCACTCGGCAGGCAGTCCGTCCATAATTGTATACCACCTAACCGTGGTTTTTTTTTTCTTTCTTCTTTATACATACATACTACTACGACATCTCTTTATCAACCAGTCTATATTATTAGCAGCAGACACAGTACAGTACGGTAGTTCACGGCTGTGGCTACCTCTGTGTCTGCACTCGGCAGGCAGTCCGTCCATAATTGTATACCACCTAACCGTGGTTTTTTTTTCTTTCTTCTTTATACATACATAGTTACATAGACATCTCTTTATCAACCAGTCTATATTAGCAGCAGACACAGTACAGTACGGTAGTTCACGGCTGTGGCTACCTCTGTGTCTGCACTCGGCAGGCAGTCCATAATTGTATACTAGTATCCATCTCCATTGTTTACCTGAGGTGCCTTTTAGTTGTGCCTATTAAAATATGGAGAACAAAAATGTTGAGGTTCCAAAATTAGGGAAAGATCAAGATCCACTTCCACCTCGTGCTGAAGCTGCTGCCACTAGTCATGGCCGAGACGATGAAATGCCAGCAACGTCGTCTGCCAAGGCCGATGCCCAATGTCATAGTACAGAGCATGTCAAATCCAAAACACCAAATATCAGAAAAAAAAGGACTCCAAAACCTAAAATAAAATTGTCGGAGGAGAAGCGTAAACTTGCCAATATGCCATTTACGACACGGAGTGGCAAGGAACGGCTGAGGCCCTGGCCTATGTTCATGGCTAGTGGTTCAGCTTCACATGAGGATGGAAGCACTCAGCCTCTCGCTAGAAAAATGAAAAGACTCAAGCTGGCAAAAGCAGCACAGCAAAGAACTGTGCATTCTTCGAAATCCCAAATCCACAAGGAGAGTCCAATTGTGTCGGTTGCGATGCCTGACCTTCCCAACACTGGACGTGAAGAGCATGCGCCTTCCACCATTTGCACGCCCCCTGCAAGTGCTGGAAGGAGCACCCGCAGTCCAGTTCCTGATAGTCAGATTGAAGATGTCAGTGTTGAAGTACACCAGGATGAGGAGGATATGGGTGTTGCTGGCGCTGGGGAGGAAATTGACCAGGAGGATTCTGATGGTGAGGTGGTTTGTTTAAGTCAGGCACCCGGGGAGACACCTGTTGTCCGTGGGAGGAATATGGCCGTTGACATGCCAGGTGAAAATACCAAAAAAATCAGCTCTTCGGTGTGGAGGTATTTCACCAGAAATGCGGACAACAGGTGTCAAGCCGTGTGTTCCCTTTGTCAAGCTGTAATAAGTAGGGGTAAGGACGTTAACCACCTCGGAACATCCTCCCTTATACGTCACCTGCAGCGCATTCATAATAAGTCAGTGACAAGTTCAAAAACTTTGGGTGACAGCGGAAGCAGTCCACTGACCAGTAAATCCCTTCCTCTTGTAACCAAGCTCACGCAAACCACCCCACCAACTCCCTCAGTGTCAATTTCCTCCTTCCCCAGGAATGCCAATAGTCCTGCAGGCCATGTCACTGGCAATTCTGACGATTCCTCTCCTGCCTGGGATTCCTCCGATGCATCCTTGCGTGTAACGCCTACTGCTGCTGGCGCTGCTGTTGTTGCTGCTGGGAGTCGATGGTCATCCCAGAGGGGAAGTCGTAAGCCCACTTGTACTACTTCCAGTAAGCAATTGACTGTTCAACAGTCCTTTGCGAGGAAGATGAAATATCACAGCAGTCATCCTGCTGCAAAGCGGATAACTGAGGCCTTGACAACTATGTTGGTGTTAGACGTGCGTCCGGTATCCGCCGTTAGTTCACAGGGAACTAGACAATTTATTGAGGCAGTGTGCCCCCGTTACCAAATACCATCTAGGTTCCACTTCTCTAGGCAGGCGATACCGAGAATGTACACGGACGTCAGAAAAAGACTCACCAGTGTCCTAAAAAATGCAGTTGTACCCAATGTCCACTTAACCACGGACATGTGGACAAGTGGAGCAGGGCAGGGTCAGGACTATATGACTGTGACAGCCCACTGGGTAGATGTATGGACTCCCGCCGCAAGAACAGCAGCGGCGGCACCAGTAGCAGCATCTCGCAAACGCCAACTCTTTCCTAGGCAGGCTACGCTTTGTATCACCGCTTTCCAGAATACGCACACAGCTGAAAACCTCTTACGGCAACTGAGGAAGATCATCGCGGAATGGCTTACCCCAATTGGACTCTCCTGTGGATTTGTGGCATCGGACAACGCCAGCAATATTGTGTGTGCATTAAATATGGGCAAATTCCAGCACGTCCCATGTTTTGCACATACCTTGAATTTGGTGGTGCAGAATTTTTTAAAAAAACGACAGGGGCGTGCAAGAGATGCTGTCGGTGGCCAGAAGAATTGCGGGACACTTTCGGCGTACAGGCACCACGTACAGAAGACTGGAGCACCACCAAAAACTACTGAACCTGCCCTGCCATCATCTGAAGCAAGAAGTGGTAACGAGGTGGAATTCAACCCTCTATATGCTTCAGAGGTTGGAGGAGCAGCAAAAGGCCATTCAAGCCTATACAATTGAGCACGATATAGTAGGTGGAATGCACCTGTCTCAAGCGCAGTGGAGAATGATTTCAACGTTGTGCAAGGTTCTGATGCCCTTTGAACTTGCCACACGTGAAGTCAGTTCAGACACTGCCAGCCTGAGTCAGGTCATTCCCCTCATCAGGCTTTTGCAGAAGAAGCTGGAGACATTGAAGGAGGAGCTAACACGGAGCGATTCCGCTAGGCATGTGGGACTTGTGGATGGAGCCCTTAATTCGCTTAACAAGGATTCACGGGTGGTCAATCTGTTGAAATCAGAGCACTACATTTTGGCCACCGTGCTCGATCCTAGATTTAAAGCCTACCTTGGATCTCTCTTTCCGGCAGACACAAGTCTGCTGGGGTTGAAAGACCTGCTGGTGACAAAATTGTCAAGTCAAGCGGAACGCGACCTGTCAACATCTCCTCCTTCACATTCTCCCGCAACTGGGGGTGCGAGGAAAAGGCTCAGAATTCCGAGCCCACCCGCTGGCGGTGATGCAGGGCAGTCTGGAGCGACTGCTGATGCTGACATCTGGTCCGGACTGAAGGACCTGACAACGATTACGGACATGTCGTCTACTGTCACTGCATATGATTCTCTCAACATTGATAGAATGGTGGAAGATTATATGAGTGACCGCATCCAAGTAGGCACGTCACACAGTCCGTACTTATACTGGCAGGAAAAAGAGGCAATTTGGAGGCCCTTGCACAAACTGGCTTTATTCTACCTAAGTTGCCCTCCCACAAGTGTGTACTCCGAAAGAGTGTTTAGTGCCGCCGCTCACCTTGTCAGCAATCGGCGTACGAGGTTACATCCAGAAAATGTGGAGAAGATGATGTTCATTAAAATGAATTATAATCAATTCCTCCGCGGAGACATTGACCAGCAGCAATTGCCTCCACAAAGTACACAGGGAGCTGAGATGGTGGATTCCAGTGGGGACGAATTGATAATCTGTGAGGAGGGGGATGTACACGGTGATATATCGGAGGGTGATGATGAGGTGGACATCTTGCCTCTGTAGAGCCAGTTTGTGCAAGGAGAGATTAATTGCTTCTTTTTTGGGGGGGGTCCAAACCAACCCGTCATATCAGTCACAGTCGTGTGGCAGACCCTGTCACTGAAATGATGGGTTGGTTAAAGTGTGCATGTCCTGTTTTGTTTATACAACATAAGGGTGGGTGGGAGGGCCCAAGGACAATTCCATCTTGCACCTCTTTTTTCTTTTCTTTTTCTTTGCATCATGTGCTGATTGGGGAGGGTTTTTTGGAAGGGACATCCTGCGTGACACTGCAGTGCCACTCCTAGATGGGCCCGGTGTTTGTGTCGGCCACTAGGGTCGCTAATCTTACTCACACAGCTACCTCATTGCGCCTCTTTTTTTCTTTGCGTCATGTGCTGTTTGGGGAGGGTTTTTTGGAAGGGACATCCTGCGTGACACTGCAGTGCCACTCCTAGATGGGCCCGGTGTTTGTGTCGGCCACTAGGGTCGCTAATCTTACTCACACAGCTACCTCATTGCGCCTCTTTTTTTCTTTGCGTCATGTGCTGTTTGGGGAGGGTTTTTTGGAAGGGCCATCCTGCGTGACACTGCAGTGCCACTCCTAGATGGGCCCGGTGTTTGTGTCGGCCACTAGGGTCGCTAATCTTACTCACACAGTCAGCTACCTCATTGCGCCTCTTTTTTTCTTTGCGTCATGTGCTGTTTGGGGAGGGTTTTTTGGAAGGGACATCCTGCGTGACACTGCAGTGCCACTCCTAGATGGGCCCGGTGTTTGTGTCGGCCACTAGGGTCGCTTATCTTACTCACACAGCGACCTCGGTGCAAATTTTAGGACTAAAAATAATATTGTGAGGTGTGAGGTATTCAGAATAGACTGAAAATGAGTGTAAATTATGGTTTTTGAGGTTAATAATACTTTGGGATCAAAATGACCCCCAAATTCTATGATTTAAGCTGTTTTTTAGTGTTTTTTGAAAAAAACACCCGAATCCAAAACACACCCGAATCCGACAAAAAAAATTCGGTGAGGTTTTGCCAAAACGCGTTCGAACCCAAAACACGGCCGCGGAACCGAACCCAAAACCAAAACACAAAACCCGAAAAATTTCAGGCGCTCATCTCTAGTTCCTGCGGCCTAGGCCGGAAGTGCGGGTGGCAGCCGGCGCGGCCAGACAACGCTCTCCGGAGCCAGCCAGAAGACTCCCGCCGCTGGCGCGAGCACTAAGCAGGTAGCGTGTGCGGGCACAAGCACCGGAGCGGGGGCCAGGAGGGGTAACAGGATTAATTGGCCGGGGAGCTCCCGCACTCTGCTGCCTACCCGGATGCCGCCGTGGCCACACTCCATGTAGCTCAATACTTATTCCTCAAGTGCGAAGAAATCATGCTGTTTGGGGCCGGAGCTGACGTCACACACCCGCCCTCAAAACGTTTGGGAACGCCTGCGTTTTTCCAGACTTTCCCTGAAAACGGGCAGTTACCATCCACAAACGTCCTTTTCCTGTCAATCACCTTGCGAACAAAATTTTTGCACCATCCTGTCGCTGTGTGGCGACGTACAGACGCATTGCGGTGCATACGCATTTGCAGTAGTTCAATAATTGCACGCTGTGCGAAAACACAGCAGCGCTCAGGTCTGAATCGGGCCCATTGACCAGAATCAGCTATTGACAAAATACGGAGCATCACTGATAAGTAGCATCCCAATGATGTAGGTCAGCACTCAAAGTCATTGGCTTAGGAAACAGTGAGACAGGCGTGCTCTGTTAGAAAGGAAAACACAAGGGAATAGGACCTTGGGGGTATGGGGGTGAGGAGGCAATAAATGAGGTGACTTTCTGCAAAACATCAAATGAGAAAGGTGGAGGGACATACACTGATAGCAGGAAAAAATTACGAGAATTCAATTTGCATTCCAAAAACACAAACCTACCATAAGGGTCAGTATTTTCCGTAAGTAATTCAAACTGGACAGATTTTTTAATCATGACTGACACCCCTCGGGAGAAGGAGGAGTGAGAGGAATGATACGCCAAGGCCTGCGGAGTGACAGCAGTCTATTGCCCTCTAAATGAGTCTCACTCAGACAAACAATATCCGGGTCGTATTTCTTAACCATTTTAAGTACCAGGGATCGCTTTACTTTATTATTGATACCCCGGACATTCCATGCCAGAAATTTTAAGGCAGGCATGGTATCCAAGTGGTCATCCGGGGCACAGCACATACACACCTCGCAAGATGAGTAAAGGACCTCGCAATCAAAAATGTCTGCGCCCCCAACCCCCCACACAAAACATTATCCCGAAGACAGTGTTGTCCGTAGACCCCGGGCCACAAACCTAACCGGCCTAAACAGCACATCAGCACCTCACATGAAAAAAAACAGAAATATAGAAAACAATATGCTGTATAAAAAAAACAGAACCCGCATAGAAACCAACAATACTCAGATACCAACCCCTCTCCCCGTATACCTTCCCAAACAGTGGCATACACATATCGCTAACAAGACCCATTCCTGGAGATCCAAGTGCCTACGGCAAACTAATGCGTAGCATAAAGGGGTGTGGTTCATCAAATCGACGGTATCTAGGTCGACAATGTTTAGGTCGACCACTGTAGGTCGACAGTCACTAGGTCGACATGGATGGAAGGTCGACAGGGTTTCTAGGTCGACTTGTGCTAGGTCGACAGGTCTAGAGGTCGACATGAGGAAGTTGGGGGTTTTTGTGTCGTTTTCTTCGTAGAGTGACCGGAATCCCAAATTACTGCACCGCGTCCCCTCGCATGGCTCGCTTCGCTCGCCATGCTTCGGGCATGGTGCCTTCGCTTCGCTCGGCACAGATTGCCGTTCCAATCGTAGTCCACGTGGATCGTTAAGTATGAAAAAATTCAAAAAAAGAAAAAAAAATGTGAAAAACTCATGTCGACCTTTAGACCTGTCGACCTAGCACATGTCGACCTAGAAACCCTGTCGACCTTCCATCCATGTCGACCTAGTGACTGTCGACCTACAGTGGTCGACCTAAACATTGTCGACCTAGATACTGTCGATCTTCAGACCGGATCCCGCATAAAGACCTAAAGGCCCAGTGTAAAAAGCGACCTTAGAGGTATCTAACACAACGCTACAAAGTCCAGAACCACCGTAGCAGAAGGGTGCTCCCCGGACATATACTTGCATGCTGAAGGCCCATGTAGGAGAAAGATCAGGATATCAGTCCGGAGCAAGTTGACGGATACCTGGAGCATATCTGTCCAGACAGGCCACCGCCTCCCGTGGAGAACTGAAGAACTTGGTTTCCCCGTCTGCCACCACCCGCAATCTGGAGGAGAACAACATCGAGTAGGGAAGATTCAAGTCACGAAGACGCCGTTTAATAAGCAGAAACTGTGCCCGGTCTTTCTGGACGTCCGCTGCAAAATCTGGGAATGCCGACACCCGAACACCATTCCGAAGCAGGGGGCCCTTCGTGCGACCCATGCGTAGCACAGAGTCCCGATCTTTGTAGTGCAAAAATTTGGCTATGAAAGTTCGTGGTGGGGCGCCTGGAGGTAAAGGCCGGAAAGGTACTCTATGGGCCCGTTCCACCGCAAACTTGGGCCCTCTATGGGCCCGTTCCATACGCCTCCTTGAGCCATGATTCCAAGAAATCTTCAGGGTGTGCCCCCTCTTCCCTTTCAGGCAGGCCCACAAACCGCACATTATTTCTACAGAGGCGCCCTTCCATATCCAGAAGCTTGGTTTGCATTGTTGAAACTTGCTGAGAGACCGCCAACACAGATTGCTTTAGGGGGCCACAGAGATCTTCCAGATTGGAAACCCGCATCTCGGCTTCACCCACTCTCTCCCGGATTCTTTGGACATCCTGACGTAGTAAAGAAAGATCGCACTGCACCTTCTCCATCTTGTCCGACAAGCGTTGTTCGCTGCCCGCTATCGCCTCTAGTACCTGCTGGATAGATGGAGCGGAGGGCTGCATAGCGGTGCCCGAGTCGGCCCGAGCCGAGGGACCAGGGCAGGTAGGAGGGGATGATTTAGGAGATGGCTGCGCCGGTTGGGTGGCAGATTGGCGGGCAAATTTCTCCAACTTGGCCGCAGCCGCACTTTGACAGCCTTTTACCATATTAGCGCAACTGAAACCACCAACCGGTTACAACACGAATCCAATCGGACTCAGCCGGCACGCAGGTCCCAAGTATTCAGTGTCAGAGGGCCCAACAGTGAGCGAGCAATGTAGTATCAAATTTGCCCCAAAGCAGCCGGTGGTATACAGGAGAGGTGAGCCAGGAGGTCTCAGGGGTACAGGAAAGGAGTGAACCGAGGCAGTATATTAAGGCAGTGTATTAGGGAGCAGGGCAGCGCACCCACAGGCCCCTCAATCAGCCCCTGAGTCTCAGTGTAGTATTATATGCAGTAGCTGTTTCCAAAATGGCCACCGGGCCCACAGCCTCCCCTCTCCACCCGCAGCTCAGAATTCCCATGCACCAGGGGACAGTAATAGCAGGGCAATATTGTCGGGTGCAGGGGGGTGCCGCGTCCACCAGGCAATGTGCAGCGTTCAGTTTTTGCCGCGGGGACGCGCCTGCGTGCGCCCGCGGCAGCGAAGCGCCACCAAACTTGAGGCCGGGGATGTTCCTGCGGCCTAGGCCGGAAGTGCGGGTGGCAGCCGGCGCGGCCAGACAACGCTCTCCGGAGCCAGCCAGAAGACTCCCGCCGCTGGCGCGAGCACTAAGCAGGTAGCGTGTGCGGGCACAAGCACCGGAACGGGGGCCAGGAGGGGTAACAGGATTAATTGGCCGGGGAGCTCCCGCACTCTGCTGCCTACCCGGATGCCGCCGTGGCCACACTCCATGTAGCTCAATACTTATTCCTCAAGTGCGAAGAAATCATGCTGTTTGGGGCCGGAGCTGACGTCACACACCCGCCCTCAAAACGTTTGGGAACGCCTGCGTTTTTCCAGACTTTCCCTGAAAACGGGCAGTTACCATCCACAAACGTCCTTTTCCTGTCAATCACCTTGCGAACAAAATTTTTGCACCATCCTGTCGCTGTGTGGCGACGTACAGACGCATTGCGGTGCATACGCATTTGCAGTAGTTCAATAATTGCACGCTGTGCGAAAACACAGCAGCGCTCAGGTCTGAATCGGGCCCATTGACCAGAATCAGCTATTGACAAAATACGGAGCATCACTGATAAGTAGCATCCCAATGATGTAGGTCAGCACTCAAAGTCATTGGCTTAGGAAACAGTGAGACAGGCGTGCTCTGTTAGAAAGGAAAACACAAGGGAATAGGACCCTGCTCAAGAGAACTTACATCTTAGACAAATGAGACAGACATGGTTGCTGTAAGTGGGGGCTTGAGATAGGTATTCGGTCTCTAGGTCGACACTGTCTAGGTCGACCGCTATTGGTCGACAGTAAGTAGTTCAACATGGTTTCTAGGTCGAGGTGGGCTCTATGTCGACATGTTCTAGGTCGACATGACAAAAGGTTGACATGAGTTTTTCACAATTTTTTCATTTTTTAAACTTTTTACTACTTTACGATCCACGTGGACTACAATTGGGAATGGTAACCTGTGTTGAGCGCAGCGAGGCACCTTGCCCGAAGCATGGCGAGTGAAGCGGTGCACTGATTGGGGATCCCGGTCACTGTACGGAGAAAACGATAGTAAAAAAAGTGTAAAAACTCATATCGACCTTCTGTCATGTCAACCTAGTACATGTCGACCTAGAGTCCCTGTTGACCTAGAAACCTTGTCGACCTACTTACTGTCGAACAATAGTGGTCAACCTAGACACTGTCGACCTACGTGTGGTCGACGTTGCATACCACACCCCTTAAGATAGTAGAAAGTGCATAGCAGTTATGATGGCTGCTACAATCAAGTTCATGTATTTGAAACCAGACTTACCTTGTCACCTGGCCTGCATGTTTCCTGTTTGTCTTGTGAACTGTCGCTGGTGGAGCATGTCAGCTGATTGCATTCCCTCCAGACAGAATGCTCTTTGCTTCAGCTGACATTAGCAATCATTCCCTGTGTATACCTTGTCTGTTTTTTGTTCTGTACCAGTGCATAAGTAATTCTGACTTCTAGTAGGTTACAAGTTACCAGTGTGCAGTAAACTACAGCTTGTGTCTGTGTCTGTTATTCTGCTTGCTGCGTTACTGTACCTTGCAAGCTAATCTTCACCTGTGAGTTTCACCTAGGCATTCTGCTTGTTGATTCCAAAATGCTCTATGTTACTACCAGACAGTAGCTGGCTAAAACAATTTACATTCTACTGCAGAGATCCTGAATCCTGGAGGGCAATAAACCCATGAATGCCAAGTGAGCAAGCAATTTATTAAGTGTGTACATTTCCAGCACTTTGTCAGTACCGGGATGGGGATGGGATATCAGCAGTCAGGATGCCGATGGTCAGAATACTGACATCCCGACTGCTTGAAATCTCGACACAGGTGCAGGAGCCAGGTAATCCTAATCCTCCTGTTCCCCCTAACCCTCACTCCCCGCAGCCTAACCCTAATCTCCCCTGGCAGCAGTCTAATCATAACCCTCCCTTCTCGCAGTCTAAACCTAACCCTCCCTCCCACAGCCTAACCCTACACCCGCAGTATAACCCTATCCTCCCTGGCATAATGACGTTTGGGATCCTGGCTGTCAGGATGATGGTGTTGGCATTCTGATATACTGGCTGCTTTATCTTTACACTGCAATTTATATTTCAGTTTGAACACACCCCACCCAAATCTAACTCTCTCTGCACATGTTATATCTGCCCACCCCCTGTAGTGCACATGGTTTTGCCCAACTGCTAACAAATTTGCTGCTGCGATCAACTCTGAATTAGGCCCACTATCTTGACCTTCAACAGGATTCCACACACAATATGAAATCCAAATCGAACTGACCTTGGTATTGGTCCCTATGTTCCCGTAATGGTTTCTTTAAGCTGGTGTATTGCAGATCCACTTAGTGGTTTCTTCATAAGGAGATCACGGACATTTGTGTGAACTAGCGGTAATGCTAGAAATGCTATTAAGAACTCTCTTTATGTGTATTCTGTTTTATATATATATATATATATATATATATATATACATACACACATTTGTATGAGTTTTTCATTGATCGGATTGGTTGTTCCCTGCCCCATAATGACATAATTTAATGCATCCTAAGTACATCTATACCATTCAAAATATTAATTTTAGTCTATGTTTTGCTATAATATGATGGATAGTTTGTTATTGTATTAGTCATAGGTATTATTGTATTTGTTTAATATGTTTTTATTGTCAGCTGTCAATCATGCTTGATTGCTAATCATGTGACCCTAAGGGGTATACTTATGGCTTCTGGTGAAGTAAGGCTCAACACTTGGAAGAAGGATTCGTATCCGAAACGCATCAGTGGTGGAGATTTAAACTGTGGGCTTCTCTTTGGTTGACCAGAACACATAAGAACTCTTTTCTAAAGCATTGTGGTATTTGTCATCACCTCTGGTTCCAGACCTATGAGGTATACCACTAAATGTTTATTTCCTGAGTCAACCTTTGAGCTAAATACCCCAGTAGAGGCATTGATTATTTTTTATCCTCTTTCTGTACATATATATGTATATTTTTATTCATGTATACTATTTTTTATGAATTTCCTGTGCTTTTGTAACCAATAAAAACTGCTTTTGCACAGTATGGACTTGAGAAGTGTTCATGATCTCTCATAAAAGGTGGATACTGCACTAAGTGGATCTGCAATACACCAGCTTAAAGAAACCATTATGGGAACATAGGGACCAATACCAAGGTCAGTTCGATTTGAATTTCATATTGTGTGTGGCATCCTGTTGATGGTCAAGATAGTGTTGTTATTAAGACATAAAAAGAAACCTTTGAATGGACATAGGGCACTTTATTGAGGTCAGTGCCTTAGAGGAACCCTATTATCTCTTGTGCTGTATACTTCCTCTTTGGATACATACCGAGTAAAGAATTGGAACATTTATACTCATCACCCATTTATAAAGAAGTAGAGACTGTTACAGCACTAATCGCTTTTTTGGAACTAATTTTTGGGACATTGTATTCTCTCTAAACTGCGCCTGTATTCTATTTCTCTTTTTGTATTGTACTGTGAGGGAGAGATGTATGTCTCTGAAGTAGAACGGGGCTGCGTTTTTGGGCGCAAGTGATTTACCATTTGTTTTTTGTTTGTTTTGAAATCTGTTCACAAGACTGAATTCATCTCGATGTTGTCTGAACAGCAGGTGAAGAGCACGTAGAGCATTTATAAAATGGATAGTAACATTTGATAACTCATTAAACCGTTTAAAACATTTTGTGTAATTGTAACATGTTGCCATAATGAAATATATTGGTTAGAAATTGGGTCCATCTTTTTGAAACACCCTGTATAATTTTTGTATTATTCTAATAATTTTTATAGTGATAGTTGTATTTTTCTTATCATTTTTATGTGTGTAAATCTGGCTGTGATACTAGCCAGTGCCTCCTCAGCCACTGACCTCACTGCACGTCACTGGTTTTCAGAGTACAGAAACTTTTGTCATAGAACAAGAAAAGCACAAATTAGAAGTACTAAAATCCTGCATACACTATAATGGAGAAAGAATTACAATCAGACATCACCACATGACATACTGTATACAGTATACATGCATTCTACTTGAAGCTTTGTGCATTTACATAGTCATACTCTGACATAACTAAAAATCTACATACATTTTCAACATATTCTGTATGATTCTTCGTTTCTATTGTCACCAATTAATTAAAATGCTGTTTTATTAGTACATTATTCTAATTACAGAAAATATCCCAAAGGTTGTACATTTATCTACACACCTGAGATATGATGTTAGGTGAGTCCTAAAGCATTAATTATCTGTTCACACAGCTGGAATTTGAAGAATATTGTAACTGTAGCTAAGCAACCATGAAGACTATACATCGCAAATGTATAGTAATACTGATACTTTTTTTTTTTTTTTTAGCTACCTATTTAATTAAAATAATATAGTAATGATTGTGGCAGTATGGGCCCTATATTCTGCTTATTGTCACAGGAGAAAAACAAGCTCCAGAATATAATCACTTTTTGCAGTTATACACAAACATTGCTATGACGAATTAAAAGAAAACAACTGATCCCATTCATAATGCTTTCTTAGTAAACCCAATGATCAGCCCAGTTAGCGATTTGTCAGGAAATAGTCAGGAAATAGTCAAGATTTCAGATTGATGCTTTATCAGACTCAGACATTTTAGCGCTGTGTGCAAGAAACAGCATCGGCACCCCCCCTTCCCCGCCATATTTGAAATAGGGCCAGTGCGCGCCATAGGCACACGCCAAAAATCTAGGTGCATGGATTTGTGGGTAAGGGGCGTGACCACAAAATAATACCAATCCATATTTCGCTGTACAGTAGTCTCCATTATTCAAATTCCGCCGCATAGTAGCGCTACTTACACACATTACACCAGGTAGTGCCCCTTTTACACATTTACACATCACGCCAGGTAGAGCCCATGTCACTCATTATGCCAGGTAGAGCCCCTGTTACACATTACACTAGGCAGGGCTCCCTTTTACACATGGCAGGTAGAGTCCCCTTTTACACATTATGGCAGGTATAGTCCCCTTTTTACACATTACGGCGGAGCGCTCCCCCTTTTTACACATTACGGGAGAGAGAGAGGCTTCATTGTCCAAGTATATTACACTTGCAGGGCACACCTCAGACTGCACTCTTTCCTATGTTATCTGTTCACTGCACCTACTGCAACAGCCTGATTGATGGCTTTCTGGGAGTTCACTTGTGTACCAAGGATGCATGGCTGAAACATGGCTTGAGGTCGGGAGGTTACTTTTGTCAGACTGACCATGTTTAACATTCCTATTGTGAGGAATGTGAGCAAGCCGGCAAGCACGTCTTTTACATAAACCAGGGATGTGGAACCTTTTTTCTACCAAGGGCCATTTGGATATTTATAAAATCCTTCGGGGGCCATACAAAAAAATTATCAGCTTAAAAATTACCTTGGCCCCTACTAGTTATGCCCCTTAGAGGTACTGAGTGCGCGCGCCAAAAAACGGGTGTGGCCAATTAAAATGGGACGTGATACACATATGCCCCCAATAGTGCAGTGCCAGATACACATATGCCAGTGCAGTGCCAGATACACATATACCGCCACAGTGCCGGATATACAAATGCCCCCACAGTGCCAGATCCACAAATGCTCCCACAGTGCCAGATCCACAAATGCCCCCACACTGCCAGATCCACAAATGCCCCCACAGTGCCATATCCACATATGCCCCCACGGCACCAGATCCACAAATGTCCCCACAGTGCCAGACCCACGAATGCCCCCACAGTGCCAGACCAACAAATGCCCCCACAGTGCCAGATCCACAAATGCCCCCACAGTGCCAGATACACAAATGCCCCCACAGCGCCAGATACACAAATTCCCCCACAGCGCCAGATACACAAATTCCCCCACAGTGCCAAATCCACAAATGCCCTCACAGTGGCCCCCCCACCCCACTGTGCTGCTCACCGCTGCTGCTGCTCCGTCTGGCGGCGTGTCTCAGCTGTCAGGGGGTCAGGGCAGGGAGGAGAGCACAGCTATGTCGGGCGGCGGCGGCGTGTAGGATCTCAAACCAGCCGGCGGTTCGTGTGCCAATTAGAGCTCGCGGACTGGCAGTGGCGGCTCCTGATTGGCTGCTGGTCCGCGAGCTCTGATTGGCCGGACTGAGCGGCAGCTTGTCTCGCTGACACAAGTGGGTGGGCCGAAACAAATGGCTTTGCGGGCCTTATACGGCCCGTGGGCTGGAGGTTCCCCACCCCTGACATAAACAGAAGGTTCATTCACAAATCACCGGCATCCACACTATAACAGAGATAAGAGCTACACTCCTCTATGTGGCTTACTTTGATGAGCGGCAGCAGCACAGCCCAGCTACAGCCCAGAACACGGAAGCCCCTTTTCAGTGTAGATGCTGCAGGGGGAGAGTCGCGGAGCAGAGCACACACACAAGGGAAGAGACTCAGACTGCCCAGCGCAGTGCTGCCCGCTGTCATGCATAATAGAAGCGGTGCGTCCAGCAGAGAAGGAGTCGGGCACAACGCTACTATTTTACATTACGGCGGGCAGCGGCGGACAAATGGTGTGATTGCGGACAGTGCGCCGACAGGGCAAATGCACTGTGTGCTAGGCACCATCCGCACACACCTAGTTACGGCGCTGATCAGACTTATCCAAATTGCTCTGCAGTGTTACCAAAAAGGTGTCAGGGGCAAACGCAGGATTTGTGAAGGGGGGTTACCAAAGGGGTGGAGCCAAGCATAGGCGGCAGAGACTGAGGTATTATATACTCTGTAACCTGCCGCGGTGCCTTCCAATAGTAATGTAACATGCTATATATATATATGCTTGGGACCAGAGGTATTTTGGATATCGGATTTTTCCATATTTTGGAATAATTGCATACCATAATGAGATATAATGGTAATGGGACATAAGTCTAAGCACAGAATGCATTTATGTTTCATATACAGCTTATACACACAGCCTGAAGGTCATTTTAGCCAATATTTTTAATAACTTTGTGCATTAAACAAAGTGTGTGTACATTCACACAATTCATTTATGCTTCATATATACCTTATACAAACAGCCTGAAGGTAATTTAATACAATATTTTTAATTCTTTTGTGTATTAAACAAAGTTTGAGTACACTGAGCCACAGAAAACAAAGGTTTCACTATCTCACTCTCACTCCCAAAAATCCGTATTTCGGAATATTCCGTGTTTCGGAATATTTGGATATGGGATACTCAACGTGTGTGTGTGTGTGTGTGTGTGTGTGTGTGTGTGTGTGTGTGTGTGTGTGTGTGTATATATATATATATATATATATGTGTATATATGTGCACACGTATGTACAATATATATATATGTATATATATATATATATATATATATATAAAAATATGTGTGTGTGTGTGTGTGTGTGTGTGTGTGTGTGTATATATATATATATATATATATATATATGTATATATGTGCACACGTATGTACAATATATATATATATATATATATATATATAAAAATATGTGTGTGTGTGTGTGTGTGTGTGTGTGTGTGTGTGTGTGTGTGTCTGTCTGTCTATCTATCTATATATATCTATCTATATATATATATATATATATATATATATATATATACACAAACAAATATAGAAAACCACAGCACTCGCCACCCCAGAAGCGGGGTGCAGTGTCTGCACTCACCACTCATAGGGTGGGGTGCATGCAGCCCATGGCCACCTACCATGGGTGGTAGTGTAGGACCTGCATGAAGGTGGGGTACCTTGGCGAGCGGTATGCAGGCTTCCGTGCATTGGCCAATTCACTAACTAAACCCCCATCATTTATTTATTGATGTTGTGAGGACAAGTGAGCTTGCTATGGTGAGTGCTGAATTTTCTATATATATATATATATATATATATATATATATAGTGGTGCATAAGTCTTCAGTCATTCCTATAGTAGTTGATCTATATCAATGTGGCGACTTCAAAAGAGGAAGAAATACAGCCCGCCCCAGCACTTTTGCAGAAACCCCTGCTATTTATCAAGCCATTGTTCCTGTATGTGCCCCCGGCATCCTGCCATCTGGCCCCCGCCCGCCTGCTTGCTCGCCCGCCCGCTCGACTCGCACAGTGCAGCTTGTAGCGGGCTGCAGGTGCCAGAGTCTTTAGCTGCAGCTGTCAGGATGATGGCAGAGTGTGCGTCACCTGGCCAGCCCAGCTGTCAAAGCCCAATGTAAACTTCCTTGGAGGAGCTGCACACTGATGCTACAGCTCCCCTTAGCTATAGATGCAGCCTGCACAGGCCCGGTGTCTATGAGGAGGCAGCTGCTGCATAAACCCAGCTCCTCCGTCTTCTCAAAAAAATATTTTAAGAAAATCGGAAAGCTGAAGCGATCGATCGGTGGCAGGGGGGTTTCTAGGTACTCATAAACCCCCCCTGCATGCGCTAGTGGGTGTCACCACTACTTACAATTCAGAAAAACATATTAGGTCACATAAGTAAAAATATCCCAAAGCATCTGTTGCTTTGATCTAGAGTATATGAATTTCTTGTGCAGCACTAATTGTTCAATCTTTTAATGTTTGTCAAACATGAATGAGCGTATTATCTAATAACATGGTTTCTCTTTAAGGTCTACAGATTGTTAGGGGTCAGAGGCTGGCTGGCAAGAGGTAAAGGGTGCCATCTGCCCCCTGTGCCAGTAAAATTTAAGTGATCCAGCCAGGGCCGCTTGGCTGGTAGCCAGGCAAGAGGTCTTCCTGCTTCCGATTGCTCTGAGTTATAAAGTTTAACCCCCCTGCCTGGCTGCTGAACAACAGGGACTAGAAGAAAATGTCTGCCCCTATAACAGGATATAAGAAAATAGCCACCACTGACCAGTGGTGAGCCAGGTGTCCTTTCCCAGGACCCTAGGGGCTGGAGAGTGGATAAATGGGTCGGCGCTTACTGGAGGAGTCGGCCTGCTCTTCCTTCTGCAGCGCTGTAGTATGTACAGGGGGCAGAGGCCAGTGCAGTTAGGAACAGTCTAGAACAGTGCTATGTGAACTCCCTGTATAAAGATTGAACTTCTAGGCCAGCTTCACCTCTGGAGAGATTGTATTGGGAGTCAGCAGCTGTTTGCAAATTAAAGCAGGTAAAAAGTAGTACACTGGTAGAACAATTTAATTGAGAAGAAAGGTATTTAAACACAGATGGTTGCAATCATAACCAGGTAGAGAGCATTTTGTCCCTTCTGGAATGGGTCATGTTGGGAGGTATGGATTGTGTATATTAGATTTAAACTAATGATGTATATTATATTTAAACTAATAGTTTAATAACGCCTAGGTACTGTTTATAGCTACACCTAATTGAAAGGCAACTATTTTATAACATTTTCTTGCAGTGGAACAAAGACAACTTAAACAACCTTAAAATTCACATAGAAAAATAAAATCTATAATTTATCTAGTCACATCCAAGAATAGCAGCAACCTCTGCACCACTTACACACTGGGACAGGTCTCAGGAGGAGTGTGTGTGTGTGTGTGTGTGTGTGTGTGTGTGTGTGTGTGTGTGTGTGTGTGTGTGTCTCTCTAGACCAAGGGTGGGCAATTATTTCAGCTGGGGGGCCGCTTAACACTTCCAGCGAATATTCGAGGGCCACACACAAAATACTCAAAAAGAGTCCCCTTTTTACACATTACGGCAGACAGCGTGCCTTTTTTTACACATTACGGCAGATAGCGTCCCCCTTTTTACACATTAAGGCAGACAGCATCCCTTTTTACACATTACGCAGACATCGTCCCCTTTTTACACATTACGGCAGACAGCGTGCTCTTTTTACACATTATGGCAGATAGCGTCCCCCTTTTTACACATTAAGGCAGACAGCATCCCTTTTTACACATTACGGCAGACAGCGTCCCCTTTTTACACATTACGGCAGACAGCATCCCCTTTTTACACATTACGGCAGACATCGTCCCCCTTTTTACACATTACGGCAGACAGCGCCCCCGTTTTTACACATTACGGCAGACATCGTCCCCCTTTTTACACATTAGGGCAGACATCGTCCCCCTTTTTACACATTACGGCAGACATCGTCCCCCTTTTTACACATTACGGCAGACAGCGTCCCACTTTTTTTACATATTATGGCAGACAGCGTCCCCTTTTTACACATTAAGGCAGACAGTCCCTTACCCCCCTTCCCCCCCCCCCCTCCCCTAAATCCATATTGCAGTTTTTAACTCCGCGGCCTCCCCACCCCTAAACCTATATGGCAGCTGAAGCGCTGATCCAGGGGCTGGCTGGACAGGGGGTTTACCTGTTTGTCACAGTGGCAGACGATCCCCACTGTCCGATGATCCGCGCTGCTGCTGCTACTGCTGCCGCCTGGAGTCACTGCTGATGTGGCCTCTCCTGCTCCCGCTCGCTGGCCACCGCTTCTTCTCCTCACTCAGCCGCCGCTCCTGCTCACTGCAGTGCCCGCCCCCTGTGCCGCCCAGCGCGCGCATGGTAACAGAGGAAATCCCGGTCAGCTGACCCTGTGACGTGACCGGGATTTCCTCAGCGGCGCCGCGTCTGAGAGCAGTGCAATGACAAGCGGCCTGTCGGGCCGTATTGCACTCTGGTGGGGCACAGCGGGTCAGGCACGATCGGTCCGCAGGCCGCATCCGGCCCGCGGGCCACATGTTGCCCTCCCCTACTCTAGACCCTCATTAGATAACAGGTTACACAGGACCCAGACAAGCAGGAGGAGAAGCTGGGATCCCTGTGTTACTTACAGCTCTCTCCAAGCTCCTATCTCTCCTGTGGTCAGAAAGCTCCATCGGTAGCTCATGAAACCGGATACTCCTCTGTCTCTGCCTGCACTGCATACTGTTCTGCTCACTAGCTGCCTGGTACTGCTGCTGCATACGAGGAAAAGCTAGTGATGTCAGTTTACACCTGGCCATGGGGCCCCCTGACAAATGGGGGCCTGGGGTACAGTATGTGTGGCACTCCCCCCATCCCCCACCTTAATCTGGCTATGAGCACCCAGGAGAGTACTAGGAGGTGAACGTCTGGATGCCTTATTGGCTCCTTCTGTGATATTAGTTCACAATAGGAATAACTAAAACTGTATTATTAAATATAGCATATAAAGTGCACTAGAAGAAAGACACAACTTCATATAATATGTATATATTATGAGTTGTAAATATACACTATCTTATTATATGTGAGATTCAGTATAGTTTGTTAAATGCATTTGAAAGATACATACGTGTATCTTGAAGGTGTTGAGACTCAAGATATCATCATCAACTTGTTTATTTTATAACAAGTTAATTTTGATTAATGATGCATTAAAAGAACATTGCATTCTATATAACACAATTATAGTATAGTATCTGTGTTCCTAATCTTTGCCACTCATCTCATTGTTTGGTAACACTGTTTAATAAACAAAGTACATGTATGCAAAAGGAGTTACTTTTGGCAATCTTCTGTACAATTAGCCTGTCATTCCTCAAATGACTCATTCAATTAAATTCATATTTTGAACCTGAGCACGTGAGAATGCAGTTTATACCGAGCGTCATGCACAGTCAGCATATGAACAAGCTATCACTGTACTTGCCTGTGTTGAAATGATCCTTGCCTCACTCATTCTACTACTCTATGCATAGCACTTGGTTATTGTAGATGCATCTGACTTCATGGGCAGTATGTAAATACAGACATTAAACATTGTGTCCATCTATACATGAACCCCACAACAACTTTAAATCTCCTCTATGAAATGCTGTGCTCTGTCTGAAGTGGATGTGGTCGGCATCCTGGCGGTGTAGATACTGGCGGTCAGGTGATCAACGCCTGAATCCCGACACCACTCAGAATCCCGGCACTGGAACCCCGACGGACGGAATCTTGAAGGGAAGTATTGGGGTGAGGGTTAGAGTCTGGGGGGTAGAGTTAGGCACTACAGGCGGTTAACCGTAGCCACCACCACCCCGAGTCTTTTCCATAGCCGCCACCCCCTGTGAATAGCCTTAGCTGCCATCTCTCACTATCTTAGCCCTAGCCGCCACCCCAGGCGGGTCAGAGTAAGGGTAGGAGGAAAGGGGTAAATTACTTACCCCGTCCCCTGTCAGCATTTTAAAAATTGGGATGCCGCATTTGATCATGCTACGGCCAGTAACCCCAAAGTCAGTATATCCTATCACACCCATCTAAAGAGAGTTGTAGGAACATCTGTTGATTAATTTCACTTTATGATTTTATTTCAGAAATATATTGTGGACAACATGGCTTATACCAATAAGGTTGTTATCAATCAATATAATTCTAAATAAAGGAAATGCAAATTGAACAATTTTTCAATATATTTTAATGTTGTGAATAGGGAAGCCAATCTCGGGCCATTTTTTAAATCCCGGGTATCGGGATTGAAAAATGGCCAATCCCGGGATTCCCGGGATACCCGGGATTGGCTTTTACCTAGGTTGCCGTCCCCTCGCCCCACCCCGTCCCGCACGCCCCGCACATATAACTCACCATATACCGGAGGCGGGCGGGCAGGAAACATCGTTTGAATGCTGCTGGTGACTCCCAGCAGCAGCTAACAGCGCAGCGTGACCTCTCACGCTGTGCTGGGGACCCGGAAGCAGGAAGCCGGGCAGCGTTTGAGCGTCCTGTGGACGCTCAACGCTGATCCCTCAATCCCCGGGATTGGAGCTTCCAATCCCGGGATTGAATCCCGGCCATTTTGGGGCCTTAATCCCGGGATCCCGCCGATCCCGATCCCGGGATTGGCCACCATAGTTGTGAAATGCTAACTGTAGCTTATACCTGTGATTTATTTTTTTATGCCTCCTTAGCAACAGTCTAGGGATAATTCAGTCATAGGGGCCAATCATATTCCCTGCAAAGGGTGCAAAATGCTGTTGCTGTGGCATGTAAACACCAGCAACTGTACCAGAACTTGCACCCCTCGCATCTTAGTGCCAGCGAAGAAACATCTGTGAATTGGCGGTACCATAAGTGCAGCATAGCACCTCACTTACTGTACTTTCACCCACAATGTCTTTGTGGGGAATTGGATTGACCTCATAGACTAAACCACTGCTTGAAAAGATATATCAGTGGTTCCAAAACTGTGTGACTAGGCACCCAGGGGTGATGCGAGACACTTGCAGTGGTGCCTCGGGTTGGTGGTTCAGAAACAAAACGAATTAGTTATGGTCTGCCTCGGACTGGCTGACCGGGGAACCGCTTCCGGTCCACTTATGCCGGGACAATGTTTAGAGGCAGCCATTCTCTGCACTCGCACCTGCAATTACCTGCAATACAGGTAGCGGGTGTAAAGAGCTGGGTGCTCCTGAACACTGTCCTGGCGTAAATGGACGGAAGCACTTTCCCCGGTCAGCCAGTCTGATGCTGGTTATGGTCAAAGCTATAGGCGAAACCAGTGCTGGTAGCTGACAATTCTAAAATATGTGAACAATTAGAACTACAACTATGTCCACCATCACATAGCTGAACTAAGGGTGACTGGTAAGCACAATTTACTTAATTTAATATATTTCTTTACATTTTTCAATAAGAAAGTTTTGGACAAGGGTTGCATTGAAAAAATGCTGATACTCTAGAGCGCCGTTATTTACAAACGTTTGGGAACCACTGAGATAGGACATGGTATATGCTGACATCTGCGGGACAAACAGAGTACTACACAATTGACCAAAAGGAGGCTCTTCTTAACAAAGAAGTAAATAATATCAGGTTAGAACTTTTATTTAATTAACGCTAATGTTAATGTTTAAGTAGGTAATAGGTTTTACTGATGCTATGCCAGCCATTTACAGAGGACAATAATTATAAGATAGCAGGTGAATATATGTGAGCAATCGCCTTTACTCTCAAGCGGCTGCATTTACAAAAGTGTACACTCACAGGGGGTCATTCTGAGTTGATCGCTTGCTAGCAACTTTTTGCAGCGTTGCGATCAGATAGTCGCCGCTTATGGGGGAGTGTATTTGAGCTTTGCAAGTGTGCAAATGCCTTTGCAGCCGAGTGGTAGAAAAACAGTTTGTGCAGTTTCTGAGTAGCTCTGGACTTACTCAGCCGCTGCGATCACTCCAATCTTTTTGGTCCCGGAATTGATGTCAGACATCCGCCCTGCAAACGCTTGGACACGCCTGCGTTTTCCCAAACCCTCCCAGAAAACGGTCAGTTGACACCCATAAACGTCCTCTTTCTGTCAATCACCTTGCGATCGACTGTGCGAATGGATTCTTCATTAAATCCATCGCCCAGCACCAAACCTCTTTGTACCCCTACGATGCTCCTGCGCATTGCAGTGCATGCGCATGTGCAGTTTTGCCAAGTTTTAACCTGATCGCAGCGCTGCAAAAAGTTGCTAGTGACCGATCAACTCAGAATGACCCCCACAATGAGCAGGTTTTTGATCCACCTGGTATGCATTTAAAATCAATGTAAAAAAAAAAAAAAGTTTTAATACTTTGGTATGCATGCATATATATTTGTTTGTTGTGCCTTATTTGCAGCATATCCCTCTGTGGCACAAATAACTTTCTACCACCTTTTAGGCAGCTTAGATGTTGGATCATTTGTATACGCTAACAGGGCAGCATATCTATATACTCATCCCAAAGCAGTAGGGAAGCACCAGATTCTTCCAGGGTCCATGTTGAATTAATAGTATTATTGCCTATTGCTGTTTGTATAGTTTGAAAATATAACATTCTGTGTAATAAAATAATCTGTTTCATGTGCACTGGTTTCTGGGAAAGTCTGACAGCAAGGAATCCATATCACATAAAACTCCTAAAGAGGTCCAGAGCACTTCAAATATAAAAGATGTTCTTTAACCTGTCAAAATATTATAGACACGTTCAATAGTTGTCTCTTTTATGGTCTGATAAGCAATACCACATCTTTTAGCAGGGATTTGTTTTTGTACTCTCTGCAACAAAAGAATCCTTATTTTTTCTTTGTTTTTGAATTTAAATAGAACTTGCCTAAACACTTCCTTTTCCTGGCAACTAATTTACCACTCAGCTACAAGAGGCTAGTAGTAAAGGTGCTCAAAGCGGACATGTTTCAATTTCCTGACCTATCTGAACATTTGATAAATTCCCAAATGTCCCTGTTCTATACTATTAAACAGTGTTACATAGAAACATAGAATTTGATGGCTGATAAGAACCACTTGCCCCATCTAGTCTGCCCCTTTTTTTTTAACCTTTTGGTAACCTCATTCCTATTTGATCCTTGTTTGTTTATAAGGATATTCATTTGCCTATCCCAAGCATGTTTAAATTGCTCTACTGACTTAGCCTTCTCCCTCTGATGGGAGGCTAATCCACCTATGCACCACCTTTTCTCTGAAGTATTTTTCCACAAATTTCCCCTAAACTTACCTCATTGCTTTATCCACTCTCAGTTTGAGAGTTCTTTTAGGACCCTCTCCTCTGTAAATATACTTTCATGTACCTTATTTTTATGAATGTCCTTGCAACTTAACTATGGCCCCTTCCCCTCTTGTTCTATAGTGAATACTGAGCAAAAATTAATTATTTAGATTAGTGGTTCTCAACCTCGGTCCTCAAGTACCCCAACAGTTCATGTTTTCCAGGTCACCGAGCAGTTGAACAGGTGTATTCATTACTCACTGACACATTTTAGACCCACAGGTGGAGAAAATTATTTCACTTGCAATCCCGTGTGGAGACCTGGAAAACATGAACTTTTGGGGGTACTTGAGGACCGCGGTTGAGAACCACTGATTTAGATGATCTGCTATTGCCTTTTCTCCCTCCACCAAGCTCCCACTCTCTGTCTTAAGTCTTATTATTCCTTCATTTTATTTTCTCCTTTCACTTATATACTGTACCCGAAAAAGGTTTTGCCACCGTTATCAAGTGACTGGGCCATTTTCTCCTTAGGTTCCGTTTTTGCACACCTGATCACCTTCTTAGCCTCCTTTCCTCTTTCAAGATACACCTCTTTGTCATTATTTTTCCTGAAGGCCATCTTTTTTGCTTTCACACTAATTGATAACTCTTTTGTAAACCACACTGGCTTCCTGTTCTGTGTGCTTTTTCTAAACCTTTTGCTTCAAAAGTTTGTTGCTTTTAGTATTGCACTTTTTAATCTTTCCCACCTCTCCTGTATGTCTTCCAAGTTCCTCCAATCTGCCAATGAATTGCTAACACATCTCCCCATTTTTGCAAAGTCAGCCTTCGTAAAATCCAACACCTTTGTTTTTGTGTGGCACAAGTTGGACCCTGTCTTTATATATACTGCTTGATGGTCACTGGATCCTAGATTCTCACCCACATATGTCTGATATCCTGTCACCATTTGTGAGTATTAAATCGAATATTGCATCTCTGCAAGTGGACGCCCTCAACAATTTCTTGAGGGATGCCCGGTAAGGAATTTAGAAATGTAACACTTCTAGTTGAATTTGCCAAAGACCCCTCCTAGTTTACATCAGGTAGAGTAAAGTCTCCCATGAATATGACCTCTCCTTTTAAAGCCATTTTAGTGATGTTCTGTAATTGGTTCCTGTCCAGTTCCTTGTAGTCTATAGATCACCCCAGTGCGAGTAGTGTCTTTGCCCTGTTTCTATGGTGACCCAAAGGCCCTCAGTTTTGTCATACATTTTTTTGTATTACAGTAGCATTTATTCTTTTTTTTTACATATAATGATCCCCTCCTCTGATTCTTCCCATTACGTCCTTCCTAAATAAATTGTATCCTGGTATAGCTATGTCCCAGTCCTGATTCTCATTGCACCATGACTCTGTAATAACCACAATATCCAACATTCGTATCACAATCAGTTGTGGGATTTTGGGGGTTATTCAGGTTTCTTAGCAAACCAAAAAAGCACACTAATGGGCAAAATCATTCTGCACTGCAGGTGGGGCAGATGTAACAAGTGCCGAGAGATTTAGATTTGGGTGGGTTATATTGTTTCTGTGCATGGTAAATACTGGCTGCTATATTGTTATACTGCAATTTAGATTTCAGCTTGAACACATCCCACCCAAATCTAATTCTCTCTGCACACGTTACATCTGCCCCACCTGTAGTGCACATGGATTTGCCCATTAGTGTGCTTTTTTGGTTTGCTAACAAACCTGAATAAGGACCTTTGTACCTTAAGCTACTTCATCTAAGACATAATAAGTCTACTTAAGGCAGGCTACACCTGACCCCAGCTAGCCAAATGATCAAGGAGATAATGAACAGTGTTTGGCGTAAACACCAGGCAGCATGCAGTAATAACTATGATTCACTGA
Organism: Pseudophryne corroboree; assembly: GCF_028390025.1. NCBI lineage: Eukaryota > Metazoa > Chordata > Amphibia > Anura > Myobatrachidae > Pseudophryne > Pseudophryne corroboree. The sequence goes on along the minus strand of NC_086444.1, from coordinate 964,335,005 downwards.
ACAACACCACCACACAGGCAATACTAATTCCAAGCAAGTCATAACATTAACAAAACTTTAAAATCATACATGAGTTTGTATGAGAGAGAATTGTTTGTTGGAATTTGCAGCGTGCAGCATAGAGATGGCTTCTCATAGTTTATAACACATATGTGCATGTTCTGCAGATGCAGAGATATTTTGCAGCATGAGAAATAAATGAAATACTTTTGTGGTAGTAATGCAGTCCTACTATAGTAATGTTGGTTTGATGTTTGTTCACCTACTGTTTTCCTTCGGTTTAACGCCGGTATAACACTGCTATTGATTTTAAGCTGACATTTAGAACTAGACACTTCATATACTAGACACCCTAGAATGCTAAAGGATTGGCGTCCTTTCCTTTCAACAGATCAAGTATGTTTGAAATTGTTCATGCTGGTTTGACAGTGTACTGCCACCAGATAGGACAGAGGAACTCCAGTGACAGGAAATGTAAGCTGATATAGCATGGGGTAGAAGCAGCCCAGACAAAAAGAGGCCATCGAGCGTCATGGCCTCTTCCATCAGAGTGCAACATGCTCCTGGACTTCCCACTTCATTTATGATTGCAGTCACTTGTATGAAAACACATTCTCATCAATTAATTGGTCCAACACCTGAGACCTCAATATGGAATTAAGTGGAATGTTCAGAAGCATTGCATTTTGTTCGTGGTGCAAGGGATCATGCTGAAGAGTCCCTAGAAGTGCAGAGGTGCAATTTACTATTGTTGCTAACAGTACAGGTAACACAGGCAGATAGTATAACGGGGGTCATTCTGACCCATTCGCACGTAGCGGATCTTCCCTACGGTGCAAACGGGTCGGAACTACGTATGCGCGGTGGGCGCAATGTGCACGCGCATCATTGCCCGGCGATGCCCGACGCCGGGCAGCGGCTAGAACAAAGAAGAAAGTGATCGCTAGCGCGATCGCAAGAAGATTGACAGCGAGGAGGCGTTCCGGGGCGTCTACTCACTGTTTTCCGGGCGTGGAGATCCGAATGCAGGTGTGTCCAGGCGTTTGGAGGGCGGATGTCTGGCGTCAATCCTAGGACCTTCGTCGCTGGATCCATCGCACAGGTTAAGTGCGATCAACTCGGAATGACCACCAACATGTCTAGGAAAATCAATGCATCCATGTTTTATTGATGAGGCCTCCTTCTTACTAAACAGCTTAAAATTAAATTAATACTGTTTATGTAATTAGTTTCCTTTACCCTTGGCAATCTGCAACATTAATTAAATGGCTTTCTCATTTAAAAAACTGACCAATCCCCCCAAATCATAAGCCCCAAAATTAAATCAATAGCAGTCGCAACCTAAACTTTAAAAGATTATATTCCTATTTAATAAATAGAACTATTCACCCCCACAGCTCAGCCATTTAATTACTAATATTGACATTCAATATTTAGACGTGTTTCACCTAACCAGCTCTAAAATCAAGTTTTCCCCCAAAGGAGTCACAGCATTAATAAAACATAGTAACATAGTAACATAGTTAATGAGGTTGAAAAGAGGCAAAATGCCCATCGGGTTCAACCTGTATTCTGTATTAAGCTGAGTTCATTATATCGTCCCTGCTGAAGTAATGTTTTATGACTAATTAACAACTATATATCATGTTCCTTCCAGATTATCAATGTCAATATTTTAAATGCTATATGCTTGGATATCTTTTTCAGTCAGAAATGTATCCTATCCGTTTTTAAATGCATTTACAGAGTCCGCCATTACCACCTTCTCTGGCAGGGAATTCCAAATCCTTGTTGCCCTAACTGTGAAGAACCCTTTCCTATATTGCGTATGGAATTTTCTCTCCTCTAGCCTCAGCGAGTGCCCACGTGTCTGATAAAGCTAAATTTTTATCGTGTATATAACCCTTTATGAGGTCTAAGAACACTGTACGCTATCTACGTAAGAAGTACCGTAAGGGTACGCAAGTTGCGTATCGATCGCTTAGCCGTGATCGAGACGCTCAGGCGTCACGTTCACTCACGGCCAAGTGATCGCAGGCAGGCAGAATATTGGCTGTTGACTTATCGTAATGATTTGCTATAGCGTAGCAGCGCTCGGGACCACGAGGAGATCACCAGCGATGCAGACGCTCACAACGTTAAACCTTTATATCTATACCTTCAGCAATGAAATACACAGTAAACCTTAGTGTGGAGACAATGTGTAAGTGCAACCTTGTGTAACCTGATTACCTACAAAGCTGCTTGAGCGTCACCGACGCTCAGAGAATACTTAACACTATAAAGAATACACAGATACCTGGCTTAGGGTCCGAAACCTATTATATGTATTATGACTATTACTTGCAAAAAGAATCACAGTACAAAGCATACACTACAGTATAACATAAACCAACTAACCAGATAACTACACAGGAAATACAATACTATACTATTCAAGTCTAATCAAGGGAAAATACGAGAGAAAGAGAAGAGAGGGAGAGAGAGAGAAATGGCTCACAGTAAGACAATATGATTACTGAGAAAACTTACGCACAAGGGGAACAATCGCATGCGCCTCGATATCCAGCTCCCGATTATCAGCAATGAGAACCGTTGAAGAGAGTGCCGTTGGATATGGTCGGCCTGCTATTTATGCTCCACACACAATACAATTCAATGGTCCCTACAATCTCATTGTTCATTGGACACAGGAATTCGGCTTCGCATTATAACAAAAGGTCATAGGTTGATTCATACAGGTGGGCTGTGACTATTTCCAACTGCTCAGGTGGGAGGGAAACTGAGTTTCCCGCCGCATGGGTAATAAAGTGCAAATAAAGTAAATGTTCATAAACTTCTTATGTCCATAACTATTCGCACGAGCGATTGATCTGCTCCAAACCAACACCGGAATATTTCTAATTAAATATTCTTCCGATGGATACTAAACACCACTGTATTACTCTTATCTGACCCTTCGTATTAAACAAAGAGGGATTCCTCTGTTCATGAACATTCTATATTAACCAAACTTTCAGAATCTATCAAAGGGACCATGATCTACAAAATACATTATTAGTGAAAATATGTAATGATTGAGTCGCACGCTATGATCGCATAAACTCTACCGTAAATACGCATACCATGCGCCTGCGGGTGCCCGCGACTGTGAGTATGCGCACGTACGGGAGAGCGTACGCATGCGCAGCACGGACCTGTGTGCGGTGCAAATATGGTAGCGTGCATAGAAATATTTTTCTGACTTTGACAGTCCACCCTTTGGCAGTCAATAATAACTGCCACTTCCTGAAAACATTTCAAAAGGAGAAAAATATATGTCAGGGGTTAATTCATTTCCATGGTTGGGTAAGGGAGGAGAGAGGAGTAGGTGGGAAGAGGGTATGACCTAGTGAGATAGCAGAAGCATGTGTGTATGAGTCCATGTTTGGGGGGTCATGTATCATTGTGCCGTACGTGTTGTAAATCAAGCTTCGAGGTATTGCGAAGTATACATTTGAATTCCTTCTTATCCCGTGGTACAGGTCTGTGGATGGGCTGTCAAACTTTACCGAGCTCTTTTTGAACAAAATGGGGAGCACATTTTAGTTGATGATACATGAATGGGGGAATATGTGATTGCTGATATCTGTGCCTGTATTCCCTATACTATGTGTGTCATTACCTGAGGGTTGTAGAAATGAAGAAAAGACATAATTACGGTAAATGCGGTGGTATTCTATGTCAGGTTAATGTACATCTGTCAGTTGAAGTTTTGTTCGGTATCAGTTGAAAGTCGTCTTCTTTGCGCTGTTTTGCTCATTAAGCGTGAGCAATAAGCTTTGTCGATGCCATTAGATTTACAAAAAATGTTGGGCTAGCGTAATTTTAAGAATTCTAGGGAAACTGGGGATCCATGGCAAAGTTCATCAAGTGTCCATATCTCAAGTGGTCAAAACTTCTTCTTTGGTCTATCCGTTGTCTGTATAGCGTCTCATCAACTTCCTCGTCCAAGGGGGTCTTGTTATCTTGGAGAAAAACCAGAAAAACAGGTGAAAGAAACGGACCGTAGAAATCGCATTTTCATCACATCATTGTTTCTATCGTTGGGTCGTAAATCAAATCCAGGTTAATTACAGTTTCCTCACTCCTCAAACTCATCACTCTGGTACTTTGTTTGCACCTCATTAAAGCCTGCCCGCATCTAAATATCAATCCAATCGATATAACGACACCTAAGATACATAGTAGAAACTTCCCAACATCCATTATGACTCCTTGAGCCCAGTCTCCCAAACCGGAGAACCAATTTCGCGGGTTCAACCATGACACCCAACCAGTCAGCTCATTACCTACAGCAGCAAGAGTGAGATTGTGTTTTCGACGAAATTCCCACTTTAATTGGAGAATATCGTCCATCTTTTGGTCTATGACCTCTACCGGATCCTCGGTGCTATTCGTGATATACGTACAACACTTCACGCCGTACTGTGTTGCTAATGTAACACAATATCCGCCTGTCACTGCTGTGAGGTAATTAAGAACCATTCTATGCTGTACCAGTTCTGTTTTATAAGCCTGAAGTTCTCTTCCAGTATATCTAAACGTGTCATCATACATTTCAGTGATATTATCTAACAAATTGGCGAGTGCGGAAATGTATCTATAATTCATCACTCCTCGAGCGGTGCGAGTGAAATCTAACGCCACCAGAACCTGAATCCCGGTGGATTCATGGATCAGATCAGAGGCCGGATGCTCTAACCTTTCTGACAGTTGTCTTTTAACGAGGTGCTCGTAATGAGTGTGAGTATAAGGAGCTTGGGCACCACGGTGTATGTCTTTCATTTTGTCATGTGTTACAGTCATTACTTCAGGCAATACTCTTCCAATATAACACAATCCTTCAGAGTTTGGGGCAAGCCACTTGTACGCCTTTCTCCCGCATATGAAATATGCATCATCGGGGAGAACATATGGGACGGAGAAAGACATTACCATATTACACACCTTCCAGGTGAAATCTCCTAGCCCTAACTCTTCCATCTGCTTAATGCACGTATCAGGTTGTACGATATGTGCACAGTATCCTGGTGACACTTCTCCAACTCTAGTAATCCTATTTCCTAAGGTGTATCTATACCGGAAAGATTTTCCTTTACTGGCTATGTGGCGTACAAGCTCTGTATCTGTAGGCATTCTATCTGCTCTGTGTGAAAAGGTCATGGTGTGGTCGCTCCATGATACTTCCCAATTTCCCGGCTTTCTGGAATTGGAGATGTTAAAACATAATAGGGACCTATCCACGTGGTATTGGTGGAGCTTCAAACTAGGAGGGCTGGAGATATTAAACCTCCGGTCCACCGGTCTCCCACCATTTAACTCAAGTACCTCCCCTATCGTTAAAGGAAATGGTACTAGCCCTGATTTGCTATGACCCTGAGGTACTTGAGAGCATACCCAACAATCTGTTTTGTTTAATACATTACCCACTAAGGAGTGATAATCACTCAATGGATGCCGGTCCATATGGATATTAAAACTGGATTGGCATTTCTTAATGCACCCATCTTCAATGACATTGTTACAGAGCCTACAGATACAGTTTTCTTCAGCTAACAATCCGTCACAATTTCTTCTATGGTCAATGCTATCGGATCGTTTTCTGATACTCGCCTTTGCTTGTTGGTTAGGTTGATCTTGGAAAACTACGCCTCCATCTTTATCATCAGAACCCATTCCAGAACCTCTATCGACCTCCATGGTACTCTCGCCGGAACAGACTGCTCTGGTCAACATCATGGTCAACAGGAAAATCCGGATCACAGTCTCTTGGGGCAAGTCCATCTTTGAGGAGGAGACGAAGAAGAATGAGAAGGAGGAAAAATACATTTGAGGGAGAGGGGATGGGAAGTGGCGAAAAACAATAAAAGGGAGTGGGGAGTCGACAACAGCTCTCGGTCTTCAAGGCTCAGGTGCCGCCTCAGTCCTCCTGGAACAGACACTCCAGTGATACAACCTCTACCGTCTGTTCCTTATCACGGGACTTCTCTGGATCAGCAACCTTCTTGCAGTGGGATGAATGGACCCAAGTCTCTCTCTCAGCAACCTTCAATGCTGTCGTGCTAGTCAATAAGACCTGGTATGGTCCTTCCCATCTGTCAATAAGGCAACCTGAGCGTAGAAAATTTCGTATCATTACATAATCCCCAGGTTCAATGTCATGACAACTACTATCAGGTAGATCAGGAATCACCAACTTTAGATTATCATTTTGATTCCTTAACTGTTTACTCATGTTAATCAAGTACTTTACAGTTACTTCATTGTTACATTTCAAATCATCCTGAGGGTTAATCATGACATGCGGTTGTCGACCAAATAAGATTTCAAAGGGGGACAGATTAAGAGGGGACCTGGGAGTGGTTCTGATACTGTACAATACAATGGGTAAAGCTTCTGGCCATGTCAATCCTGTCTCTGCCATCACTTTACTCAATTTATTTTTAATAGTGCTATTCACTCTTTCGACCTTCGCACTCGCCTGTGGACGGTACGGAGTGTGCAGCTTGCTATCAATTCCCATCAACTTACACATTCCTTGAAAGACATCACCTGTAAAATGGGTACCCCTATCGCTTTCGATTATTCTAGGGATACCATATCTACATACAAATTCCTGCACAATTTTCTTAGCTGTAAACATAGCGGTATTTGTAGCTGCAGGAAATGCTTCGACCCAATTCGAGAAAACATCTATACAAACAAGTACATATTTCAAATTCCGACAAGGGGGTAATTGAATGAAGTCAATTTGTATTACCTGGAAAGGGCCGCCGGCAGGTGGGATATGGGATGGTTCTGTTGGTATTGCCTTTCCAATATTCTTTCTCAGACAGGTAAGGCATGACATTGCTCTTTTACTCGCATGAGAGGAGAATCCTGGGGCGCACCAATAGGCTCTTACCAATTTGCACATTCCCTCCTTGCCTAGATGAGTCAGCCCGTGAGCTGCTTCAGCCAGACATGGAAGATATGCTCTGGGGGCCACTGGTTTACCATGTCCATCCGTCCAGAGTCCTGAGGACTCTTGGCCACATCCCTTTGCCTTCCAGACTGCCTTTTCCTGTGTGGAACACAAATTTTGCATTTTACACAACTTCTGTGTGTTGATGGTATTGAATACCATCAGTTGTGTGGTGTCTGTCTGTATGGGGGTAGCAGCTGCTAACTTAGCAGCTTCGTCTGCTCGGCTGTTACCAAGTGATACCGGGTCTTGGCTATATGTGTGTGCTTTACATTTGATAACAGCCACTCTGTCGGGTTCCTGTATCGCTGTTAGAAGCCTTTTTATGTGAGCTGCATGCGCTACCGGTGTACCAGCTGCCGTCATGAAATTTCTGAGGCGCCATAGGGCTCCGAAATCATGGACTACCCCGAATGCGTATCTAGAATCGGTGTAGATATTGGCTGACTTACCCTTAGCCAATTCACATGCTCTGGTTAGGGCGACCAGTTCAGCAACCTGGGCTGAGTGAGGTGGGCCTAGCGGTTCCGCTTCTATGGTGTCTTGGTCATCTACGACTGCGTATCCAGTACACAAGTCTCCCGAGTCTGACTGTCTGTGACAACTACCGTCCGTGTAGAACGTGAGTTCTGCATCTTCCAGTGGGTTGTCACTGATGTCAGGCCTTGCGGTAAAATTTTGGGTCAAATATTCCATACAATCATGTGTATCTTCCTTTGTATTAAATCCTCCTTCCCCAGCACTCTCACCTTCCACCCTTTGTGCCTGACCAGGCACACCTGGGAGATATGTTGCAGGATTTAATGCACTGCATCTCCTTATGGTGGTGTTTACGGGGGCCATTAGTGCCAATTCCCATCTTGTAAACCTCGCTGATGAGACGTGTCTGGTTTGGGCAGAATTCAATAAGGCTGATACCGCATGTGGCGTATGGATTGTGAGGTTGTGGCCTAGCACGACATCTTCGCTTTTTGTCACTAGCAATGCTATCGCAGCGACGCTTCGCAAGCATGTGGGGAGGGATCGCGCTACCGTATCTAGCTGAGCGCTGTAGTATGCAACTGGCCTGCTGGCATCACCGTGTTTTTGGGTTAGTACGCCTGCCGCGCAACCAGCACTTTCTGTTCCGTATAGTTCAAAGGGTTTCCCATAGTCTGGCATACCTAGTGCTGGTGCCTGTGTTAGGCACTGTTTAAGTCTCTCAAATGCTGTTTCGGACTCGTCTGTATGCGAGATCCTATCAGGTTTGTTTGAGGAGACCATTTCCTGCAAAGGTAACGCTAAAATGGAAAACCCTGGGATCCAATTACGGCAATACCCACACATTCCTAAAAACGTTCTGATCTGTTGCTGGGTTTGTGGCAGGGTCATGTCTCTAATTGCTTGGATTCTATCAGCGGTCAGGTGTCTCAGTCCTTGTGTTAGACAGTGTCCCAAATATTTTACCTTAGTTTGGCATAATTGTAACTTGTCTTTGGACACCTTGTGTCCGGTGTCTGAAAGATGAAACAGGAGCTGTTTCGTATCCTTCAGAGATGCTTCCAGTGAATCTGAACACAGTAATAAATCGTCCACATACTGTATCAATACTGATCCACTGTCTGGTTGAAAAGACTGTAAACAATCATGCAAAGCCTGAGAAAATATACTTGGACTATCTATGAAACCTTGGGGTAATCGAGTCCACGTGTATTGGACTCCTCTGTATGTGAATGCAAACAAATATTGGCTGTCAGGGTGCAGAGGTACCGAAAAGAAAGCGGAGCAGAGGTCAATAACAGTGAAAAATTTGGCAGTGGGAGGGATTTGCATTAGGATGACAGCTGGATTTGGCACTACGGGGAACTGACTCTCAACTATTTTGTTAATCCCCCTTAGATCCTGCACTAGCCTGTAACCCCTCCCCCCACTCTTCTTAACAGGGAAGATGGGACTATTGGCAGTGCTGGACGTTCTTACCAGAATGCCCTGTTGTAGCAAGCGCTCTATTACTGGGTAAACTCCTAACTCCACCTCTGGCTTCAGAGGATATTGTGGGATTTTTGGAGCTATCCTACCATCTTTTACTTGTACAACTACTGGAGCTACGTTTGCCATTAATCCAGTGTCCTGTCCGTCTTTTGTCCAAAGTGACTCTGGTACCTGAGATGTCATCTCTTCTACTTGGGATGGATTCCTATTTGTCATAATGGTATGTGACATTAATTTTGATGGGGAGTCTAACATGTCTCGCACTTCCTGAGCGTGTTTCTCAGGTATGTCCAAGAATACACCTTCAGGAGTACAATAAATGACGCACCCCATTTTACACAGTAAATCTCTTCCCAGGAGATTGGTTGGTGCCGATGCAGCCAGCAAAAAGGAATGCTTGGTATGCAAAGGCCCTATTGTAATCTCGGCTGGTTTGCTAACAGGGTAGTGCTGGACTACTCCTGTTACTCCCATGGCTGGAATTGTCCTACCAGTGGTCCTCATGCCCACTGTCGAATTTATCACTGACTTGGCCGCCCCTGTGTCTACAAGAAAGTTTAAAGTTTTACCAGCTACATTAATTGCGACCTCGGGTTCACTTTCAAGGTTGGCAATCAATTTCACTGGCTGCAGATTACAGGTATGGCCACACCCCTATTGGGTATGGTGACCTCCCTGAATCCCGCTGGCAGCAACTATTTGTGAGGGAGATAGTTGGGAACTACCAGAAGCATGCCAGTCTCTGTTTGGGGGATATCTTTTTGTTTCCCCTGTATGTGGCTCATAACTCCGTTTCTGCGGACCTTGCTCCCAATGTCGTGTGTCGTGTCGTTGTCTAGGGGGTTGGTATGATCTTTGCGAATTTTTCGCTCTACAGTCTCGTGCATAGTGCCCCTGTCTTTGACAAGAATAACATGTTATCATAGTTGACTTACCCACAGGGTTGGATGGTACATACGCAGGCTGCTTTGTGGTCAGAGCCTGTATACTTACTGACATTAGCTTATCACTCTGCGACTCCCTGTGTCTGGTGATGTTTCGGTCGTGATCAATAGCAGCCTCTCTCAAAGTGGACACTGACAGACCTCGCCAACATGGTTGCGTGGTCTGTACCCTTGCCTTTAATGTTTCCTTCAAACCATCCATTAGTACAGACACTGCTATTTCTCGATGGTTTGGATTTGTCCTAATGTCCTCTATACCAGTGTACTTTGCCATTTCTAATAGTGCCCGGTGAAAATATTCTGCAGCTGTTTCTGACTCTTTTTGTTTAATGGAAAATATTTTGTTCCATTTAACAACTGCTGGGAATTGCTCCTTTAACTGTAAGTTTATCCTTCTTACGTTATCTTTGTTGTACACATCTGTAAGAGGTACATCCAGATCTAGTCCACAATCAGCTAAAAATTGAGCTGAGTCGACATTGGAGGGTAAACAAGCTTTTAGCAATATCTGCCAATCTTTATTATTGGGCTCTAAAGTGTTTCTTAAGTCTGTGATGTATTTTTGGCTGGCAACTAAATCTTTTCTAGGGTCAGGGAATTCAGACACTATGGTCCTTAATTCCATTCGGGAAAATGGGCTGTACATGGCAATGTTCCTTATGGGAGTGGCTCCTGATACATCTGTTTTCCCATTGGGAACTGCTATTACCCTAACAGGAGTAATTCTAACAACCTCATTCTGTGTAGATTCTACAGCTTGTGGTGAAATAGTCTCAGCATAATGCATGGTGCCGTACTTACCAGTTGATATGACCTCACCTATCCCTCCGCTAGGGGCCTTTACTAATCTCGTGGGTGTTGCTGTGCCTACTGTGGTCTCTGCTATGGTGGCTGCTAGAGAGAGCGCTGAAATCGTTGTCGCTTCGTCCTCTTGATCACACTCCTGAGGAAAGTTCAAAACAGGGTACAACTTGCACGGGTTAATACTTGCATGGGTTAATGGGTTAACATTATCATTAACATTTACACCGTTACTAAGTGATTTTGTGTTACCCCTTAGTGCGTCTTTCTCCGTAATCAACTTCTCTCCTGATATATATGGTGGCGGCGGGGCCGTGGCAATTAGTTTTCTGTTAGAGCCAGATCCTGCCGCCTGAGCCAAACCTCTCTGTATCTCACCTTCCTGTTGCCACAACTGTAAATAATCATAATGCTGAACTCGTCTCTTTGTTGATTTTATGAGACATATCCTCCTCCTTAAATTTTGTAACACCTCTGGGCTGAAGCTACCTATTCTTGGGAATTTCTCCCGGTCTTGTACCGTCATTCTCTCCCATTCATCACATAAAACCTCTGTGTGACTTCCATATTTCTCACACATGATATACCTGGCCGACCCAATTGGTCGGACCACTGAATCAACCCGAACCGAGGTTGATCGCCCCCTACCTGAACAACTGGCCCCCATAACTCTGCAGGCGTTGCTTGCTCTACCTCTGATCTCTATATCAAGGTCTTCAGCGAACCCTTACAGAAAACCAGATTGTTCACAATAGGCCGACGGTGGCGGTTTACCGAGTACCCCACTCACTCGCCCACGCCGACCAATACGACCTGATCACACCGATATGATGCTGGCGTACTCGACCCAGGGCACCTATAAAAACCGTTGTTTACTGGAACATGTGAGGGTTATCCGCAGAACACTTACTCTTTCCAGTAAAGGTGAGGTTTGTCAGATAGTTCCTGAGTGACCAGCGAACTTCCCTTCTTGAAAAATAAAAAATTACACAAATCACATCAGAATGTACAAATAGCGTTTGTGACCCCTTTACTCTAATGGTACTAGGTCAGATTACTAACTACTGTACACAATTACGTGCGGTCCAGTCGTTCAGTACACAAACAACTAAGCTTGTGTACAGAAAGACCAATGGAATCGAAACTTACGACTGCGAATTCCTTCAGCCAGAGCTTGTACGGCCTATATGGGTCTTGCACCAACCCTTCTCGGTGTTGTGCCTCTGAACTGTATAGCGGACTTCCCTGTTTACTGTACCTGGACCTCCTGGTCTGTTATGACCTCCTGGTCTTGTTCTGTACGACCTCCTGGTCTTGTTCTATACTGGTCCGCTATACTCTAATGCTCAAATATTATGTTTAACCAAGGATGCCTCCCTAGCCACCGTGCACGTCACTTACACGCGTGTACCTCACGAGTACTCGACTTTTCTTGTGGTTCAACCTTTAAGTTATATAAACTTATGTAATACAAAAACACTCACTCATCACATGTACACTTTTGCTTCTATTTCTATTTCTGCGCAGAAATTTTTCTTTAGCCCAGCTGTGTTACCAATTAGGAGCAGGATCTGTTAATTTAAATTTTGGATTTCCAAAAATAGACTTGCGTTATTTATCGCCTGTGGCGCTATTTACCGCTTTGCGTTACTTATCGCGTTGCGTTAAAAATCAACTTATCGTGACTTGAGCTACGTGGGCGTAACCGGACGCTCCGTTGCGTAATGTACGCTGCGTGCGTCCGCCTTTGGATTGCGTACACAAGTCTTTTGTTAGGGACACGTGTACGCAAAGCAAAGATCCACCGTAACACAATTTATATTTTTATCAATGTAGATGATCCCTGGTCATCTACCACACAACACACTGACTTCGCCTTATCTCCCAGGCAAAACTGTGTGTTTGTCTATCTTTTAACTATATTACCTTTACTCTTAAACTATGAAATAACGGCAAATCTTTTTTTAGCACTTCTATCGACTATAAAACTGGCAGACAGGAGAGTGATATACGAAAATGAAAAAAGAAAAGAAATGCAGATATATGTGTGCGTGCGTGTGTACGCAAGACAGAAAAATACAGTTTTAAAAGACACTAGCGTTTTGTTCTTACCTCCGGTTCCCGGATTCCTTCAGCACTCTTTTATCTAAGCGAAGCAGACGCTTATCCCGTCAGCACTACGAGACAACCTCCCGCCCTTTGCTGAGGGATAATGTCTGCTGATCTACCTAGTGCAGATATGTGAAGGACAGGACGAGCCGCCAATTGATAAAGCTAAATTTTTATCGTGTATATAACCCTTTATGAGGTCTAAGAACACTGTACGCTATCTACGTAAGAAGTACCGTAAGGGTACGCAAGTTGCGTATCGATCGCATAGCCGTGATCGAGACGCTCAGGCGTCACGTTCACTCACGGCCAAGTGATCGCAGGCAGGCAGAATATTGGCTGTTGACTTATCGTAATGATTCGCTATAGCGTAGCAGCGCTCGGGACCACGAGGAGATCACCAGCGATGCAGACGCTCACAACGTTAAACCTTTATATCTATACCTTCAGCAATGAAATACACAGTAAACCTTAGTGTGGAGACAATGTGTAAGTGCAACCTTGTGTAACCTGATTACCTACAAAGCTGCTTGAGCGTCACCGACGCTCAGAGAATACTTAACACTATAAAGAATACACAGATACCTGGCTTAGGGTCCGAAACCTATTATATGTATTATGACTATTACTTGCAAAAAGAATCACAGTACAAAGCATACACTACAGTGTAACATAAACCAACTAACCAGATAACTACACAGGAAATACAATACTATACTATTCAAGTCTAATCAAGGGAAAATACGAGAGAAAGAGAAGAGAGGGAGAGAGAGAGAAATGGCTCACAGTAAGACAATATGATTACTGAGAAAACTTACGCACAAGGGGAACAATCGCATGCGCCTCGATATCCAGCTCCCGATTATCAGCAATGAGAACCGTTGAAGAGAGTGCCGTTGGATATGGTCGGCCTGCTATTTATGCTCCACACACAATACAATTCAATGGTCCCTACAATCTCATTGTTCATTGGACACAGGAATTCGGCTTCGCATTATAACAAAAGGTCATAGGTTGATTCATACAGGTGGGCTGTGACTATTTCCAACTGCTCAGGTGGGAGGGAAACTGAGTTTCCCGCCGCATGGGTAATAAAGTGCAAATAAAGTAAATGTTCATAAACTTCTTATGTCCATAACTATTCGCACGAGCGATTGATCTGCTCCAAACCAACACCGGAATATTTCTAATTAAATATTCTTCCGATGGATACTAAACACCACTGTATTACTCTTATCTGACCCTTCGTATTAAACAAAGAGGGATTCCTCTGTTCATGAACATTCTATATTAACCAAACTTTCAGAATCTATCAAAGGGACCATGATCTACAAAATACATTATTAGTGAAAATATGTAATGATTGAGTCGCACGCTATGATCGCATAAACTCTACCGTAAATACGCATACCATGCGCCTGCGGGTGCCCGCGACTGTGAGTATGCGCACGTACGGGAGAGCGTACGCATGCGCAGCACGGACCTGTGTGCGGTGCAAATATGGTAGCGTGCATAGAAATATTTTTCTGACTTTGACATGTCCTATACAGAGTTCTTTTAATAAACAAATCCTCTGATAACTCTTTGTTTTGTCCCTTTACATATTTGAAGATATTAATAATGTCTCCTCTTAGATGCCTCTTTTCCAGTGTATACATATTCAACCTAGTAAACCTTTCCTCGTAATCCAGTCCCTCTAGCCCTTTAATCAATTGTGTTGCTCGCCTTTGAACCCTTTCAAGTTCACAGATATCTTTTTTATAATGTGGTGCCCAAAATTGAACACAATATTCCAGGTGCGGTCGTGCCTATGATTTGTGCAGCGGCAGGATTACACTCTCGTCCCTTGTCTCAATTCCTCATTTTATGCATGCTAGCAACTTACTTGCCTTCTTTGCTGCACTTTGACATTGTATACTGTTATTAAGCTTATTATCAATGAGTACCCCCAAATCTTTTTCCAATACTGTTACCCCTAGATTTTCCCCATTTAATGTGTAGGATGCAAGTTTGTTTTAGTCCCAAAATGCATAACTTTGCATTTTTCTATATTGAACCTCATTCTCCATTTAGATGCCCAGATTTCAAGTTTAGATAAGTCTTTCTGTAGACTCCACATCTATTTCCAAATTAATTACCCTACACAGTTTAGTGTCATCTGCAAAGATTGACACTGTGCTTTCCAGGCCTATTTCTAGGTCATTGATAAATATGTTGAACAGTAGTGGCCTGAGTATGGACCCTTATGGTATTCCGCTGACTACTGGTGCCCAGCTGGAGGACATCCCATTGACCACTACTCGCCGTACCCTGTTATCCAGCCAGTTACTTATCCAGGTACAAATAGTTTTTACTAGGCCAAGCTCTTTTAATTTGATGATCAGTCTCCTGTGAGGCACTGTATCGAAGGCTTTTGCAAAATCTAAATAGACTACATCCACTGCTTTTTCCTGGTCAAGACTGTTGCTCACTTCCTCACAGAGCTAACTAAGTTAGTTTAACATGATCTGTCCCTCACAAACTCATGCTGGTTCTTGCTAATAATCTTAGTGGTCTGCAGATACTCCTATATGCTATCCCTTAAAATTCCTTCCAATATTTTCCCCACTATAGATGTCAAACTAACCGGTCTGTACTTACCAGGATGATTTTTAGGTCCCTTTTTAAATAATTGCACTAACTCAGCTATATGCCAATCCTTCTGTACCATGCCTGATCTAATTGAAATATTGAAAATCAAGTACAGGGGTCTTGCTAGTTGTGACCTAAGCTTCATAAGAACCCTTGGGTGAAGTCCATCTGGGCCATGTGATTTATTCATCTTAATTTTGCTTGGTCTCTCCCAGACTACTTCCTCACTTAAGCAAGTATCTAGCCATGAATCATTACTGTCACTGTCGTTATGCACTACTCCCACCATCAGTTCTTCTCTGGTAAACAGAGAAGATTTACAATAATAATAATAATAATAATAATATTTACAATATATTAGTAGCCCACTTCCCAAAACTTTAGTAAATGCATTAATACCATCACATTACATGAATATTGCACACTCATAATATTAATAACTCCATTTGCCTCCATGTTAACACTCCATCAGTCTGCACTTAACATTAATACCAAATAAAATGTACTCTCCAGATGGGATGGTGGATCTATTGACCCCTTTGTTTCTGAGCCTATTAATGTTATGTGTAATGTTAAAGTGCAGCACCCAGCACCTGTCACTTAGCAGGAGCCAACATTTTGGTGACACCCGGGTGTGGCCCATACCCCTCTTGTGACGCCACTGGAATGTTTTTCTTGCTTTGGCATTTGGACTCTTTTCCAAAAAAATGCAAAAAGCCAGAATCTATATGTAGGATTTCATGATCAAATCTGCACTGGCAAATGATAATGCATTTGTGTTAATGTGAGCAACTCAAAAAGTCCAACATACAGTAATGCACAAAACTTGAGTGGATAATGCAGTCAGGGCTGCCATCAGAAATTATGGGGCCCGGGACGGACCCTCACAAGGCAGGGCCCCTTACCCCCACCGTCCTATTTCCCCCCCCCCCCCCCCCCCCACACACACACACACACACACACACACTCCCCTGCTTTCTCCAAACTACCTTTTGAGGGGGTCTGGGTGGTTGTAGTGAGGATCAGGGGGCCAGGTCAGCTGCCACATCGGCAGGCAGCCACGGAGAGACAGAGCCGCGGTCATATTCTCAATACAGAGCCGGCCATGAGCCAATTGGAGCTCACGGACCGGTAGCGAATCAGGAGCTCGGTCCGTGAGCTCCGATTGGCTCACGGCCGGCTCTGTATTAAGAATATGACCGCTGGCCGTGGATCAGCCTCTGCCTCTGTTCTTCGGTGGCTGCCTGCCGATGCGCAGGCAGGCAGCTGACCTGACCCCCTGATCCACATTAAAACCACCTGGGCTCCATCTCACCCCGGGCCTGGGACTGTAGTACCCGCCGCCCCCCCTTGATGGCGGACCTGAATGCAGTTATACCAAGTATAGCCCTAACCTAAAACTATGATATTTCATGCATACTCATCATAACCTAATTTAGTGGTAGTTTCATTCATTACTTTAAAAAAACTATAATGCCTTTTTGATGCATTGTCAGCACAATGTAATAATTATGGAACCTTTTAAAATGTGAGGAAAGCATTTTCTGTCAGGCTCATATTATTACTACAATTAGTTGTTCTAGGTAGCATTCTGTTCTGCCATTTAAATCATTCTGTTCACCACCTCAGTCAACAGGTTATAGCTCAATTTGTTTGTGATACAGTATATGACCCACATTTTGTAGAGCACCGTGTGCCCTTTGTTCACCAGAATATTAATGGCTGTTATTATCGTTGCACAATACTGTATGTGAAAGTAGCCAATATTAAGTACTTTAACACTGCTAGAGAAACCCTTTAAATAATCAAAGTAATTGTCATGAATTTGAATTCTTATTAATAGGTAAACAACATATTTGTATTTTTACAAATTTTATTACAGTTATTTCTGTGACATATTGATAAATGCCAATTTTCCTGCCTCTGCTATTATATTTATGTTAATCTTAAAAAAGGACTAGGCATATCAAGCAGCTCAATTTCAGCTGGGAGATATTTTCCTGCTACTGTACTAAAGATAGCTCTGATTTACTGACTCAATTAACCTGTGCTCCATTAATTAATTGATATAAAATAAACCCTTACATCAATTAAATAATGGCATTCAGATTAATTCAGTAAAAATGTTAGTGCTAAGTTCAGAAGCAGACAAATGTCTTGCTTATGAAATCGTTTTGGGTGACCTCTCCGAGGATAAAACTATTGAACAGCGATTCTCAATTAAATTGTCCTGTCACCCCCTTTCTAGAACTAGCTCTGGTGACTTCCTTGAAATGTAAAAATACAGTACACTGTAAACAAATTGCACTGGAATCGACACTCACTACTAAACGTATATCCCATATCTGTGGAGCTGGTGCTCCTGCTGCTTTTGTTAGCCAATAAGAACTACTGGGATAAAACTGGTATAAATGGAGTCAGCATGACATATAGAGTTCCCTAGGCCCTTATGCTAACTTTAAGCCTGACTTAATAGCAACCAAACCTGACACACAGGGCAGCCATCAGGGGGGGACTGTGGGGACTGGTGTCCCAGGACCTTCCTGAGAGGGTGGCCCACCCCTGGCTCCTACCGCGAATACCAGGAGAGCTGCACCAGGCTGTGAAACAACAGCGGGCTGATGCATAGGGAGGACTTCTTAAAACAAGCCTTTCCCACGTGTCAGCTCTCTGTGAACTGTTCCTACAGGTCCGCAATGCTCTACCTATATGTGGAGGGAAGGCGGTTGTTAGGTCAACAAGCATTAGGTCGACATACATTGGGTCGACCACTGAAGGTTGACATGCATTAGGTCGACATGGTCACTAGGTCAACATGGTCATTAGGTCGACATGTACTAGGTCGACATGGGGTTTTCACAATTTTTAAAAGTTTTTCACCTTTTTCATACTTAACGATCCACATGGACTACAATTGGGAACGGTAACCTGTGCCGAGCGCAGCGGTAGTGGAGCGAGGCACCTTGCCCGAAGCATGGCGAGCGAACGCAGTGCACTAATTGGGGTTCCCTGACACTTTACGAAGAATACGACACCAAAAACAGTCAAAAGCCTCATTTTGACCTTTTTTCATGTCGACCTTGTACATGTCGACCTAATGACTATGTCGACCTAATGACCATGTCAACCTAATGCATGTCGACCTAATGAACCACACCCATGTAGAGGTGCGGCAGAATCTTTTTTAAGGGGTAGGAGGGTGGGCCCTGTCTATTTTGTCCGTCCCGGGCCCCACAATTTCTGATGGCAGCCCTGCTGACACATTTTCTGTTCCAAGCATACGGTTACATTTTCTGTCACAAAAATAACATAATGTAAATTTAGATGTACAGTTTAAGAAAAGTTGCATGTGTCTCCTGATCAACTTCAAAACGCCAGTACAGATAATGCCTCTAATTATAATAGATCACAATGGCAGAGCCCCCCCTTAAGTAGGTCCCCAGTTTAGCCTCTCCCCCAACCCCCCCGCCGCCCATGTGTCATTTTCATTTGTAATATAAATCCCCCCAGCTAAAAAAAAATTATGGGCCAGTCCCTACAGTACCAAAAGATGACCCCACGAACTTTTAGACCCTCCCCCATACAGCCCCCCACCTTTTAGTAGAGCGCAGCGAAGCGTGAGTCAGGGGGGACCAATCATCAGTCTCACCTGCTGCAGTTGATCTCAGCTCACGCAAAGATCAGCGTTGTTGTGCTGGGGAGGGGAACTATGTTCCCCCCTAGCACTTTTAGTTCCAGTGCCTGGAATGCTGATCACGCAGCATTCTGAGATGCAATTTCAGGAGTCCTGTCGGCAGTCACAGACCACAACATCACTCCCAGGGGGCCACATCAGCAGGAGGAAAGCACAGATGGAGGTATCAGTGGGGAGTGCCGGACGTAGGGGATGCGACGCAATCCTGGCTGCGGTCTCATCCCATTGCTGCAGTCGTGCCAAATACCCACTCTCGGTGTGCCAGGACCAGGTACAGATGGAGCCGCACTCATCTACTGTGTAGTTACGGCACTGTTGCTAGGTATCCATTTCTCTGGCCCTGAGCAGGTCCGCCTCACAAGATCCTCTCCGGGGGTGAGGGGGTGGACTTGGATGAGATGTAGGGGGGCCAAGCATTTTGTCGCACCTGGGCCCACCGCTCGTTAGTTCCACCACTGCTCGACACTATCAGAGTTGCACGGGACCTGGCGGCTCACTCACACCAGGCAAAATGAGTGTGACAAGTAATGTGAATAGTCTGTACTGCAAAATAACCACTCTGCTAATGAATTAAGTACTATCACCTGGCAGTGGTGTGCGGTGAGGTCATTGGCTGGTGAGGCACTGCAGCCATAATGATCCGCAAAGTCCGGCGATGAACCTTACCTCCACTTGTGATGTCATGGAAGTAGGCTGACAGTGTCTGCCTACTTCTATTTTTTTATTTAAAGATTTATTTATTTTTTGCAAATATGTGTTTTAGGTAGCCCTTGAGTTGAAATAGTTGGGGCATTGGGATCAGAGTTAGGTACCCCTTTTTTACACATTACGGCAGACAGCGTCCCCTTTTTTTACACATTACGGCAGACAGCATCCCCTTTTTACACATTACAGCAGACAGCATCCCCTTTTTACACATTACGGCAGACAGCGTCCCTTTTTTTACACATTATGGCAGACAGCATCCCTTTTTACACATTACGGCAGACATCGTCCCCCTTTTTACACATTACGGCAGACAGCGTCCCCCTTTTTTACACATTACGGTAGACAGCGTCCCCTTTTTACACATTACGGCAGACAGCATCCCCTTTATTACACACTACGGTAGACAGCGTCCCCCTTTTTACACATTACGGTAGACAGCGTCCCCTTTTTACACATTATGGCAGACAGTCCCCATCTTTTACTCATTAGGGCAGACAGCATCCCCCTTTTTTACTCATTATGGCAGACAGCATCCCCCTTTTTACACATTACGGTAGACAGCGTCCCCTTTTTACACATTATGGCAGACAGTTCCCATCTTTTACTCATTACGGCAGACAGCGTTCCCCTTTTTTACTCATTATGGCAGACAACGTCCCCCTTTTTTACTCATTACGGCAGACAGGGTCCCCCTTTTTTACTCATTACGGCAGACAGCGTCCCCCTTTTTTATTTTTTTTACACATTACATCAACAGACTCCAGAGTGTGTGTGTGTGTGTGTGTGTGTGTGTGTGTGTGTGTGTGTGTGTGTGTGTGTGTTTGTGTTTGTGTGTGTGTGTTTGTATGTTTGTGTTGTTGGTACTCACCTTGTGGTGGGCCACGATCCACCATCCACAGACACACTCTCCTCGGGTCCTGGCAGCTGCGGCGATGCTCCTGAAGCAGACAGCCGGCGGCAGCAGCAAGCAGGTCTCAGGGGCTGAGTAGGGACGGCGGCAGCGGGACTCAGGTACGACGGCGGCAGGACAAGGGGAAGGCGCTTCTCACACTCGTTAAAGCGGCGGGACAGAGACTTGGGCAGAGACCGAGACTCGCAGCTCCCCTCCCGCTCTGCGGATTCCGGCCTGACAGAGGCAGCCGGAAGGTTCCCGCTCCACCGCTGCTGCTGGTCAGTCTTAGCAACAGGGGCGTGCTATGGGTTGAAAGCACGCCCCTGCCACTCCCCTGTCAAAGCGGCACTTCCACTAAGTGCCACTTCAGCTGCATTTTTTAATGGGCTTTTACTGCCCAATTCTTGGTCCCGCCTCCCCGCTTCCTGCCCTTTGCACTGACAGCGGGAGGCACCGACAGCGGTGCCTCCTAACCTCATTTAAACGAATATTTTAGTCACTAGGAATCATTAAAATAATATAAAGCCTAACGCATATACTTATGACACAGAATATGTGTCATAAGTATTTTCTTAATATTATTTTAATGATTATGACAGGGGAGGCACTGCCTCCCCTGCCTCCCCTGACTGAACGCCCCTGTCACCTGGAGGGGTTAATACACATGTAGGCAATCTAAAGAGGCTACATAGTGTTACTGATATTGAGCCTGAGTCCAGGGCTGCTGGGAGGGGGCAGTGAAGGTATTAATTCAGGGGCCCAGGTCCACCCACCTCAGCTCTATGGCAGTGACACTGACACATTGAGCAATTACACTGATTCCGCTAAACCCCACACCACCAAATCCACCCCTGGCTGAGCTATCTGGGTTGGTCCTGGCTGGATCCGGGATACGGTGCAGCATGGGTAACCCAGGTCGTCCAACCGGGTCCCGTTCACCGTCGCATTCCGAGTGCTTGGAGATTATATGATCTCTAAGCACCAGCAGAGGTAAGCCCTGGCAGTATCCCAGGTCCAGCCATTGGTTTTTATCTGCGTAAAATGACCTGGGTTGGACACGGGAAAGCGGTTTAAAAGGGGTATAACTGTGCACTTTGTTAAAACCATGTTGCACTGCAGGTGGGAAGATTTAAAATGTGCAAAGGCATTTAGAAGTAAGAGAGATGTGTCCTGAAATCTAAACTGCAGTGTAAAAATAAGTTATTCAGCATTTGTGGGCTACGTGCAAAAGCAGCTATTATTTACCCTGCATGCAAAACTATGTATATATTTGCACCCTTTGCAGTGTAGCATGGTTTGTCCAGGTGAACATTACTTGCTCTTTCTTGCTTTATTCCCAACTTAAAATCAGGCTCATTATCTACATCATTCAAACAATGGGCAGATGTATTCACCTGAAGAAGGCATAAGGAAGTGATAAACCAGTGATAAATGCAAGGTGATAAACGCACCAGCCAATCAGCTTCAATATGCAAATTGACAGTTATGAGCTGACTGGCTGGTGCGTTTATCACCTTGCACTTATCACTGGTTTATCACTTCCTTATGCCTTCTCCAGGTTGATACATCTGCCCCAATGACTGTAGCACTCGTCACCATCCCAGTGCTACAACATACCACCCGACTGTCCCAATTTTCATGGGACAGTTTTGTTTTTTGGGCACTGTCTACCTGTCCCACCCATGCGCCATAGTGTCCCGCGTGGGGGGGAATTGGGAGGACCTCTGTCACTCGCTGCTTAGCAGAGCAGCAGTGAATAGATGTTGTGTACTTTACAGGAGAGAGGGAGAGGGGGCATGTCCAGAAGCTCCCAGAGCGCTGGGCATGCCCCCACAGTGACGAAAACCGGAGGCAGAAGCCACACCCCCTTTCCAGAGTCCCGCTTTAGACATCAACAATGTTGGGAGGTATGCTACAATCATATGAGGCATATCTAGGGATGCATCCATATACATGGCATCTCCTTATGGCAGGGGTGGGCAATTATTTCAGCTGGGGGGCCGCTTAACACTTCCAGCGAATATTCGAGGGCCACACACAAAATACTCAAAAAGAGATCCCTTTTTACACATTACGGCAGACAGCGTGCCCTTTTTACACATTACGGCAGACAGCGTCCCCCTTTTTACACATTATGACAGACAGCGTGCCCTTTTTACACATTACGACAGACAGCGTCCCCTTTTTACACATTACAGCAGATAGCGCCCCCGTTTTTACACATTACGGCAGACAGCGCCCCCGTTTTTACACATTACGGCAGACAGCGTCCCTTTTTACACATTACGGCAGACAGCGCCCCCATTTTTATACATTACGGCAGACAGCGCCCCCGTTTTTACACATTACGGCAGACAGCGTCCCTTTTTACACATTACGGCAGACAGCGCCCCCGTTTTTACACATTACAGCAGACAGCTCCCCCGTTTTTACACATTACAGCAGACAGTCCCTACCCCCCTTTCACCCCCCTCCCCTAAACCCATATTGCAGTTTTTAACTCCCCTCCCTCCCCACCCCTAAACCTGTATGGCAGGGGGTTTACCTGTTTGTCACAGTGCCAGACGATCCCCGCTGTCCGATGATCTGCGCTGCTGCCGGCCGGAGTCACTGCTGATGTGGCCTCTCCTGCTCCCGCTTGCTGCCCGCCGCTTCTTTCCTCACTGGCCGCCGCTTCTCGGCCGTCGCTCCTGCTAACTGCAGTGCCCGCCCCCGTGCCGATCAGCGCATGATAACAGAGGAAATCCCGGTCAGCTGACACTGTGACGTGACCGGGATTTCCTCAGCGGCGCCGCGGCTGAGAGCAGTGCAATGACAAGAGGCATGTCGGGCCGCTTGTCATTGCACTCTGGTCGGGCACAGCGGGCCAGGCAGGATCGGTCCGTGGGCCGCATCCGGCCCGCGGGCCGCCTGTTGCCCACCCCTACCTTATGGCATATAGCTAATCTAGTCATAAGAAACATCAAATACTTAAAAATCTAAATGTGGATGCAGTTTGGTGCATATACACAGTACAGAACCCTATAAAGATTTTTTTTTTACCTCCACTCAGTGGAGATCATGATAGATCTCCCTGTGCTTTATGTAAATGTGAATTATCAGATATGGAGACAGATTATTGCTCACTCCAGGCTGCTTCCTCCTATATCACAGGTCCCCTGTGAAAGGACTTTATGTAAAAAGTTTGCATGTATCTATAAATACAGGGTCTTAAGTTGGGTACACACTGACATATAAATCTGCCGATCAATTGATTGGCAGATATATCTATGGATGGATCGGGCAGTGTGTTGCTGCGATATTTCGGGCGTTCTCTTGAACGGCCGAAATATCGCGGGTCCGTCGGCCAGTGTGTACAGCCGATATGTCTGTGAACTCCGTAGTTCACAGACATATCGCGTTGGCCCCGCAGCACAGCCGATATCAGCCAGTGTGTACCCACCTTTAGCCAACTTCATGCGTTTGTTTGTTTGTTTGTTTGTTTGTTTGTTTGTTTGTTTTTTGTGTTTCAAAGTTTTTTAGCATTTATAATAAAATGTGCATATTCTATTTCTGTTTAATTTATACAGTCATGACTTCTGTGTTTAAAGTTTATCTTCTATTTGTTGGTGCAGTGCATCATTTTATGTTGATCACCCTGCTTGTATACTTTAGAGATGAGCTGTTCGGTTTTGTTGAAAACCGAACCCACCCGAAATTCGGGGTTCTGAGTGGAGTGAGTCCCGAGTTGGGTCTTCCCTTGAGTTCGGAACTCATATTTAAAAACTGAATCTAGGGTTTTGCATTGCATATAAGTCTCCCCCTCATGATTTCAGGCACCATTTCACTCAGAGTGTATGGTGAGGTGGGCAAAATTGATTGGAAATTACTGGAAATTTATTATATTGATGTTATTAATACTATAGGAACAATTTTTAAAGAAATAAAAAACAAAACACTTGAGGGTGGTTTTACAAAACTAAAACACGACAATGTTTTATAACCAAAACATTGGGGTCTGCTTACTGTAGTATACTTACATAACTCCCAACTGTCCCAATTTTCGCGGGACAGTCCCATTTTTTTAGGACTGTCCCGCTGTCCCATCCGCGGGCCGCAGTGTCCCACGGTGGGGAGGGGCAGTTGGGAGGCTTCTGTCACTAACTGCTCTGCTTAGCAGAGCAGCGGTACATAGATGCTGTGCACATGCACACAGCGTCTATTCACCGGAGGGAGAGGGGGCATGCCAGCAGCGTGAGCATACCCACACAGTGACGGAAATGGGGTGTGGCTCGCGACCGTGGCACAACCGCAAAACCACGTCCCCTTTCTCATAGGCCACGCCCTTTCAGTAGCAGGCACGGCTTCGCTGCTCAATAGTCTTGAATCCCCTTTATTAAAGGTTGGGAGGTATGTACTTATAACTCATAAGAACATACAATCAATGGCTGACAACCACACCTTTGTGTATTTTCCCTTACTAAGCTTTGATTGGCTTTTAATAGAAAAACATTTATTTTGTAAGGCAACATCGCAAGCAACACTCACCCTTTCATACATTAAATAAAACAACCTGTACAGTTTTACGTAGCTACCAGATGTTCCCATAATACATTGGCTGGTCTAGTAAGAATTAAACAGAAAAAACGATCTGTATTCCAGACGTATGTTTGTACAAACAATTTTCATTGCTCTTCAATAAACATATCACTGTAGAGGTGAAAACTACAACCTCCACTGCATACTTGCCTACTTTTGAAAACTAGTTTCAGGTAGATTCAAGACGGCAGCAGAACGCGCCGTGCAGGGGTGTTCCTAGCTCCACCCAAGGGGCGCGTCTAGTTCCGCCTATGGGTGTATATATTGCAATCAGGGGTGTATATATACAGTTGTGCTCATAAGTTTACATACCCTAGCAGAATTTGTGATTTTCTGTCCATTTGTCAGAGAATATGAATGATAACTCACAAACTTTTCTTTCACTCATGGTTAGTGGTTGGGTGAAGCCATTTATTGTCAAACAACTGTGTTTACTCTTTTAAAATCATAATGACAACAGAAACTACCCAAATGACCCTGATCAAAAGTTTACATACCCTGGAGATTTTGGCCTGATAACATGCACACAAGTTGACACAAACGGGTTTGAATGGCTACTAAAGGTAACCATCCCCACCTGTGATCTGTTTGCTTGTAATCAGTGTGTGTGTATAAAAGGTCAGTGAGTTTCTGGACTCCTGAAAGACCCTTGCATCTTTCATCCAGTGCTGCACTGACGTGTCTGGATTCTGAGTCATGGGGAAAGCAAAAGAATTGTCAAAGGATCTGCGGGAAAAGGTAATTGAACTGTATAAAACAGGAAAGGGATATAAAAAGATATCCAAGCAACTGAGAATGCCAATCAGCAGTGTTCAAACTCTAATTAAAAAGTGGAAAATGAGGGATTCTGTGGAAACCAAATCACGGTCAGGTAGACCAACAAAAATTTCAGCCACAACTACCAGGAAAATTGTTCGGGATGCAAAGAAAAATACACAAATAACTTCAGCTGAAATACAGGACTCTGAAAAAAAGTGGTGTGGTTGTTTCAAGATGCACAATAAGGAGGCATTTGAAGAAAAATGGGCTGTATGGTCGAGTCGCCAGAAGAAAGCCATTACTACGCAAATGCCACAAAGCATCCCGCTTACAATACTCCAAACAGCACAGAGATAAGCCTCAAAACTTTTGGAACAAAGTCATTTGGAGTGATGAGACCAAAATTGAACTTTTTGGCCACAACCATAAATGTTACATTTGGAGAGGAGTCAACAAGGCCTATGATGAAAGGTACACCATTCCTACTGTGAAACACGGAGGTGGATCGCTGATGTTTTGGGGATGTGTGAGCTACAAAGGCACTGGAAACTTGGTCAAAACTGATGGCAAGATGAATGCAGCATGTTATCAGAAAATACTGGAGGAAAATTTGCACTCATGAGCCCGGAAGTTGCGCATGGGTCGTACTTGGATGTTCCAACATGACAATGATCCAAAACACAAGGCCAAGTCGACCTGTCATTGGCTACAGCAGAATAAAGTGAAGGTTCTGGAGTGGCCATCTCAGTCTCCTGACCTCAATATCATTGAGCCACTCTGGGGAGATCTCAAACGTGCAGTTCATGCAAGATAGCCCAAGATTTTACAGGAACTGGAGGCTTTTTGCCAAGAAGAATGGGCAGCTTTACCATCTGAGAAAATAAAGAGCCTCATCCACAACTACCACAAAAGACTTCAAGCTGTCATTGATGTAAAAGGGGGCAATGCACGGTATTAAGAACTGGGGTATGTAAACTTTTGATCAGGGTCATTTGGGTAGTTTCTGTTGTCATTATGATTTAAAAAGAGTAAACACAGTTGTTTGACAATAAATGGCTTCACCGAACCACTAACCATGAGTGAAAGAATAGTTTGTGAGTTATCATTCATATTCTCTGACAAATGGCCAGAAAATCACAAATTCTGCTAGGGTATGTAAACTTATGAGCACAACTGTATAGTGTTTTTAATTTATTTGAATGAAACAAGTAAATAGCTAAATACAGCTACTTCCATAGCGGCTCTACCATGGTGTAATGTGTATAACGGGCTCTACCATGTGTCTAACGTGTATAAGGGCCTCTACTGTGTGGTGTAATGTGAATAACGGACACTACTGTGCGGTGTAATATGAATTGGTACTATTCTGTGGCCATGCAACTTCCCAATGTTTATTTATTATTACCAGTTATTTATATAGTGCACACATATTCCGCAGCACTTTACAGAGAATATTTAAATCTATATTCCTTACGACACACACACAACAGGGTTAATTTATGTTGGGAGTCAATTAACCAACCAGCATATTTTTGTATTGTGGGAGGAAACCGGAGTACCCAGAGGAAATCCATGCAAGCACGGGAAGAACATACAAATTGCACACAGTTAGGGCCATGGTGGGAATCTAGCCCATGACCTCAGTGCTGTGAGGCAGTAATGCTAACCATTACACCATCTGTTCTCTCATGCCCCTATATTGTTGTTGCAAGCCTTTGGCACGCACTGACCCTAATTTAAACATGGGGGCACCCAAAGGAAACTTGCTCCCTGAGGGAGGAGGGAGTTAAAACATACCCTTGCTCCGGGCACCATGGCGCCTAGCTACACCTCTGTGCACTTATAATCCTTACCCTTCTTTTTTCCCAAATACTGGCATACAGTGCCCTAGGAAGCAAAAGGCACATTTTAATTTATAAAATGTTGCACCCATTGTGAAAACAAATACTTTCCAGTTTACCATCACTTTAGCAGGATGTGGATCATAGGGTCGACAGTAACTAGGTCGACAGTCATTAGGTTGACCACTATTGGTTGATAGTGACTAAGTCGACACCTGACATAGGTCAACATGGAAACCGTTGATGTGGAAAAAGGTCGACAAGTGTTTTATTATATATTTTTTGTGTTGTTTTCTTAGTAAAGTGACCGGGAACCCTAATTAGTGCACCGTGTCCCCTCGCATGGCGAGCAAACCTTGGGCACGGTGCCTCGCTTCACTACCACTGCACTCGGCACAGGTTACTATTCCCAATCGTAGTCCACGTGGATCGTAATGCATGAAAAAGTTCAGAAAATTTGAAAAACTCATGTCAACCTTTTCATGCGTCAACCTTTTCCATGTCGACCTAATAACCGTGTCGACCAATAGTGGTCAACCTAATGAGTGTCGACCTAAGTGCTGTCGACCTAAAGACCGGATACCACTTTAGCCCTCACTTCATCACTTTATCAATGAATAATATTATTTTTATTATTATTATTATTATTATTATTATACTCTACTTATTTCAGTAACTTGGAAGATGTAAATTTTCTCCTAAAATACTGCACAGTCTGTATATTTATTATGTGTACAGTATATTTAAATGGTTATATTGCATTGGTAGAACCTATAAATTCACTTTTCCATACATAGTCCATTAATGACAAAGGCATCCCTCTGAAAGTATGGACCAGTCCTAGACAATATGTGGCACTCCAGGTAATGTAAAACAACAAGCCCCCAACATGTTCTTCCATTTTATAGCTATCAGAGCAGTGGCATAACTACCATGGGTGCAGGGGGTGCAGCTGCTATGGGTCCAGGCTGCTTCCAGGGCCCGCTGCTCCCCCTGCCACAGACATGGACTACCTACACCCAGTCATGGGCTGCCTCCAAGGCCCGCCGCTCCCCCTTCACCTCTGCCGATTGTGAGACCAGCCAATAGCATCACCTCAACCCCCGCAGGGTTCAGCCACGCAGAGGATGTAGAGGGGGGTGATGGGGGCCCTGCCTAGCCGGCTCCGAGTCCCGACTGTGTTGCGATTCGCAGGTAATTAGGGTACGGGGCCTAATTCCGTGAAGTGCCCACCCCCATCAGAGACCTCTGCTGGATTCAAGACAGATGATGTATCTCCTGCTCGTTCCCCCCTTCCCTCCCTCTCTCTCTCTCTCTCTGTCTATCACTCTCTCCCCCTCTCTCTCCCTGACACACTCTCTCGATCTCTAGTTTCAACCTCTCTATATTTATTTTTCTCCCTGACACACTCCCACTCTCTGACACTGTCTCTCTCCCTGATACTGCCCCCCTTGCGCTCTCCCTCTTTGACACTCTTTTGCTCCCCTCTCTTTCTTTCTCTCTCCCTCTCTGACATACTCTCACTCTCACTCACTCCCCTCCCTCTCCCTCTTCCTCCTCCCCATTCTCTCTTTCTCTGTCTGACACCCTCTCTCTCTCTCCCCGATGCCCTCTCCCCCTCATCCCTTTCTCTTTCTCCCTGACACCCTCCCTCTCACTTCTGTCTCTCTTTCTCTAATTCCCTCTTTTTCCATGGAACCATCTCTCTGTCTCCCTGACTCCCCTCTCTCTCTCTCTCTCTCTCTCTCTCTCTCTCATTCTCTCTCCTCTCTCTTTCTCTCCCCCTGACACCCCCTGTTGTGTCTATCACTCCCCTTACTCTCTATCCTGCTCCCATAAGGAGTATTGTAGCGACAATGGCAGAGGGGAAACCCTTTCTAAAAAGTTCTAGTTGCACCCCTGTATCAGAGTATGCTGGGGCTTGTAGTTTCACAATCCCTGGAGAACCGCAGGTTGTAGAAAAACAAGACAAAGATTTGTATCATGTGGTACACAGAAAGGATTCAATAAAATGTAACTTTTAATTTCACTTATTTAAAAGTATGGTATTTAAAAACTGCAAAAATAAGAATTTACTCACCGGTAATTCTATTTCTCGTAGTCCGTAGTGGATGCTGGGAACTCCGAAAGAACCATGGGGAATAGCGGGCTCCGAAGGAGGCTGGGCACTCTAGAAAGATTTAGGACTACCTGGTGTGCACTGGCTCCTCCCACTATGACCCTCCTCCAAGCCTCAGTTAGGACACTGTGCCCGGACGAGCGTACACAATAAGGAAGGATTTTGAATCCCGGGTAAGACTCATACCAGCCACACCAATCACACCGTACAACTCGTGATATGAATCCCAGTTAACAGTATGAAACAACTGAGCCTCTCAACAGATGGCTCAACAATAACCCGATTTAGTTAACAATAACTATGTACAAGTAATGCAGATAAACCGCACTTGGGATGGGCGCCCAGCATCCACTACGGACTACGAGAAATAGAATTACCGGTGAGTAAATTCTTATTTTCTCTAACGTCCTAGTGGATGCTGGGAACTCCGAAAGGACCATGGGGATTATACCAAAGCTCCCAAACGGGCGGGAGAGTGCGGATGACTCTGCAGCACCGAATGAGAGAACTCCAGGTCCTCCTCAGCCAGGGTATCAAATTTGTAGAATTTTGCAAACGTGTTTGCCCCTGACCAAGTAGCTGCTCGGCAAAGTTGTAAAGCCGAGACCCCTCGGGCAGCCGCCCAAGATGAGCCCACCTTCCTAGTGGAATGGGCATTTACAGATTTTGGCTGTGGCAGGCCTGCCACAGAATGAGCAAGCTGAATTGTACTACAAATCCAGCGAGCAATAGTCTGCTTAGAAGCAGGAGCACCCAGCTTGTTGGGTGCATACAGGATAAACAGCGAGTCAGATTTTCTGACTCCAGCCGTCCTGGAAACATATATTTTCAGGGCCCTGACAACGTCTAGCAACTTGGAGTCCTCCAAGTCCCTAGTAGCCGCAGGCACCACAATAGGCTGGTTCAGGTGAAACGCTGACACCACCTTTGGGAGAAATTGGGGACGAGTCCTCAATTCTGCCCTATCCATATGGAAAATCAGATAAGGGCTTTTACATGATAAAGCCGCCAATTCTGACACACGCCTGGCTGAAGCCAAAGCCAATAACATGACCACTTTCCACGTGAGATATTTCAGATCCACGGTTTTTAGTGGCTCAAACCAATGTGATTTTAAGAAACTCAACATCACGTTGAGATCCCAAGGTGCCACAGGAGGCACAAATGGGGGCTGAATATGCAGCACTCCTTTCACAAATGTCTGAACTTCAGGTACTGAAGCTAGTTCTTTTTGAAAGAAAATCGACAGAGCCGAGATCTGTACTTTAATGGAGCCTAGTTTTAGGCCCATATTAACTCCTGCTTGCAGGAAATGCAGAAATCGACCTAGTTGAAATTCCTCTGTTGGGGCCTTTTCGGCCTCACACCATGCAACATACTTCCGCCATATGCGGTGATAATGATTTGCTGTAACCTCTTTTCTAGCTTTAATAAGCGTAGGAATGACTTCCTCCGGAATGCCCTTTTCCTTCAGGATCCGGCGTTCAACCGCCATGCCGTCAAACGCAGCCGCGGTAAGTCTTGGAACAGACAGGGCCCCTGCTGTAGCAGGTCTTGTCTGAGCGGCAGAGACCACGGGTCCTCTGAGATCATCTCTTGAAGTTCCGGGTACCACGCTCTTCTTGGCCAATCCGGAACCACGCTTTCTTATTATTCTCAATACCTTTGGTATGAGAGGTAGAGGAGGGAACACATAAACTGACTGGTACACCCACGGTGTCACTAGAGCGTCCACAGCTATCGCCTGAGGGTCTCTTGACCTGGCGCAATACCTCTCTAGTTTTTTGTTTAGGCGGGACGCCATCATGTCCACCTGTGGACGACCCCACTGATTTACAATCATTTGGAAGACTTCTGGATGAAGTCCCCACTCTCCCGGGTGGAGGTCGTGCCTGCTGAGAAAGTCTGCTTCCCAGTTGTCCACTCCCGGGATGAACACTGCTGACAGTGCTAGTACATGATTTTCCGCCCATCGGAGAATCCTTGTGGCTTCTGCCATTGCCATCCTGCTTCTTGTGCCGCCCTGTCGATTCACATGGGCGACTGCCGTGATGTTGTCTGACTGGATCAGCACCGGCTGGTGTAGGAGCAGGGATTTTGCTTGACTTAGGGCATTGAAAATGGCCCTTAGTTCCAGAATATTTATGTGAAGGGAAGTCTCCTGACTTGACCATAGTCCTTGGAAGTTTCTTCCCTTTGTAACTGCCCCCCAGCCTCTTAGGCTGGCATCCGTGGTCACCAGGACCCAGTCCTGTATGCCGAATCTGCGGCCCTCCAAAAGATGAGCACTCTGCAGCCACCACAGAAGAGACACCCTGGTTCTTGGGGACAGGGTTATCAAGCGATGCATCTGAAGATGCGATCCGGACCACTTGTCCAACAGGTCCCACTGAAAAATCCTGGCATGGAACCTGCCGAATGGAATTGCTTCGTAAGAAGCTACCATCTTTCCCAGGACCCGCGTGCAGTGATGCACCGATACCTGTTTTGGTTTTAGTAGATCTCTGACTAGAGAAGACAACTCCCTGGCTTTCTCCTCCGGGAGAAACACTTTTTTCTGGACTGTGTCCAGAATCATTCCCAGGAACATTAGACGTGTCGTCGGGACCAGCTGTGACTTTGGGATATTCAGAATCCAGCCGTGCTGGCGCAGCACTTCCTGAGATAGTGCTACTCCCACTAACAACTGTTCCTTGGATCGTGCCTTTATTAGGAGATCGTCCAAGTATGGGATAATTAAAACTCCCTTTTTTCGAAGGAGTATCATCATTTCCGCCATAACCTTGGTAAATACCCTCGGTGCCGTGGAGAGTCCAAACGGCAGCGTCTGGAATTGGTAATGGCAATCCTGTACCACAAATCTGAGGTACTCCTGGTGAGGATGGTAAATGGGGACATGCAGGTAAGCATCCTTGATGTCCAGGGATACCATGTAATCCCCCTCCTCCAGGCTTGCAATAACCGCCCTGAGCGATTCCATCTTGAACTTGAATTTTTTTATGTATGTGTTCAAGGATTTCAAATTTAAAATGGGTCTCACCGAACCGTCCGGTTTCGGCACCACAAATAGTGTGGAATAGTAACCCCGGCCTTGTTGAAGTAGGGGTACCTTGATTATCACCTGCTGGGAATACAGCTTGTGAATCGCTGCTAGCACCGCCTCCCTGTCTGAGGGAGCAATCGGCAAGGCAGATTTTAGGAACCGGTGGGGTGGAGCCGCCTCGAATTCTAGCTTGTACCCCTGAGATACTATTTGAAGGATCCAGGGATCCACCTGTGAGCGAGCCCACTGATCGCTGAAATTCATGAGGCGGGCCCCCACCGTACCTGGCTCCGCCTGTGGAGCCCCACCGTCATGCGGCGGACTTGTCAATTGTTAGCAGAATCGTGTCTCGGTCTAGTGTGTCAATATTTTCTGACAGTTTATCCGACCACGCAGCGGCAGCACTGCACATCCATGCTGACGCAATAGCTGGTCTAAGTATAATGCCTGAGTGTGTATATACAGACTTCAGGATCGCCTCCTGCTTTCTATCAGAGGGTTCCTTAAGGGCGGCCATATCCTGAGACGGTAGTGCCACCTTTTTAGACAAACGTGTGAGCGCTTTATCCACTCTAGGAGGTGTTTCCCAACGTAACCTATCCTCTGGCGGGAAAGGGAACGCCATTAGTACCTTCTTAGGAATTACCAATTTCTTATCAGGGGAAGCCCACGCTTCTTCACACACTTCATTTAATTCATCTGACGGGGGAAAAACTACAGTTAGTTTTTTCTCCCCAAACATAATACCCTTTTTTGTGGTACCTGGATGTAAATTAGAGATGAGCGCCGGAAATTTTTCGGGTTTTGTGTTTTGGTTTTGGGTTCGGTTCCGCGGCCGTTTTTTGGGTTCGACCGCGTTTTGGCAAAACCTCACCGAATTTTTTTTGTCGGATTCGGGTGTGTTTTGGATTCGGGTGTTTTTTTCCAAAAAACCTAAAAAACAGCTTAAATCATAGAATTTGGCGGTCATTTTGATCCCAAAGTATTATTAACCTCAAAAACCATAATTTCCACTCATTTTCAGGCTATTCTGAATACCTCACACCTCACAATATTATTTTTAGTCCTAAAATTTGCACCGAGGTCGCTGTGTGAGTAAGATAAGCGACCCTAGTGGCCGACACAAACACCGGGCCCATCTAGGAGTGGCACTGCAGTGTCACGCAGGATGGCCCTTCCAAAAAACACTCCCCAAACAGCACATGACGCAAAGAAAAAAAGAGGCGCAATGAGGTAGCTGTGTGAGTAAGATTAGCGACCCTAGTGGCCGACACAAACACCGGGCCCATCTAGGAGTGGCACTGCAGTGTCACGCAGGATGTCCCTTCCAAAAAACCCTCCCCAAACAGCACATGACGCAAAGAAAAAAAGAGGCGCAATGAGGTAGCTGTGTGAGTAAGATAAGCGACCCTAGTGGCCGACACAAACACCGGGCCCATCTAGGAGTGTCACTGCAGTGTCACGCAGGATGTCCCTTCCAAAAAACCCTCCCCAAACAGCACATGACGCAAAGAAAAAAAGAGGCGCAATGAGGTAGCTGTGTGAGTAAGATAAGCGACCCTAGTGGCCGACACAAACACCGGGCCCATCTAGGAGTGGCACTGCAGTGTCACGCAGGATGTCCCTTCCAAAAAACCCTCCCCAAACAGCACATGACGCAAAGAAAAAAAGAGGCGCAATGAGGTAGCTGTGTGAGTAAGATAAGCGACCCTAGTGGCCGACACAAACACCGGGCCCATCTAGGAGTGTCACTGCAGTGTCACGCAGGATGTCCCTTCCAAAAAACCCTCCCCAAACAGCACATGACGCAAAGAAAAAAAGAGGCGCAATGAGGTAGCTGTGTGAGTAAGATAAGCGACCCTAGTGGCCGACACAAACACCGGGCCCATCTAGGAGTGGCACTGCAGTGTCACGCAGGATGTCCCTTCCAAAAAACCCTCCCCAAACAGCACATGACGCAAAGAAAAAAAGAGGCGCAATGAGGTAGCTGTGTGAGTAAGATAAGCGACCCTAGTGGCCGACACAAACACCGGGCCCATCTAGGAGTGGCACTGCAGTGTCACGCAGGATGTCCCTTCCAAAAAACCCTCCCCAAACAGCCGTGAACTACCGCACTGTACTGTGTCTGCTGCTAATATATAGACTGGTTGATAAAGAGATAGTATACTCGTAACTAGTATGTATGTATAAAGAAAGAAAAAAAAACCACGGTTAGGTGGTATATACAATTATGGACGGGCTGCCGAGTGCCGACACAGAGGTAGCCACAGCCGTGAACTACCGCACTGTACTGTGTCTGCTGCTAATATATAGACTGGTTGATAAAGAGACAGTATACTCGTAACTAGTATGTATGTATAAAGAAAGAAAAAAAAACCACGGTTAGGTGGTATATACAATTATGGACGGGCTGCCGAGTGCCGACACAGAGGTAGCCACAGCCGTGAACTACCGCACTGTACTGTGTCTGCTGCTAATATATAGACTGGTTGATAAAGAGATAGTATACTCGTAACTAGTATGTATGTATAAAGAAAGAAAAAAAAACCACGGTTAGGTGGTATATACAATTATGGACGGGCTGCCGAGTGCCGACACAGAGGTAGCCACAGCCGTGAACTACCGCACTGTACTGTGTCTGCTGCTAATATAGACTGGTTGATAAAGAGATAGTATACTCGTAACTAGTATGTATGTATAAAGAAAGAAAAAAAAAACATGGTTAGGTGGTATATACAATTATGGACGGGCTGCCGAGTGCCGACACAGAGGTAGCCACAGCCGTGAACTACCGCACTGTACTGTGTCTGCTGCTAATATAGACTGGTTGATAAAGAGATAGTATACTCGTAACTAGTATGTATGTATAAAGAAAGAAAAAAAAACCACGGTTAGGTGGTATATACAATTATGGACGGGCTGCCGAGTGCCGACACAGAGGTAGCCACAGCCGTGAACTACCGCACTGTACTGTGTCTGCTGCTAATATATAGACTGGTTGATAAAGAGATAGTATACTCGTAACTAGTAAGTATGTATAAAGAAAGAAAAAAAAACCACGGTTAGGTGGTATATACAATTATGGACGGGCTGCCGAGTGCCGACACAGAGGTAGCCACAGCCGTGAACTACCGCACTGTACTGTGTCTGCTGCTAATATATAGACTGGTTGATAAAGAGATAGTATACTCGTAACTAGTATGTATGTATAAAGAAAGAAAAAAAAACCACGGTTAGGTGGTATATACAATTATGGACGGGCTGCCGAGTGCCGACACAGAGGTAGCCACAGCCGTGAACTACCGCACTGTACTGTGTCTGCTGCTAATATAGACTGGTTGATAAAGAGATAGTATACTCGTAACTAGTATGTATGTATAAAGAAAGAAAAAAAAACCACGGTTAGGTGGTATATACAATTATGGACGGGCTGCCGAGTGCCGACACAGAGGTAGCCACAGCCGTGAACTACCGCACTGTACTGTGTCTGCTGCTAATATAGACTGGTTGATAAAGAGATAGTATACTCGTAACTAGTATGTATGTATAAAGAAAGAAAAAAAAACCACGGTTAGGTGGTATATACAATTATGGACGGGCTGCCGAGTGCCGACACAGAGGTAGCCACAGCCGTGAACTACCGCACTGTACTGTGTCTGCTGCTAATATAGACTGGTTGATAAAGAGATAGTATACTCGTAACTAGTATGACTATAAAGAAAGAAAAAAAAACCACGGTTAGGTGGTATATACAATTATGGACGGGCTGCCGAGTGCCGACACAGAGGTAGCCACAGCCGTGAACTACCGCACTGTACTGTGTCTGCTGCTAATATAGACTGGTTGATAAAGAGATAGTATACTACTAATATTATATATACTGGTGGTCAGGTCACTGGTCACTAGTCACACTGGCAGTGGCACTCCTGCAGCAAAAGTGTGCACTGTTTAATTTTAATATAATATTATGTACTCCTGGCTCCTGCTATAACCTATAACTGGCACTGCAGTGCTCCCCAGTCTCCCCCACAATTATAAGCTGTGTGAGCTGAGCACAGTCAGATATATATATACATTGATGCAGCACACTGGGCTGAGCAGTGCACACAGATATGGTATGTGACTGAGTCACTGTGTGTATCGTTTTTTTCAGGCAGAGAACGGATATATTAAATAAAACAAACAACTGCACTGTCTGGTGGTCACTGTGGTCGTCAGTCACTAAACTCTGCACTCTCTTCTACAGTATCACAGCCTCAGGTCAATCTCTCTCTCTCTCTCTCAACCCTAATCTAAATGGAGAGGACGCCAGCCACGTCCTCTCCCTATCAATCTCAATGCACGTGTGAAAATGGCGGCGACGCGCGGCTCCTTATATAGAATCCGAGTCTCGCGAGAATCCGACAGCGTCATGATGACGTTCGGGCGCGCTCGGGTTAACCGAGCAAGGCGGGAGGATCCGAGTCTGCTCGGACCCGTGAAAAAAACATGAAGTTCGTGCGGGTTCGGATTCAGAGAAACCGAACCCGCTCATCTCTAATGTAAATCAGAGATATTTAACACCTCTTTCATTGCCTCAATCATGCAGTGAATGGCCTTAATGGGCATTAAATTTGACTCCTCGTCGTCGACACTGGTGTCAGTATCCGTGTCGACATCTACTTGTGCCATCTGAGATAGCGGGCGTTTCAGAGCCCCTGATGACTTTTGAGACACCTGGACAGGCACGAGCTGAGAACTCGGCTGTCCCGCAGTCGGCATGTCGTCAAATTTCTTATGTAATGAGTCTATATGTGCACTCATTTCTTTCCATAAGCACATCCACTCAGGTGTCTGCCCCCCAGGGGGTGACATCCCTTCTAAAGGCATCTGCTCCGCCTCCACCTCATTATCCTCATCAAACATGTCGACACAGCCGTACCGACACACTCCACACACACAGGGAATGCTCAATATAGAGGACAGGACCCACAAAAGCCCTTTGGGGGGACAGAGTGAGAGTATGCCAGCACACACCAGAGCGCTATATAAGGCAGGGACTAACTGAGTTATGTCCCTTATAGCTGCTTTTTAATATAAACTATATACTGCGCCAAATTAAATGCCCCGCCTCTCTCTTTTTTACCCTTTTCTGTAGAGTAGTCTGCAGGGGAGAGCCAGGGAGCTTCCTTCCAGCGGAACTGTGAGGGAAAAATGGCGCCCAGTGTGCTGAGGGAGATAGCTCCGCCCCTTTTCCGTGGCCTATTCTCCTGCTTTTTTATGGAATCTGGCAGGGGTATTTACCTCATATATAGCCCCTGGGGCTATATATTGAGGTATTTTTGCCAGCCAAGGTGTTTTTATTGCTGCCTCAGGGCGCCCCCCCCCAGCGCCCTGCACCCTCAGTGACCGGAGTGTGAAGTGTGAGAGGAGCAATGGCGCACAGCTGCAGTGCTGTGCGCTACCTTGGTGAAGACTGATGTCTTCATGCCGCCGATTTTCCGGACCATCTTCTTGCTTCTGGCTCTGTAAGGGGGACGGCGGCGCGGCTCCGGGACCGAACATCAAGGCTGGGCCTGCGGTCGATCCCTCTGGAGCTAATGGTGTCCAGTAGCCTAAGAAGCCCAATCCGGCTGCAAGCAGGCGAGTTCGCTTCTTCTCCCCTTAGTCCCTCGCTGCAGTGAGCCTGTTGCCAGCAGGTCTCACTGAAAATAATAAACCTAAGACTATCTTTCTTCTAAGAGCTCAGGAGAGCCCCTAGTGTGCATCCAACCTCGGCCGGGCACAAAATCTAACTGAGGCTTGGAGGAGGGTCATAGTGGGAGGAGCCAGTGCACACCAGGTAGTCCTAAATCTTTCTAGAGTGCCCAGCCTCCTTCGGAGCCCGCTATTCCCCATGGTCCTTTCGGAGTTCCCAGCATCCACTAGGACGTTAGAGAAATAATAAAATATTTTTTTGTGAAAGTAAATGTATCAATAGTTATAATAATATAAGGACTCATGTAATGTAAAAGGAATAATGATAACAACAATGTTGCTGAATGTCCACGGGAGTCCACTTAGGCCCATACACACTAGCTAATTTTGAGCTCAAAGTAGCTCACTTTTTACTTTGAGCTCAAACTCACCCAGTGTGCATGGCCGGGCGATGAGTGGTGAGTGCTGATGGGCGCTCCCGCATCATCGCTGGCCGCCACCATCCGTCGGGCTGTTTTACCAGCTGGGTGAAACACTTTCCACAGTCTCCTACTGTGGAAAGTGGTTCACCCCGCATGAATATCACTGGGCACAGTGAAAATCGCTCAGTGTGTATGCACTGAGCTATTTTCCTGCCAGCGATGTTCACATCATCGCCCAGCATACACACTGGGCAAAAACGCCCAGTGTATAAGCCTTTAATCCATGGCAAATAGCTTTAAAGGATAGAGTATTACACATTGATGCAAGGGATGAGAGTATTATACTCCCATTATATAAATCACTAGTGAGGCCACATCTTGAATACTGTGTGCAATTTTGGGCACCATACTACAAAAAGGATATCCTGGAGCTAGAAAAGGTTCAGAGGTGGGTGACCAACTAATCAAGGGCATGGAGACGCTGGAATACGAGGAAGGGCTTGCAAGGCTAGGCATTGGAAAATAGGAGACTAAGAGGGGACATGATCAACATCTACAAATATATAAGGGGTCAATACACAGAGCTTGGGAGGGACCTGTTTTCTATAAGATCAGCACAGAGGACACGTGGTCACTCGCTTAGGTTAGAGGAGAGGAGTTTCCGCACAGTGAGGCGAAAAGGTTTTTTCACAGTAAGGACAATACGTGATTGGAATTCCCTGCCTGAGAGAGTAGTAATGGCGGACTCAGTCAACACCTTTAAGAATGGGTTAGATAAATTCCTATTGGATAAAAATATTCAGGGTTATGGTGCATAGGCACGCATTATAGTTAATATACACTGCTCAAAAAAATAAAGGGAGCACTTAAACAACACATCCTAGATCTGAATGAATGAAATATTCTTATTAAATACTGTACATAGTTGAAAGTGCTGACAACAAAATCACACAAAAATTATCAATGGAAATCAAATTTATTAACCCATGGAGGTCTGGATTTGGAGTCACACTCAAAATTAAAGTGGAAAAACACACTACAGGCTGATCCAACTTTGATGTAATGTCCTTAAAACAAGTCAAAATGAGGCTCAGTAGTGTGTGTGGCCTCCACGTGCCTGTATGACCTCCCTACAACGCGTGGGCATGCTCCTGATGAGGTGGCGGATGGTCTCCTGAGGGATCTCCTCCCAGACCTGGACTAAAGCATCCGCCAACTCCTGGACAGTCTGTGGTGCAACGTGGCGTTGGTGGATGGAGCGAGACATGATGTCCCAGATGTGCTCAATTGGATTCAGGTCTGGGGAACGGGCGGGCCAGTCCAGGCATCAATGCCTTCAACTTGCAGGAACTGCTGACAAACTCCAGCCACATGAGGTCTAGCATTGTCTTGCATTAGGAGGAACCCAGGGCCAACCGCACCAGCATATGGTCTCACAAGGGGTCTGAGGATCTCATCTCGGTACCTAACGGCAGTCAGGCTACCTCTAGCGAGCACATGGAGGGCTGTGTGGCCCCCCAAAGAAATGCCACCCCACACCATTACTGACCCACTGCCAAACCGGTCATGCTGGAGGATGTTGCAGTCAGCAGAACGTTCTCCTTGGCGTCTCCAGACTCTGTCACGTCTGTCACATGTGCTCAGTGAGAACCTGCTTTCATCTGTGAAGAGCACAGGGTGCCAGTGGCGAATTTGCCAATCTTGGTGTTCTCTGGCAAATGCCAAATGTACTGCACGGTGTTGGGCTGTAAGCACAACCCCCACCTGTGGACGTTGGGCCCTCATACCACCCTCATGGAGTCTGTTTCTGATCATCTGAGTAGACACATGCACATTTGTGGCTTGCTGGAGGTCATTTTGCAGGGCTCTGGCAGTGCTCCTCCTGTTCCTCCTTGCACAAAGGCAGAGGTAGCGGTCCTGCTGCTGGGTTGTTGCCCTCCTACGGCCTCCTCCACGTCTCCTGATGTACTGGCCTGTCTCCTGGTAGCGCCTCCACGCTCTGGACACTACGCTGACAGACACAGCAAACCTTCTTGCCACAGCTCGCATTGATGTGCCCTCCTGGATGAGCTGCACTACCTGAGCCACTTGTGTGGGTTGTAGACTCCG
This sequence comes from Pseudophryne corroboree, assembly GCF_028390025.1. Taxonomy (NCBI): domain Eukaryota; kingdom Metazoa; phylum Chordata; class Amphibia; order Anura; family Myobatrachidae; genus Pseudophryne; species Pseudophryne corroboree. The sequence continues at coordinate 964,293,702 of NC_086444.1, read as the reverse complement.
TCTCATGCTACCACTAGAGTGAAAGCACCGCCAGCTTTCAAAAGTGACCAAAACATCAGCCAGAAAGCATAGGAGCTGAGAAGTGGTCTGTGGTCACCACCTGCAGAACAACTCCTTTATTGGGGGTGTCTTGCTAATTGCCTATCATTTCCACCTGTTGTCTATTCCATTTGCACATCAGCATGTGAAATTGATTGTTAATCAGTGTTGCTTCCTAAGTGGACAGTTTGATTTCACAGAAGCGTGAATGACTTGGTGTTACATTGTGTTGTTTAAGTGTTCCCTTTATTTTTTTGAGCAGTGTAACTAGTCCTAACATAAAAATAACTAGTCCTATAATAAGAATTTTTACACTGCGCTCAACCCCGGTTTCTATTTGTGCATGTATATGCACTAGTGCAATAAATAATGAAATGTTTGAATGCGTTTCAAATTAATAATATTTATTTTAAATATTATTAATTTGAAACGCATTCAAACATTTCATTATTTATTGCACTAGTGCATATACATGCACAAATAGAAACCGGGGTTGAGCGCAGTGTAAAAATTCCTATTCTTGTACCATATATTTTAACAAGTAGGACCAACTTGTTAAACACCAGCAGCACTCCCCGTAACTTAGTGTATCTCTGTGCACAGTCCACCCACCCCTTTTACCATTAGTCCTATAATAAGAATGCATTGGAGACCACAAATAGGTTGAACTCGATGGACAATTGTCTTTTTTCAACCTTAGCTACTATGTTACTATATCAGTAATTCCCATTATTCATAATATAACTGCTCCATTTCACTTAATTCCCACATCAGGGCAATGGCCAATTATATATATATATATATATATATATATATATATATATATATAGATAGATAGATAGATAGATAGATAGATAGATAGATAGATAGATAGATAGATAGATAAAATATTATTATTATTATTATTATTATTATTATTATTATTATTATTATTATTTATTTGTAATCATGAGTTTGTAATATTAAATATATCATCTGCCGCACACTCTGTTTGGGAAGTGGTTAAAATACCGCTAGTCGGGATCCCGGCAGTCACAATGCCGACGCCGGCATTTCATACTGATCCCCTCTGTATTATATATTCATTGTTGCTAAATTATATGCTCCCTCTCACTGGGGTTTTGTAGCTTAATGAGCAATGTTTGGCTCTGCTATATTATATACACTATTCCCCATTACTGTGGGGCAATGTATTTAATAGTCAGTGTTACGGGAGTAACTTCCTGTCCTTTTATATTTGTATAAAGAGTTCTCAAACTCTTATGAATCATTCAGTAATTTATATAATAATAATCCACTTCACTGGAGTCTGCAATCTAAACCTATTAGTACTATAGCATATGTTGCTAATTATACTATCCTCTCACTTTGTGTGTTGTGGTATATACTCTCTCAGGTCTTGTTAAACAGTACACCGTGTGAATGCAGTATGCTCAAATCATCAACTATCCTGCACTGTGCTATTGTGCTGCTGTCCAGAGCCGGCCCTAACCAATATGATGCCCTAGGCAAGATTTTGGCTGGTGCCCCCTAGCACCACCGCTGGTTCCGCCTCTGACCTTGCACCTCTTTCCCAGCACCATCACCCCTCACCCATAGCAGTCCTTATTTTGGTGTTTGTACCCCCTATATTTTAAATAGGAACAGTTCGCACATTTGGCGCACAGCCCAAAAAAGGGTGTGTTTGCTGGCAAGGGGCATGGCCACACAATAACCCCAATTCCAATTACGCCACACAGTACTGCAACTTTATTCACATTTGATCATGCAATAGTGTCCATAATTCATATTACATCCCACAGTAGTATCACTTTACCTTATAAACGTTACTCCTCACAGTAGAGACCCTTATTGACATTACATCACACTGAATTGCTCCTTATTCACGTTACACCACACCCTATTGTTCTTCATTCACATTAGATGACACAGTAGTGCCCTTCTATATGCAACGCCACATAGTAGAGCACCTGAGCACCTTTTACACATAATACCACACATTAGTAATGCATTTATACACATTCCACACAGTAATGCCCCTTACACAGATGAGACACCTTATTACTGTCCTTATAAACATAATGCGCCTTACACATTATGACAACCTTTATTATTGCCCTTTTACACATACTGTCCCTTACACATATGCCACACATTAATGCCCTTATACACATAATGACACATAGTGCCCCTACACATTTGTTGCACATTATTAGTGCCCCTATTCACATAAAGACACACATACAGTAGTACCCCTTACACATTTGTTGCACATTATTTATGCATTTTTACATGACACACATAATGCTCCTCACACATATTCCGAACACTACTGCACAACCAACTAGAGATGAGCGGGTTCGGTTCCTCGGAATCCGAACCCGCCCGAACTTCATGTTTTTTTACACGGGTCCGAGCGACTCGGTTCTTCCCGCCTTGCTCGGTTAACCCGAGCGCGCCCGAACGTCATCATCCCGCTGTCGGATTCTCGCGAGGCTCGGATTCTATCGCGAGACTCGGATTCTATATAAGGAGCCGCGCGTCGCCGCCATTTTCACACGTGCATTGAGATTCATAGGGAGAGGACGTGGCTGGCGTCCTCTCCGTTTATAGAGAAGAGAGTGAGACAGTAGAGAGAGACACAGTAGTAATTTTGGGGAGCATTAGGAGGAGTACTAGTTACTTGCTGAAGTGATAGATAGTGTGACTGTATATTATCTGACTTGTGGGGGAGACACTGACAGTGGGGAGCAGTTAGAGTCTGAGAGCAGGACTCAGGAGTACATATAACGTACAGTGCACACTTTTGCTGCCAGAGTGCCACACTGCCATTGTGACCACACTGTGACCACCAGTATAATATATATTGTGATTGTCTGCTTAGGAGTACTACTTGCAAGTTGCTGATAGTGTGACCAGTGACCTGACCACCAGTCACCACCAGTTTAATATATATATATTTTTTTTTCTTTCTTCTTTATACATACTACTATAGTAGCTTACTGTAGCAGTCTGCGGTGCTGCTGAGCTGACAGTGTCCAGCAGGTCCGTCATCAGTCATTACATAATAAATATATCTACCTGTCCGGCTGCAGTACTAGTGATATTATATATATATATATATTGATTTCATCTCATTATCATCCAGTCTATATTAGCAGCAGACACAGTACGGTAGTCCACGGCTGTAGCTACCTCTGTGTCGGCAGTCGCTCGTCCATCCATAATTGTATACCACCTACCCGTGTTTTTTTTTTTCTTTCTTCTTTATACATACTACTATAGTAGCTTACTGTAGCAGTCTGCGGTGCTGCTGAGCTGACAGTGTCCAGCAGGTCCGTCATCAGTCATTACATAATAAATATATCTACCTGTCCGGCTGCAGTACTAGTGATATTATATATATATATATATATATATATATATTGATTTCATCTCATTATCATCCAGTCTATATTAGCAGCAGACACAGTACGGTAGTCCACGGCTGTAGCTACCTCTGTGTCGGCAGTCGTTCGTCCATCCATAATTGTATACCACCTACCCGTGGTTTTTTTTTTTTTTTCTTCTTTATACATACTACTATAGTAGCTTACTGTAGCAGTCTTCGGTGCTGCTGAGCTGACAGTGTCCAGCAGGTCCGTCATCAGTCATTACATAATAAATATATCTACCTGTCCGGCTGCAGTACTAGTGATATTATATATATATATATTGATTTCATCTCATTATCATCCAGTCTATATTAGCAGCAGACACAGTACGGTAGTCCACGGCTGTAGCTACCTCTGTGTCGGCAGTCGTTCGTCCATCCATAATTGTATACCACCTACCCGTGTTTTTTTTTTTTTTTCTTCTTTATACATACTACTATAGTAGCTTACTGTAGCAGTCTGCGGTGCTGCTGAGCTGACTGTGTCCAGCAGGTCCGTCATCAGTCATTACATAATAAATATATCTACCTGTCCGGCTGCAGTACTAGTGTGATATAATATATATTGATTTCATCTCATTATCATCCAGTCTATATTAGCAGCAGACACAGTACGGTAGTCCACGGCTGTAGCTACCTCTGTGTCGGCAGTCGCTCGTCCATCCATAAGTATACTAGTATCCATCCATCTCCATTGTTTACCTGAGGTGCCTTTTAGTTGTGCCTATTAAAATATGGAGAACAAAAATGTTGAGGTTCCAAAATTAGGGAAAGATCAAGATCCACTTCCACCTCGTGCTGAAGCTGCTGCCACTAGTCATGGCCGAGACGATGAAATGCCAGCAACGTCGTCTGCCAAGGCCGATGCCCAATGTCATAGTACAGAGCATGTAAAATCCAAAACACCAAATATCAGTAAAAAAAAGGACTCCAAAATCTAAAATAAAATTGTCGGAGGAGAAGCGTAAACTTGCCAATATGCCATTTACCACACGGAGTGGCAAGGAACGGCTGAGGCCCTGGCCTATGTTCATGGCTAGTGGTTCAGCTTCACATGAGGATGGAAGCACTCAGCCTCTCGCTAGAAAAATGAAAAGACTCAAGCTGGCAAAAGCACCGCAAAGAACTGTGCGTTCTTCGAAATCCCAAATCCACAAGGAGAGTCCAATTGTGTCGGTTGCGATGCCTGACCTTCCCAACACTGGACGTGAAGAGCATGCGCCTTCCACCATTTGCACGCCCCTGGCAAGTGCTGGAAGGAGCACCCACAGTCCAGTTCCTGATAGTCAGATTGAAGATGTCAGTGTTGAAGTACACCAGGATGAGGAGGATATGGGTGTTGCTGGCGCTGGGGAGGAAATTGACAAGGAGGATTCTGATGGTGAGGTGGTTTGTTTAAGTCAGGCACCCAGGGAGACACCTGTTGTCCGTGGGAGGAATATGGCCGTTGACATGCCTGGTGAAAATACCAAAAAAATCAGCTCTTCGGTGTGGAAGTATTTCAACAGAAATGCGGACAACATTTGTCAAGCCGTGTGTTGCCTTTGTCAAGCTGTAATAAGTAGGGGTAAGGACGTTAACCACCTCGGAACATCCTCCCTTATACGTCACCTGCAGCGCATTCATAATAAGTCAGTGACAAGTTCAAAAACTTTGGGCGACAGCGGAAGCAGTCCACTGACCAGTAAATCCCTTCCTCTTGTAACCAAGCTCACGCAAACCACCCCACCAACTCCCTCAGTGTCAATTTCCTCCTTCCCCAGGAATGCCAATAGTCCTGCAGGCCATGTCACTGGCAATTCTGACGATTTCTCTCCTGCCTGGGATTCCTCCGATGCATCCTTGCGTGTAACGCCTACTGCTGCTGGCGCTGCTGTTGTTGCTGCTGGGAGTCGATGGTCATCCCAGAGGGGAAATCGTAAGACCACTTTTACTACTTCCACCAAGCAATTGACTGTCCAACAGTCCTTTGCGAGGAAGATGAAATATCACAGCAGTCATCCTGCTGCAAAGCGGATAACTGAGGCCTTGGCATCCTGGGTGGTGAGAAACGTGGTTCCGGTATCCATCATTACTGCAGAGCCAACTAGAGACTTGTTGGAGGTACTGTGTCCCCGGTACCAAATACCATCTAGGTTCCATTTCTCCAGGCAGGCGATACCGAAAATGTACACAGACCTCAGAAAAAGAGTCACCAGTGTCCTAAAAAATGCAGCTGTACCCAATGTCCACTTAACCACGGACATGTGGACAAGTGGAGCAGGGCAGGGTCAGGACTATATGACTGTGACAGCCCACTGGGTAGATGTATGGACTCCCCCTGCAAGAACAGCAGCGGCGGCACCAGTAGCAGCATCTCGCAAACGCCAACTCTTTCCTAGGCAGGCTACGCTTTGTATCACCGGTTTCCAGAATACGCACACAGCTGAAAACCTCTTACGGCAACTGAGGAAGATCATCGCGGAATGGCTTACCCCAATTGGACTCTCCTGTGGATTTGTGGCATCGGACAACGCCAGCAATATTGTGTGTGCATTAAATCTGGGCAAATTCCAGCACGTCCCATGTTTTGCACATACCTTGAATTTGGTGGTGCAGAATTTTTTAAAAAGCGACAGGGGCGTGCAAGAGATGCTGTCGGTGGCCAGAAGAATTGCGGGACACTTTCGGCGTACAGGCACCACGTACAGAAGACTGGAGCAACACCAAAAACGCCTGAACCTGCCCTGCCATCATCTGAAGCAAGAAGTGGTAACGAGGTGGAATTCAACCCTATATATGCTTCAGAGGTTGGAGGAGCAGCAAAAGGCCATTCAAGCCTATACAATTCAGAACGATATAGGAGGTGGAATGCACCTGTCTCAAGCGCAGTGGAGAATGATTTCAACGTTGTGCAAGGTTCTGCTGCCCTTTGAACTTGCCACACGTGAAGTCAGTTCAGACACTGCCAGCCTGAGTCAGGTCATTCCCCTCATCAGGCTTTTGCAGAAGAAGCTGGAGACATTGAAGGAGGAGCTAACACGGAGCGATTCCGCTAGGCATGTGGGACTTGTGGATGGAGCCCTTATTTCGCTTAACAAGGATTCACGGGTGGTCAATCTGTTGAAATCAGAGCACTACATTTTGGCCACCGTGCTCGATCCTAGATTTAAAACCTACCTTGGATCTCTCTTTCCGGCAGACACAAGTCTGCTGGGGTTCAAAGACCTGCTGGTGAGAAAATTGTCAAGTCAAGCGGAACGCGACCTGTCAACATCTCCTCTTTCACATTCTCCCGCAACTGGGGGTGCGAGGAAAAGGCTCAGAATTCCGAGCCCACCCGCTGGCGGTGATGCAGGGCAGTCTGGAGCGACTGCTGATGCTGACATCTGGTCCGGACTGAAGGACCTGTCAACGATTACGGACATGTCGTCTACTGTCACTGCATATGATTCTCTCCCCATTGAAAGAATGGTGGAGGATTATATGAGTGACCGCATCCAAGTAGGCACGTCACACAGTCCGTACTTATACTGGCAGGAAAAAGAGGCAATTTGGAGGCCCTTGCACAAACTGGCTTTATTCTACCTAAGTTGCCCTCGCACAAGTGTGTACTCCGAAAGAGTGTTTAGTGCCGCCGCTCACCTTGTCAGCAATCTGCGTACGAGGTTACTTCCAGAAAATGTGGAGAAGATGATGTTCATTAAAATTAATTATAATCAATTCCTCCGTGGAGACATTGACCAGCAGCAATTGCCTCCACAAAGTACACAGGGAGCTGAGATGGTGGATTCCAGTGGGGACGAATTGATAATCTGTGAGGAGGGGGATGTACACGGTGATATATATCGGAGGATGATGATGAGGTGGACATCTTGCCTCTGTAGAGCCAGTTTGTGCAAGGAGAGATTAATTGCTTCTTTCTTGGTGGGGGTCCAAACCAACCCGTCATTTCAGTCACAGTCGTGTGGCAGACCCTGTCACTGAAATGATGGGTTGGTTAAAGTGTGCATGTCCTGTTTATACAACATAAGGGTGGGTGGGAGGGCCCAAGGACAATTCCATCTTGCACCTCTTTTTTCTTTAATTTTTCTTTGCGTCATGTGCTGTTTGGGGAGTGTTTTTTGGAAGGGCCATCCTGCGTGACACTGCAGTGCCACTCCTAGATGAGCCCGGTGTTTGTGTCGGCCACTAGGGTCGCTTATCTTACTCACACAGCTACCTCATTGCGCCTCTTTTTTTCTTTGCGTCATGTGCTGTTTGGGGAGTGTTTTTTGGAAGGGCCATCCTGCGTGACACTGCAGTGCCACTCCTAGATGGGCCCGGTGTTTGTGTCGGCCACTAGGGTCGCTTAGCTTACTCACACAGCTACCTCATTGCGCCTCTTTTTTTCTTTGCGTCATGTGCTGTTTGGGGAGTGTTTTTTGGAAGGGCCATCCTGCGTGACACTGCAGTGCCACTCCTAGATGGGCCCGGTGTTTGTGTCGGCCACTAGGGTCGCTTAGCTTACTCACACAGCTACCTCATTGCGCCTCTTTTTTTCTTTGCGTCATGTGCTGTTTGGGGAGTGTTTTTTGGAAGGGCCATCCTGCGTGACACTGCAGTGCCACTCCTAGATGGGCCCGGTGTTTGTGTCGGCCACTAGGGTCGCTTATCTTACTCACACAGCTACCTCATTGCGCCTCTTTTTTTCTTTGCGTCATGTGCTGTTTGGGGAGTGTTTTTTGGAAGGGCCATCCTGCGTGACACTGCAGTGACACTCCTAGATGGGCCCGGTGTTTGTGTCGGCCACTAGGGTCGCTTATCTTACTCACACAGCTACCTCATTGCGCCTCTTTTTTTCTTTGCGTCATGTGCTGTTTGGGGAGTGTTTTTTGGAAGGGCCATCCTGCGTGACACTGCAGTGCCACTCCTAGATGGGCCCGGTGTTTGTGTCGGCCACTAGGGTCGCTTAGCTTACTCACACAGCTACCTCATTGCGCCTCTTTTTTTCTTTGCGTCATGTGCTGTTTGGGGAGTGTTTTTTGGAAGGGCCATCCTGCGTGACACTGCAGTGCCACTCCTAGATGGGCCCGGTGTTTGTGTCGGCCACTAGGGTCGCTTAGCTTACTCACACAGCTACCTCATTGCGCCTCTTTTTTTCTTTGCGTCATGTGCTGTTTGGGGAGTGTTTTTTGGAAGGGCCATCCTGCGTGACACTGCAGTGCCACTCCTAGATGGGCCCGGTGTTTGTGTCGGCCACTAGGGTCGCTTAGCTTACTCACACAGCTACCTCATTGCGCCTCTTTTTTTCTTTGCGTCATGTGCTGTTTGGGGAGTGTTTTTTGGAAGGGCCATCCTGCGTGACACTGCAGTGCCACTCCTAGATGGGCCCGGTGTTTGTGTCGGCCACTAGGGTCGCTTATCTTACTCACACAGCTACCTCATTGCGCCTCTTTTTTTCTTTGCGTCATGTGCTGTTTGGGGAGTGTTTTTTGGAAGGGCCATCCTGCGTGACACTGCAGTGCCACTCCTAGATGGGCCCGGTGTTTGTGTCGGCCACTAGGGTCGCTTATCTTACTCACACAGCTACCTCATTGCGCCTCTTTTTTTCTTTGCGTCATGTGCTGTTTGGGGAGTGTTTTTTGGAAGGGCCATCCTGCGTGACACTGCAGTGCCACTCCTAGATGGGCCCGGTGTTTGTGTCGGCCACTAGGGTCGCTTATCTTACTCACACAGCTACCTCGGTGCAAATTTTAGGACTAAAAATAATATTGTGAGGTGTGAGGTATTCAGAATAGACTGAAAATGAGTGGAAATTATGGTTTTTGAGGTTAATAATACTTTGGGATCAAAATGACCCCCAAATTCTATGATTTAAGCTGTTTTTTAGGGTTTTTTGAAAAAAACACCCGAATCCAAAACACACCCGAATCCGACAAAAAAAATTCGGTGAGGTTTTGCCAAAACGCGGTCGAACCCAAAACACGGCCGCGGAACCGAACCCAAAACCAAAACACAAAACCCGAAAAATTTCAAGTGCACATCTCTACAACCAACCCACTCACATGCACACAGCACTCACACTGCCACTAACACTGTGACCTCTGCCTCTGCTTGGATACAGATGTGTCCTCATAAATCTTGCCTCAATGCTAACTTCGGGCACACCTATTTATTTTTTTATTTAATTTTTATGAAAATGCATCTTATTTGCATTGCTATGTGGCTAGGATGCACAAACAGCTTCTGCTGATTAAAATGATATGCAGCATGCCTATATACTGTGTGAGACACTGGCTGTATCTGCATATGAAATGCTACACATAGAATATAGGCATGCCGCATATCATTTTAATCAGCAGAAGCTGCTGATGCCCCTAGGCATATCAGATGCCCTAGGCAATTGCCTAGTTTGCCTATGCCTATGGCCGGCTCTGCTGCTGTCCCTTGTAGGTCAGGTAAGCAGTCGCATAGTGTAGAAATAATATATCAGTTAAACATTATGATCATCATAAACGTTAAGAAGCACAGGGCCTAATTCAGACCTGGCCACTGCAGCGGCAGCGATCACAGGCTGAAGCCCTATGCCTTGTGCGCACGCGCAGCAGCCGGACTGTGCATGCGCACACAGCGAGATGCAAAGGTATATCAATGTGCTATCACCTCTGCCTGATAGGAAGAGGTGGTCGCGGAGTAGTCGGAGCATGTCGGCGGCATTGGGACGGTGTTGCAGTGGCGTTGGCCGTGCACGGTCCAGACAACACAGGCGTGACGTCACACGCAGCCGCTGTGGTGAAATACATGGCTTTTGCGCATCTGCGGAGTGGAGGGGTTAGGGCTTGGCATATGGGGCAGACTAGCCCTGTGCTGGGTGTCCCCCTGTATGTCTAAGATTATGATTGGAGATGTGCATTTTTTCGCACATCTACGATCAGCTCTGAATTAGGCCCACAGTGGTAGAACCTGCACACAGCTTAGAGAAGCCGGCACTTCTCTAAGTGGCCGCCTATAAACCGGTGATCTCCCTTTACATGCATATAGGTCTGAGTCATGTTTGTAAGTAAAGCAAAAGAGCCAGCAACGGGGCAAAACCACATTGCAGTGCAGGTGGGGCAGATGTAACGTGCAGAGAGATTCAGATTTGAGTGGGGTGTGTTCAAACTGAAATCTAAATTACATTGTAAAAATAAAACTGTCTAACATGCAAAAGCAGCCAGTATTTACCCTGCACATGGCAACATGGCTTGTTCCAGACACAAAGTTACATGCTTTCTTTGCTTTACTTACAAACATGAATCAGGCCCATAGTTTGTTACTCTCCCAGAGTTTGCGGATGACTGACATTTTGGTGCGGTCTACTGGGCTCCAGGGAAAGTAGGTCAGCCTTCATAATCTACCCTCTTCACTGATAATGCAATTCGTGATGACACAATTGTAATACCCCACAATGTGAAGTATTACAGTATGTCTGACATTGTGCATCACGCTACAGTGCAAGTGTATGTCATTATGCAACTGACAGATCGCAGCTCCCAGCAGCCCCAGCAACTGCTCAAGAGCTCAGGAGCAGGCCACATGACGAGACTCCTGTCACTGCAGAGGAGCTGACATTTGGTGTCACACCCGTGTGCGGGCCACACCCACCGCACCCGCCTTGTGAAGCCACTGCTTAAGAGACACCCAAGTATTATAAACCTTGTCATCCTCAGGGGACGAAAAAAGGAAAGGCAGCAATATAGAGAAAGCATTCCCTTTTGCTCAGTAACCAGTATTACATTCCATAACTCCCTCTTTGGAGCCAGGACTTAAAAGGTATCCAACGGTGCACCAACTATAACACTCAGCGGAACCTTGAGGGTGGAACTAATTGGGGTTGTTCACGGTACCATGTAGGTTAAAAGTGAGTATAAGCGTACTGAATGTTTATTAACCTGCATAGTGATGAAATGGTTACTGACCTGTTTAAATAAGTCATATACCAAATTGATATTGCACGGCTTTTGTAATTGTTCAAGCCTGTGTTTTCGCAATTTGCAGTGTTTATAATTTAATGTTAAATTCAGTCATTGCTGTTACAGTAAAGGTTATATGGTCTAACTAATGGCTTTTAAAAAATTACAGAAGAAATGACTCCTAAGATACATCGTTCCAGTATAATAAAAAATGTTTATTTTTCGCTGTTGTATAATGTATTGTCAAAGATTGCAAATTGACTTCAATGAACTGATGAAAGTTCACCAAGTAGCAGTAGGCTTCACTGTGTAGACTACTTCTTCTCACTTGTCTGTGGAACAGTGAAGAGAGCTGTGGTAAAGAATAAATAAACCTAACCTGCAGGAAAAAGAAAAGGGATCTATCACACCACATTATTACTGTACTTACCTGGGTGTCACACAATTCATATATATCAAAATCATTATGGGCGGGATATACTAAAGTGAAAATGCAGTAAAAAGAACATTTTTGTATGTACTGTACTTACTTCCGTCCAACGGGTCTCCATTGCACAGGGTAGTGCCAGGTCTCGCCCTGTCACCCACCACTTCTGCCCCACAAACTCTTTCACCCCGTCACCTACCACATCTGCCCCATCCCACTATGCCAAATGCCTGACCTGTCCCCACAGACTGGTGGGAAGGGGCTCACTGTATGACCAGTTTTCAAGGACTTCACCCCACCACCCTGTTCTCCACCATTTGGTCTTCGAGGTCCTTGCAAGGGCAGCAAGGCCCTTTGGACCTTGTTGGATGTTGCCCTATTTTTGCTGGTTGTGAAGGGACCGCCATAACAGTTCAAGCTTCAGGGCCCCAAAAATATAGGTCTGCCACTGTGTTCTCCTTATGTTTTCCTTCGGTTTAATGCTGAAATGATGCTTAATATCTAATTACACTTTTAAATAGATGCACTCACCTAAATGTGCACAGCCTCATCAGCATACATACATAAAGAGGAGCGTTGTACCATAATCTAGGTAATAATGTCAAATTTATTATATAGCATACATAAAAATTTCCTCTATGAATAATAAAAACATAAATGTTATATTATGCGAAAAAAAATCTAAAATGAGTAAAAACTTTGCGGTATGATTAAGATAAGAGCAAACAGTAATGCAGGAAATGAACTTGATTAGTAAAATTCCGCTCTTTGGGCCGTATTCAGGTTTGAAAGCAAACCAAAAAAGTGAGCAATTGGACAAAACCACTGTTTGACACAGTCTCACATTGAAACAATGTATGTATCCATTAGTGTTGAAGCTCTGTTGAATCAAATCCTCTCACCAGGATACTGTTAGCACCTAGCTCTGGGTGTTTCTTGTAAAGCATCAATTCCATGCGTCTCAAGCAATGAAAAGAGAGGTCCAATACATTGCTGACACAACACTACGCCAGGAAAGCATAAACAGTGGCTCTGTCTTTCAAAAGCATATAGCAAGCAGTTCCACTGCAGATCTCCACATAAAGCTCTACAGTATATTACAGGTACCTCTCTGTTTACCTGATACCCGAAAGAGGGGGGTGCAAGTAAAGCAAGTCTCACCCTGGTGTGGCAAGGCAGTGCCGATTTTAGTGCTCTCTCCCAGCGTGCCCAGTCCGTACAGCTGTTAGTAAGGAAAACGGCTCCCACTGTTCAGCACCCGGCGTGAGCAAGAGAATATCGGTTCTCCATACGTCATACAGGGGGTGTGGCCTGACGCATTTCCTAGCCTTGCATAAGTGGCTGTTTCCTCAACATACAGCCTCAACAATGATCTATAAATAATGAGCAGTGCCGTAACTAGACATTTTAGCACTGTGTGCAAGAAATAGCATCGGCGGCTCCCCCATATTTAAAATAGGGCCAGTGCGTAGGCAGTATAGTCTAGTATACTGCCTACGGTGCGTAGGCAGTATAGTCCCCCTTTTTACACATTTCAGCAGCAGAGTCCTCTTTTTACACATTATGGCACAGAGTCCCCCTTTTTACACATTACAGCAGCAAAGTCCCCTTCTTACACATTATGGCAGCAGAATCCCCTTTTTACACATTACAGCAGATATAATAAGAATTTACTCACCGGTAATTCTATTTCTCATAGTCCGTAGTGGATGCTGGGGACTCCGTAAGGACCATGGGGATTAGCGGCTCCGCAGGAGACTGGGCACAACTACAAAGAAAGCTTTTAGACTACTGGTGTGCACTGGCTCCTCCCACTAAGACCCTCCTCCAGACCTCAGTTAGGATACTGTGCCCGGAAGAGCTGACACAATTAGGAAGGATTTTGAATCCCGGGTAAGACTCATACCAGCCACACCAATCACACCGTATAACTCGTGATACAATACCCAGTTAACAGCATGATAACAACTGAGCCTCTCAACAGATAGCTCAACAATAACCCTTTAGTTAAGCAATAACTATATACAAGTATTGCAGACAATCCGCACTTGGGATGGGCGCCCAGCATCCACTACGGACTATGAGAAATAGAATTACCGGTGAGTAAATTCTTATTTTCTCTAACGTCCTAAGTGGATGCTGGGGACTCCGTAAGGACCATGGGGATTATACCAAAGCTCCCAAACGGGCGGGAGAGTGCGGATGACTCTGCAGCACCGAATGAGAGAACTCAAGGTCCTCCTCAGCCAGGGTATCAAATTTGTAGAATTTTGCAAACGTGTTTGCCCCTGACCAAGTAGCAGCTCGGCAAAGTTGAAGAGCCGAGACCCCTCGGGCAGCCGCCCAAGAAGAGCCCACTTTCCTTGTGGAATGGGCTTTTACTGATTTAGGATGCGGCAGTCCAGCCGCAGAATGTGCAAGCTGAATCGTACTACAGATCCAGCGAGCAATAGTCTGCTTAGAAGCAGGTGCACCCAACTTGTTGGGCGCATACAGGATAAAAAGCGAGTCAGTTTTCCTGACTCCAGCTGTCCTGGAAACATAAATTTTTAGGGCCCTGACTACATCCAACAACTTGGAAGCCTCCAAGTCATTCGTAGCCGCAGGCACCACGATAGGTTGGTTCAGATGAAAAGCTGATACCACTTTGGGAAGAAACTGGGGACGAGTCCTCAATTCTGCCCTATCCATATGGAAAATCAGATAAGGGCTTTTACATGACAAAGCCGCCAATTCTGAAACCCGCCTGGCCGAAGCCAAGGCCAACAACATGACCACTTTCCACGTGAGATATTTTAAATCCACGGTTTTCAGTGGCTCAAACCAATGTGACTTTAGGAAACCCAACACCACGTTGAGATCCCAAGGTGCCACTGGAGGCACAAAAGGGGGCTGAATATGCAGCACTCCCTTAAAAAAGTCTGAACTTCAGGTAGTGAAGCCAATTCTCTCTGGAAGAAAATCGACAGAGCCGAAATCTGGACCTTAATGGAACTCAATTTAAGGCCCATAGTCACCCCTGACTGTAGGAAGTGCAGGAACCGGCCCAGCTGAAATTCTTCCGTTGGGGCCTTCCTGGCCTCACACCACGCAACATATTTTCGCCATATGCGGTGATAATAGTTCGCGGTTACTTCTTTCCTAGCTTTTATCAGCGTAGGAATGACTTCCTCCGGAATGCCCTTTTCCTTCAGGATCCGGTGTTCAACCGCCATGCCGTCAAACGCAGCCGCGGTAAGTCTTGGAACAGACAGGGCCCCTGCTGCAGCAGGTCCTGTCTGAGCGGTAGAGGCCATGGGTCCTCTGACATAATTTCTAGAGATGAGCGGGTTCGGTTTCTCTGAATCCGAACCCGCCCGAACTTCATGGTTTTTTTCACGGGTCAGAGCAGACTCGGATCCTCCCGCCTTGCTCAGTTAACCCGAGCGCGCCCGAACGTCATCATGACGCTGTCGGATTCTCGCGAGACTCGGATTCTATATAAGGAGCCGGGCGTCGCCGCCATTTTCACACGTGCATTGAGATTGATAGGGAGAGGACGTGGCTGGCGTCCTCTCCATTTAGATTATAAGAGAGAGAGATTTACTGGAGCTTAGGACTAGGAGGAGTACTGTAGAAGTGTAGAGAGTGCAGAGAGTTTACTAGTGAGTGACCACCAGACAGTGCAGTTTATTTAATATATCCGTTCTCTGCCTGAAAAAAGCGATACACACAGTGACTCAGTCACATACCATATCTGTGTGCACTGCTCAGGCTCAGCCCAGTGTGCTGCATCATCTATATATATTATATATCTGTCTGACTGCTCAGCTCACACAGCTTATAATTGTGGGGGAGACTGGGGAGCACTGCAGTGCCAGTTATAGGTTATAGCAGGAGCCAGGAGTACATAATATTATATAGTGAGTGACCACCAGACAGTGCAGTTTATTTAATATATCCGTTCTCTGCCTGAAAAAAGCGATACACACAGTGACTCAGTCACATACCATATCTGTGTGCACTGCTCAGGCTCAGCCCAGTGTGCTGCATCATCTATATATATTATATATCTGTCTGACTGCTCAGCTCACACAGCTTATAATTGTGGGGGAGACTGGGGAGCACTGCAGTGCCAGTTATAGGTTATAGCAGGAGCCAGGAGTACATAATATTATATTAAAATTAAACAGTGCACACTTTTGCTGCAGGAGTGCCACTGCCAGTGTGACTGACCAGTGACCTGACCACACTGACCACCAGTATAGTTAGTAGTATACTTATATTGTGATTGCCTGAAAAAGTTAAACACTCGTCGTGTGACTTCACTTGTGTGTTGTTTTTTTTTTTATTCTATAAAAATAAAACTCATTCTGCTGACAGACAGTGTCCAGCAGGTCCGTCATTATATAATATATAATATATACCTGTCCGGCTGCAGTAGTGATATATATATATTTTTTATATCATTTATCATCCAGTCGCAGCAGACACAGTACGGTAGTTCACGGCTGTGGCTACCTCTGTGTCTGCACTCGGCAGGCAGTCCGTCCATAATTGTATACCACCTAACCGTGGTTTTTTTTTCTTCTTTATACATACATACTACTCTGTAGAGCCAGTTTGTGCAAGGAGAGATTAATTGCTTCTTTTTTGGGGGGGGTCCAAACCAACCCGTCATATCAGTCACAGTCGTGTGGCAGACCCTGTCACTGAAATGATGGGTTGGTTAAAGTGTGCATGTCCTGTTTTGTTTATACAACATAAGGGTGGGTGGGAGGGCCCAAGGACAATTCCATCTTGCACCTCTTTTTTCTTTTCTTTTTCTTTGCATCATGTGCTGATTGGGGAGGGTTTTTTGGAAGGGACATCCTGCGTGACACTGTAGTGCCACTCCTAAATGGGCCCGGTGTTTGTGTCGGCCACTAGGGTCGCTAATCTTACTCACACAGTCAGCTACCTCATTGCGCCTCTTTTTTTCTTTGCGTCATGTGCTGTTTGGGGAGGGTTTTTTGGAAGGGACATCCTGCGTGACACTGCAGTGCCACTCCTAGATGGGCCCGGTGTTTGTGTCGGCCACTAGGGTCGCTAATCTTACTCACACAGCTACCTCATTGCGCCTCTTTTTTTCTTTGCGTCATGTGCTGTTTGGGGAGGGTTTTTTGGAAGGGACATCCTGCGTGACACTGCAGTGCCACTCCTAGATGGGCCCGGTGTTTGTGTCGGCCACTAGGGTCGCTAATCTTACTCACACAGCTACCTCATTGCGCCTCTTTTTTTCTTTGCGTCATGTGCTGTTTGGGGAGGGTTTTTTGGAAGGGCCATCCTGCGTGACACTGCAGTGCCACTCCTAGATGGGCCCGGTGTTTGTGTCGGCCACTAGGGTCGCTAATCTTACTCACACAGCTACCTCATTGCGCCTCTTTTTTTCTTTGCGTCATGTGCTGTTTGGGGAGGGTTTTTTGGAAGGGACATCCTGCGTGACACTGCAGTGCCACTCCTAGATGGGCCCGGTGTTTGTGTCGGCCACTAGGGTCGCTTATCTTACTCACACAGCGACCTCGGTGCAAATTTTAGGACTAAAAATAATATTGTGAGGTGTGAGGTATTCAGAATAGACTGAAAATGAGTGTAAATTATGGTTTTTGAGGTTAATAATACTTTGGGATCAAAATGACCCCCAAATTCTATGATTTAAGCTGTTTTTTAGTGTTTTTTGAAAAAAACACCCGAATCCAAAACACACCCGAATCCGACAAAAAAAATTCGGTGAGGTTTTGCCAAAACGCGTTCGAACCCAAAACACGGCCGCGGAACCGAACCCAAAACCAAAACACAAAACCCGAAAAATTTCAGGCGCTCATCTGTAATAATTTCTTGAAGTTCCGGATACCACGCTCTTCTTGGCCAATCCTGAACAATGAGTATAGTTCTTACTCCTCTTCTCCTTATTATCCTCAGTACCTTTGGTATGAGAGGAAGTGGAGGGAACACATAAACCGATCGGTACACCCATGGTGTTACCAGAGCATCCATAGCTATCGCCTGCGGGTCTCTTGACCTGGTGCAATATTTTTCTAGCTTTTTGTTTAGGCGGGACGCCATCATGTCCACCTGTGGTTTTTCCCACTGGTTTACAATCATTTGAAAGACTTCTGGATGAAGTCCCCACTCTCCCGGGTGGAGGTCGTGCCTGCTGAGGAAGTCTGCTTCCCAGTTGTCCACTCCCGGAATGAACACTGCTGACAGTGCTAACACGTGATTTTCCGCCCATCGGAGAATCCTTATGGCTTCTGCCATTGCCGTCCTACTTCTCGTGCCGCCCTGTCGGTTTACATGGGCGACCGCCGTGATGTTGTCTGACTGGATCAGTACCGGCTGGTTTTGAAGCAGGGGTTTTGCCTGACTTAGGGCATTGTAAATGGCCCTTAGTTCCAGAATATTTATGTGCAGGGAAGTCTCCTGACTTGACCATAGTCCTTGGAAGTTTCTTCCCTGTGTGACTGCTCCCCAGCCTCGAAGGCTGGCATCCGTGGTCACCAGGACCCTGTCCTGTATGCCGAATCTGCGGCCCTCTTGAAGATGAGCACTCTGCAGCCACCACAGCAGAGACACCCTTGTCCTCGGAGACAGGGTTATCAGACGATGCATCTGAAGATGCGATCCGGACCACTTGGCCAACAGGTCCCACTGAAAGGTTCTTGCATGAAACCTGCCGAATGGAATCGCTTCGTAGGAAGCTACCATTTTTCCCAGGATCCGCGTGCAGTGATGCACCGACACCTGTTTTGGTTTTAGGAGGCCTCTGACTAGAGATGACAGCTCCTTGGCCTTCTCCTCCGGGAGAAACACTTTTATCTGTTCTGTGTCCAGAACCATCCCTAGGAACAGCAGGCGTGTCGTAGGGACCAGCTGTGACTTTGGAATGTTTAGAATCCAGCCGTGCTGTTGTAGCACTTCCCGAGATAGTGCTACCCCTACCAACAACTGCTCTCTGGACCTCGCCTTTATCAGGAGATCGTCCAAGCACGGGATAATTAAAACTCCCTTCCTTCGAAGGAGTATCATCATTTCCGCCATTACCTTGGTAAAGACCCTCGGAGCCGTGGAGAGACCGAACGGCAACGTCTGGAATTGGTAATGACAATCTTGTACCACAAACCTGAGGTACTCCTGGTGGGGATGGTAAATGGGGACATGTAGGTAAGCATCCTTGATGTCCAGCGATACCATGTAATCTCCCTCGTCCAGGCTCGCAATAACCGTCCTGAGCGATTCCATCTTGAACTTGAATTTTTTTATATATGTGTTCAAGGATTTCAAATTTAAAATGGGTCTCACCGAACCGTCCGGTTTCGGTACCACAAACATTGTGGAATAGTAACCCCTTCCTTGTGAAGTAGGGGCACCTTGACTATCACTTGTTGTGAATACAGCTTTTGAATTGCCTGTAACACTGCCTCCCTGCCTGAGGGAGTGGTTGGCAAGGCAGATTTGAGGAAACGGCGGGGGGGAGACGTCTCGAATTCCAGTTTGTACCCCTGAGATACTATTTGAAGGATCCAGGGATCCACCCGTGAGCGAGCCCACTGCTTGCTGAAATGCTTGAGACGGGCCCCCACCGTACCTGGCTCTGCCTGTGGAGCTCCAGCGTCATGCTGTGGACTTAGAGGAAGCGGGGGAGGACTTTTGCTCCTGGGAACTGGCTGTATGCTGCAGCTTTTTCCCTCTACCTCTGCCTCTGGGCAGAAAGGACGCGCCTTTAACCCGCTTGCCCCTATTGGGCCGAAAGGACTGTACCTGATAATACGGTGCTTTCTTAGGTTGTGAGGGAACATGGGGCAAAAATGTAGACTTCCCAGCTGTTGCTGTGGAAACGAGGTCCGAGAGACCATCCCCGAACAATTCCTCACCCTTATAAGGCAGAACTTCCATGTGTCGTTTGGAATCTGCATCACCTGTCCACTGCCGAGTCCATAACCCTCTCCTGGCAGAAATGGACATTGCACTAATTTTGGATGCCAGCCGGCAAATATCCCTCTGTGCATCCCTCATGTATAAAAGTGCGTCTTTTATATGCTCTACGTTCAGCAAAATAGTGTCCCTGTCTAGGGTATCTATATTTTCTGACAGGGAATCTGACCACGCAGCAGCAGCGCTGCACATCCAGGCTGAAGCTATAGCCGGTCTCAGTATCACACCTGTGTGTGTATATATAGATTTCAGGATAGCCTCCTGCTTTCTATCAGCAGATTCCTTCAGGGCGGCCGTATCCGGAGACGGTAGTGCCACCTTCTTCGACAAGCGTGTGAGCGCTTTATCCACCCTAGGGGATGTTTCCCAGCGTGACCTATCCTCTGGCGGGAAAGGGTACGCCATTAGTAACCTCTTAGAAATTACCATCTTTTTATCAGGGGAAGCCCACGCTTCTTCACACACTTCATTTAACTCTTCAGATGGAGGAAAAGCTACTGGTAGTTTTTTCTCTCCAAACATTATACCCTTTTTTGTGGTACCGGGGGTAACATCAGAAATGTGCAACACAATTTTCATTGCCTCAATCATGTAACGTGTGGCCCTACTGGAAGTTACATTAGTCTCTTCGTCGTCGACACTGGAGTCAGTATCCGTGTCGACATCTGTGTCAACCATCTGAGGTAGCGGGCGTTTTAGAGCCCCTGATGGTTTTTGAGACGCCTGGGCAGGCACAGGCTGAGAAGCCGGCTGTCCCACATTAGGTATGTCGTCAAACCTTTTATGTAAGGAGTCGACACTATCACGTAATTCCTTCCACAGCACCATCCACTCAGGTGTCGACCCCGCAGGGGGTGACATCACATTTACAGGCATCTGCTCCGCCTCCACATAAGCCTCCTCATCAAACATGTCGACACAGCCGTACCGACACACCGCAAACACACAGGGAATGCTCTGACAGAGGACAGGACCCCACAAAGCCCTTTGGGGAGACAGAGAGAGAGTATGCCAGCACACACCAGAGCGCTATATAACACTAGGATCCCACTATCAATGAGTGTTTTCCCTATAGCTGCTTTTTTATATATATTACATATATATATATATCTATACTGCGCCTAAATTTAGTGCCCCCCCTCTCTTTTTTACCCTTCTGTAGTTTCTCAGACTGCAGGGGAGAGCCAGGGAGCTTCCTTCCAGTGGAACTGTGAGGGAAAAATGGCGCCAGTGTGCTGAGGGAGAAGCCCCGCCCCCTTTTCAGCTGACTTTCTCCCGCTTTTTCTGTGATACTGGCAGGGGTAATTTTACATCTATATAGCCTCTGGGACTATATATGATGTATATTTTGCCAGCCAAGGTGTTATCTATTGCCCTCAGGGCGCCCCCCCCCCCCCCCAGCGCCCTGCACCCATCAGTGACCGTAGTATGAGGTGTACATGAGGAGCAATGGCGCACAGCTGCAGTGCTGTGCGCTACCTTGGTGAAGACTGAAGACTTCTGCCGCCGATTTTCCGGACCTTCTTCGTGCTTCTGGCTCTGTAAGGGGGACGGCGGCGCGGCTCCGGGAACGAACACCAAGGTCGGGTCCTGCGGTCGATCCCTCTGGAGCTAATAGTGTCCAGTAGCCTAAGAAGCCCAAACTACCACCTGTTAGGTAGGTTCGCTTCTTCTCCCCTTAGTCCCTCGCTGCAGTGAGTCTGTTGCCAGCAGATCTCACTGAAAATAAAAAACCTAAATATACTTTCTTTCTAGGTGCTCAGGAGAGCCCCTAGTGTGCATCCAGCTCGGCCGGGCACAAGAATCTAACTGAGGTCTGGAGGAGGGTCTTAGTGGGAGGAGCCAGTGCACACCAGTAGTCTAAAAGCTTTCTTTGTAGTTGTGCCCAGTCTCCTGCGGAGCCGCTAATCCCCATGGTCCTTACGGAGTCCCCAGCATCCACTTAGGACGTTAGAGAAAAGAATTTTTGGAATAGTATCACTTACCAGTGTCTCCAGGAAGAGGACAAGGCAATTGGTTGTAGTTATAGGATGCAGCAGCCAGTGGAGGCACTGAGGCAGTCGGAGATTACAGCAGCACAACAGCACAAGTGCACACAGCACAAGAGCACAATCCACGAAGGGGCGGAGACAAATTCCAGAGGGGCAGGGCTTAAATAGTGGCCCATGGCTCCACTTCTATACATTAAAAAAAGATCAGAAACCCCCTTGCATGCAGGGCAGCGCTGCAGAGGGAGGAGGAAGGCAGTGAGAGAGAGCGGGCAGCGGCTGTGTGGGTGGTGCTGCCAGATGGTGTGACCACACTGCAGCTGCGCTGTGTGCAAGGCACCACTGGCACACACCTAGTTACGGTCTGATAATGAGACCAGTCATGTGTTTGCAATGATTGCAACAACTTCCAATGCACTCCCACTGAAATGGCTAGCTATAAATTGGCTTAAACAAACATACCAACATACCAACCATCTAGGACTTAACCATACATGCATTCACTCACTCAGTTTACAGTCTGTAGATAATAAATATTCCTATTTATCTAAAATGAGATATCATAAGGCACTAAGGGGTCTATGTACTAAGCCTTGGAGAGATATAAAGTGGACGGAGGTAAAGTACCAACCAATCAGCTCCTGTCATTTTTCAAACACAGCCTGTACCATGACAGTTAGGAGCTGATTGGCTGGTATTCTATCTCTGTCCGCCTTATCTCTCAGCAAGGCTTAGTAAATAGATACCAAATAGATTCAAAAGTAGATACTTGATACCTATGACGATGTTAAATTTTTGATTACCTATATAATAATATAGTACAACAGTTGAGATACTCTGTAGTGATGTTCAACTTTTAATTAACTGTTGATGACAAAGAGAGAGGAGTAGTCAATTCACAATATTAGCTGAAACCTGCAAGTCACAAACTATTACATTTTCCCCTATGAGGGATAATAAGCAATAGTATGTCTGCATACAGTCAAAGCCGGCACTAGGCATAGGCATTAAAGACAAATGCCTAAAGGCCTGTACACACTGGTCGATATATCGGCCGTTCTCTTGAACGGCCGATACATCGCGGGACCGTCGGCCAGTGTGTACGGGCGATACGTCTGTGAACTCCGTCGTTCACAGACGTATCGCGTCGGCTGCACAGCACAGCCGACGGCCAATATATCTAACGATATATTGGCGCGTCGCTGTGTGTGTACGCGTACACATGCTGCGGTGGCCGGCGGTGATTGACAGCTGAACTGGGCGGGCGCCCGCCCTCCCGCCCAGTTCATGACGTCAGTCCCCCGACGGATCGGGCAATTATGCACAGCACACTGCCCGATCTGTACATAGATATATCTGCAGATCAATTGATCTGCAGATATATCTATTAGTGTGTACCCACCTTAAAGGCCCGTACACACTGGTCGATGTATCGGCCGTTCTCTTGAACGGCCGATACATCGCGGGACCGCCGGCCAGTGTGTACGGGCGATACGTCTGTGAACTCCGTCGTTCACAGACGTATCGCATCGGCCGCGCAGCACAGCCGACAGCCAATATATCTAACGATATATTGGCGCGTCGCTGTGTGTGTACGGGGCGGTCGGCCGACCGCCCGTACACATGCTGCGGTGGCCGGCGATGATTGACAGGTGAACTGGGCGGGCGCTCGCGCCCGCCCGCCCAGTTCATGACGTCAGTCCCCCGACGGATCGGGCAGTGTGTATGCACAGCACACTGCCCGATCCGTACATAGATATATCTGCAGATCAATTGATCTGCAGATATTTCTAATAGTGTGTACCCACCTTAAGACCACTGGTAGATTGTTGTTTGTTTGTTTGTTTGTTTGTTTGTTTTCTTTTACCTGGCTACAGCACTGATCACTATCTTAGTGAAGCTAGCCAGCCAGGAAGAAATATCACATACCTCCCAACTTTTCATCCTCATAAAGAGGGACACACGCGCGCTCCCGTAAAAGGGGCATGGCTTAAGAAAAGGGGCGCGGCTTCATGGGAGGACCCGCGATCGCGAGTCACGCCCCCATTTTCATCAGTGAGGGGGCATGCCCAGCGCTCTGTGAGCTGCTGTCATGCCCCCTCTCCCTCTGACTCCAGTGAATAGAAGCTGTGCACATGCGCACAGCGTCTATTCACCGCTGCTCTGCTAAGTAGGGCAGCGAGAGACAGAGCCTCCCAACTGACCCCCCCTCCACCGTGGGACACTGTTGCCCGCGGGTGGGACAGCGGGACAGTCCCCAAAAAACGGGACTGTCCCACGAAAATCGGGACAGTTTGGAGGTATGATATCAAGAGGCTGCAGCAGCACACCAGAGACCCCGTCCTCAGCCTCAGACAGTCAGAAAGTGTGTTTACTCTCACTTGCTGTCTGAGGCTGAGCAGCTGCAGAAGAAGCCAGTGATGATGATGGTCACCAGGATGGAAGGGGGTCAGGAGTAACACCTCATAGCTCAGCCTGCAGCAAGCTGCACTGCAGCCACCAAGTTCAGCTACACACAGCAAGGAACCAGAAAAAAAAAGTGGCAGCTCCAGCTGCCTGTACCTCTTTAGAGTCTTAAGAAAGTCAGCTTAGCTGTCAGCCTGTACTGTGAGTGATAGAAGCAGTGCAGGGAGCAAGGTGCTGGGTCAGGAGTGATCTGTGCTGTGCTGGGAGAGGTGTTCTGAGTCAGGCATGCTGTGCTAGATGAGGAGTGATGGGTGCTTTGCTGGGAGAGGGGTGCTGTGCTAAGTGAGGAGTGCTGTGCTGGTAGAGAGATGCTGTGAAGAGTGAGGGAGGGGTGGTTTGAAGAGAGATCCTGTGTGCTGTTCTGATACAATGGTGCTACCCATAGGCTTCTCTATTATGGTGCAATGTGTGCGGTGCACGCGGGCCCACAACGCACATATTGCACCCATATTTTAATACTCACCTCTTCGGAGTCCAGCGACGGACGCTGCAGCTGAAGCCTTCGTGGAAGAAAATCACTTCCAAAATGGCCGCTGCGCATGCGCGGTAGACTCCGGCTCAATGCTGGAGCCTACAGCGCCGTGGAGTGGAGGGAGCCCACCCGGAGTCTGCACATGGGCCCCCTCCTCTCTTAAGACGCCCCTGGTGCTACCGTAATTAGACAGGAACCCAACAGTGAAATGAGAAGGGAGATATATGAAGGAGTCCCCATATAACCTTCGGATTTCATTTTTGGGTTCCTGGCTATGGGGGTCATTCCGAATTGATCGCTAGCTGCCGTTGTTCGCAGCGCAGCGATCAGGCTAAAAATCGGCACTTCTGCGCATGCGGCGCACTGCGCACGCGCGTCGTACTTTCACAAAAGCCAATGTAATTTTACACAAGCTCTAGCGACGCTTTCAGTCGCACTGCTGATCATTCAGTGACTGACAGGAAGTGGGTGTTTCTGGGTGGTAACTGACCGTTTTCGGGGATTGTGTGTAAAAATGTAGGCGTACCAGATAAAAACGCAGGAGTGGCTGGGGAAACGGGGGAGTGGCTGGCCGAACGCAGGGCGTGTTTGTGACATCAAAACAGGAACTAAACCGACTGAAGTGATCGCTAGCTAGGAGTAAGTCTCGAGCTACTCTGAAACTGCACAGTCTTTTTTTGTAGCAGCGCTGCGAACCTTTCGTTCATACTTCTGCTAAGCTAAGATACACTCCCAG
Organism: Pseudophryne corroboree; assembly: GCF_028390025.1. Lineage (NCBI taxonomy): Eukaryota > Metazoa > Chordata > Amphibia > Anura > Myobatrachidae > Pseudophryne > Pseudophryne corroboree. The sequence goes on along the minus strand of NC_086444.1, from coordinate 964,268,275 downwards.
AGGGCGGCGGCTTAGCGTTTGCACTACTGCTAAAAGCAGCTAGCGAGCGAACAACTCGGAATGAGGGCACATACACCCTATTCAGCATCAGTTGCAGTTTTGCTAAATTAGCAAAAATGCAACTGCTTGCGATCGCATGCTGGGGGCCGCCCAGCACAGGGCAAGACCTCCCAGTATGATAATGGCGGCCAGCAATGAATTGCAATTGCATTGCTGTTTAAGGGAAGCGCCATTGTCTGTGCAGCCTGGCTTCGAAGGAAGTTGGGCCGCTTCCATTTTCCTTGTCGCAATAACTTGCCCCTATTTCCGACGTGATGGTCCTGCAATGCCGAGTAGCCTGCTCTGCATAGCTGTGTTGCCACCACCGACCATCCCGCGACTGCCCAGCAAACACCTCTGTCAATCAGGCAGAGGCGTTTACATCAATGTGATGCAATTATATTTGCCGGCTCACGCACCTGCAGTTCAGGACCTGCATGTGCGCACTAGGCCTGAAAACGGCAATATGCAATCGCATCGCTGATGCATCGCATACTGAATTAGGTCCCAGGGGCCTTATTCTGCTTCAGTTCTAGTTTTGATAAACTAGCAAAACCGCAACTTCTAGCACACACAAGCTGGGAGCCACCCAGTACAGGGCAAGGCAGCCCAGCATGCTAATGGCAGCAAGCGGCCGCAATGCAATTGCAATCGCTTCACCGATTAAGGGAAACCCCCTGCCTCACCCCGAACCCGCTCACTTTTTACCACCACGTCCCCACAACGCTGAGTCGACACCATCGCGATACCAAGTCGCCGCCCCCCGTGATCACATTGCAAAGCCCGCGCACACGCAAACGATGCAGAAGAAGGCCCTATGGGGGTCATTCCGAGTTGATCGCTCGGTATCTGTTTTTAGCTGCCGTGCGATCAGATAGTCGCCGCCTATGGGGGAGCGTGTTTTTGCATAGCAAGGCTGCGATCGCTTGTGCAGCCGAGCTATGCAAAAACATTTTGTGCAGTTTAGGAGTAGGTCCTGACTTACTCACCCACTGCGATCACTTCAGCCTGTCAGGTCTCGGAACTGACGTCAGACATCCGCCCTCCAAATGTGTGTCCAGACCTGCGTTCGGCTCACCACTCTCCGAAAACGGTCAGTTGACGCCCGAATCTGCCTCCTGCCTGTCCATCTTTTTGCGGCCGCCACTGCAAAGTCTTTCTTCGTAGTTCTTGTCGTTACCCAGTGACGACCGTCACCGGGTAATGACTAGAGATGAGCGGGTTCGGTTTCTCTGAATCCGAACCCGCCAGAACTTCATGTTTTTTTTCACGGGTCCGAGCGACTCGGATCTTCCCGCCTTGCTCGGTTAACCCGAGCGCGCCCGAACGTCATCATGACGCTGTCGGATTCTCGCGAGGCTCGGATTCTATCGCGAGACTCGGATTCTATATAAGGAGCCGCGCGTCGCCGCCATTTTCACACGTGCATTGAGATTGATAGGGAGAGGACGTGGCTCGCGTCCTCTCCGTTTAGACACTTGATTTACTAATTTTGGGGAGCATTAGGAGTACTCAGTAGTGTACAGTGCAGAGTTTTGCTGATAGTGACCAGTGACCACCACTTTTATTTATAATCCGTTCTCTGCCTGAAAAAAGCGATACACAGCACACAGTGACTCAGTCACATACCATATCTGTGTGCACTGCTCAGGCTCAGGCCAGTGTGCTGCATCATCTATATATATTATATATCTGTCTGACTGCTCAGCTCACACAGCTTATAATTGTGGGGGAGACTGGGGAGCACTACTGCAGTGCCAGTTATAGGTTATAGCAGGAGCCAGGAGTACATAATATATTATATAGTGAGTGACCACCAGACACACAGTGCAGTTTATTTAATATATCCGTTCTCTGCCTGAAAAAAGCGATACACACAGTGACTCAGTCAGTCACATACCATATCTGTGTGCACTGCTCAGGCTCAGGCCAGTGTGCTGCATCATCTATATATATTATATATCTGTCTGACTGCTCAGCTCACACAGCTTATAATTGTGGGGGAGACTGGGGAGCACTACTGCAGTGCCAGTTATAGGTTATAGCAGGAGCCAGGAGTACATAATATTATATTAAAATTAAACAGTGCACACTTTTGCTGCAGGAGTGCCACTGCCAGTGTGACTAGTGACCAGTGACCTGACCACCAGTATATAATATTAGTAGTATACTATCTCTTTATCAACCAGTCTATATTAGCAGCAGACACAGTACAGTGCGGTAGTTCACGTCTGTGGCTACCTCTGTGTCGGCACTCGGCAGCCCGTCCATAATTGTATATACCACCTAACCGTGGTTTTTTTTCTTTCTTTATACATACATACTAGTTACGAGTATACTATCTCTTTATCAACCAGTCTATATATTAGCAGCAGACACAGTACAGTGCGGTAGTTCACGGCTTTGGCTACCTCTGTGTCGGCACTCGGCAGCCCGTCCATAATTGTATATACCACCTAACCGTGGTTTTTTTTTTCTTTCTTTATACATACATACTAGTTACGAGTATACTATCTCTTTATCAACCAGTCTATATATTAGCAGCAGACACAGTACAGTGCGGTAGTTCACGGCTGTGGCTACCTCTGTGTCGGCACTCGGCAGCCCGTCCATAATTGTATATACCACCTAACCGTGGTTTTTTTTTCTTTCTTTATACATACATACTAGTTACGAGTATACTATCTCTTTATCAACCAGTCTATATTAGCAGCAGACACAGTACAGTGCGGTAGTTCACGGCTGTGGCTACCTCTGTGTCGGCACTCGGCAGCCCGTCCATAATTGTATATACCACCTAACCGTGGTTTTTTTTTCTTTCTTTATACATACATACTAGTTACGAGTATACTATCTCTTTATCAACCAGTCTATATATTAGCAGCAGACACAGTACAGTGCGGTAGTTCACGGCTGTGGCTACCTCTGTGTCGGCACTCGGCAGCCCGTCCATAATTGTATATACCACCTAACCGTGGTTTTTTTTTCTTTCTTTATACATACATACTAGTTACGAGTATACTATCTCTTTATCAACCAGTCTATATATTAGCAGCAGACACAGTACAGTGCGGTAGTTCACGGCTGTGGCTACCTCTGTGTCGGCACTCGGCAGCCCGTCCATAATTGTATATACCACCTAACCGTGGTTTTTTTTTCTTTCTTTATACATACATACTAGTTACGAGTATACTATCTCTTTATCAACCAGTCTATATATTAGCAGCAGACACAGTACAGTGCGGTAGTTCACGGCTGTGGCTACCTCTGTGTCGGCACTCGGCAGCCCGTCCATAATTGTATATACCACCTAACCGTGGTTTTTTTTTCTTTCTTTATACATACATACTAGTTACGAGTATACTATCTCTTTATCAACCAGTCTATATATTAGCAGCAGACACAGTACAGTGCGGTAGTTCACGGCTGTGGCTACCTCTGTGTCGGCACTCGGCAGCCCGTCCATAATTGTATATACCACCTAACCGTGGTTTTTTTTTCTTTCTTTATACATACATACTAGTTACGAGTATACTATCTCTTTATCAACCAGTCTATATATTAGCAGCAGACACAGTACAGTGCGGTAGTTCACGGCTGTGGCTACCTCTGTGTCGGCACTCGGCAGCCCGTCCATAATTGTATATACCACCTAACCGTGGTTTTTTTTTCTTTCTTTATACATACATACTAGTTACGAGTATACTATCTCTTTATCAACCAGTCTATATATTAGCAGCAGACACAGTACAGTGCGGTAGTTCACGGCTGTGGCTACCTCTGTGTCGGCACTCGGCAGCCCGTCCATAATTGTATATACCACCTAACCGTGGTTTTTTTTTCTTTCTTTATACATACATACTAGTTACGAGTATACTATCTCTTTATCAACCAGTCTATATATTAGCAGCAGACACAGTACAGTGCGGTAGTTCACGGCTGTGGCTACCTCTGTGTCGGCACTCGGCAGCCCGTCCATAATTGTATATACCACCTAACCGTGGTTTTTTTTTCTTTCTTTATACATACATACTAGTTACGAGTATACTATCTCTTTATCAACCAGTCTATATATTAGCAGCAGACACAGTACAGTGCGGTAGTTCACGGCTGTGGCTACCTCTGTGTCGGCACTCGGCAGCCCGTCCATAATTGTATATACCACCTAACCGTGGTTTTTTTTTCTTTCTTTATACATACATACTAGTTACGAGTATACTATCTCTTTATCAACCAGTCTATATATTAGCAGCAGACACAGTACAGTGCGGTAGTTCACGGCTGTGGCTACCTCTGTGTCGGCACTCGGCAGCCCGTCCATAATTGTATACTAGTATCCAATCCATCCATCTCCATTGTTTACCTGAGGTGCCTTTTAGTTGTGCCTATTAAAATATGGAGAACAAAAATGTTGAGGTTCCAAAATTAGGGAAAGATCAAGATCCACTTCCACCTCGTGCTGAAGCTGCTGCCACTAGTCATGGCCGAGACGATGAAATGCCAGCAACGTCGTCTGCCAAGGCCGATGCCCAATGGCATAGTACAGAGCATGTCAAAACCAAAACACCAAATATCAGTAAAAAAAGGACTCCAAAACCTAAAATAAAATTGTCGGAGGAGAAGCGTAAACTTGCCAATATGCCATTTACCACACGGAGTGGCAAGGAACGGCTGAGGCCCTGGCCTATGTTCATGGCTAGTGGTTCAGCTTCACATGAGGATGGAAGCACTCAGCCTCTCGCTAGAAAACTGAAAAGACTCAAGCTGGCAAAAGCACCGCAAAGAACTGTGCGTTCTTTGAAATCCCAAATCCACAAGGAGAGTCCAATTGTGTCGGTTGCGATGCCTGACCTTCCCAACACTGGACGTGAAGAGCATGCGCCTTCCACCATTTGCACGCCCCCTGCAAGTGCTGGAAGGAGCACCCGCAGTCCAGTTCCTGATAGTCAGATTGAAGATGTCAGTGTTGAAGTACACCAGGATGAGGAGGATATGGGTGTTGCTGGCGCTGGGGAGGAAATTGACCAGGAGGATTCTGATGGTGAGGTGGTTTGTTTAAGTCAGGCACCCGGGGAGACACCTGTTGTCCGTGGGAGGAATATGGCCGTTGACATGCCAGGTGAAAATACCAAAAAAATCAGCTCTTCGGTGTGGAGGTATTTCACCAGAAATGCGGACAACAGGTGTCAAGCCGTGTGTTCCCTTTGTCAAGCTGTAATAAGTAGGGGTAAGGACGTTAACCACCTCGGAACATCCTCCCTTATACGTCACCTGCAGCGCATTCATAATAAGTCAGTGACAAGTTCAAAAACTTTGGGTGACAGCGGAAGCAGTCCACTGACCAGTAAATCCCTTCCTCTTGTAACCAAGCTCACGCAAACCACCCCACCAACTCCCTCAGTGTCAATTTCCTCCTTCCCCAGGAATGCCAATAGTCCTGCAGGCCATGTCACTGGCAATTCTGACGAGTCCTCTCCTGCCTGGGATTCCTCCGATGCATCCTTGCGTGTAACGCCTACTGCTGCTGGCGCTGCTGTTGTTGCCGCTGGGAGTCGATGGTCATCCCAGAGGGGAAGTCGTAAGCCCACTTGTACTACTTCCAGTAAGCAATTGACTGTTCAACAGTCCTTTGCGAGGAAGATGAAATATCACAGCAGTCATCCTACTGCAAAGCGGATAACTGAGTCCTTGACAACTATGTTGGTGTTAGACGTGCGTCCGGTATCAGCCGTTAGTTCACAGGGAACTAGACAATTTATTGAGGCAGTGTGCCCCCGTTACCAAATACCATCTAGGTTCCACTTCTCTAGGCAGGCGATACCGAGAATGTACACGGACGTCAGAAAAAGACTCACCAGTGTCCTAAAAAATGCAGTTGTACCCAATGTCCACTTAACCACGGACATGTGGACAAGTGGAGCAGGGCAGGGTCAGGACTATATGACTGTGACAGCCCACTGGGTAGATGTATGGACTCCCGCCGCAAGAACAGCAGCGGCGGCACCAGTAGCAGCATCTCGCAAACGCCAACTCTTTCCTAGGCAGGCTACGCTTTGTATCACCGCTTTCCAGAATACGCACACAGCTGAAAACCTCTTACGGCAACTGAGGAAGATCATCGCGGAATGGCTTACCCCAATTGGACTCTCCTGTGGATTTGTGGCATCGGACAACGCCAGCAATATTGTGTGTGCATTAAATATGGGCAAATTCCAGCACGTCCCATGTTTTGCACATACCTTGAATTTGGTGGTGCAGAATTTTTTAAAAAACGACAGGGGCGTGCAAGAGATGCTGTCGGTGGCCAGAAAAATTGCGGGACACTTTCGGCGTACAGGCACCACGTACAGAAGACTGGAGCACCACCAAAAACTACTGAACCTGCCCTGCCATCATCTGAAGCAAGAAGTGGTAACGAGGTGGAATTCAACCCTCTATATGCTTCAGAGGTTGGAGGAGCAGCAAAAGGCCATTCAAGCCTATACAATTGAGCACGATATAGGAGATGGAATGCACCTGTCTCAAGTGCAGTGGAGAATGATTTCAACGTTGTGCAAGGTTCTGATGCCCTTTGAACTTGCCACACGTGAAGTCAGTTCAGACACTGCCAGCCTGAGTCAGGTCATTCCCCTCATCAGGCTTTTGCAGAAGAAGCTGGAGGCATTGAAGAAGGAGCTAAAAGGGAGCGATTCCGCTAGGCATGTGGGACTTGTGGATGCAGCCCTTAATTCGCTTAACAAGGATTCACGGGTGGTCAATCTGTTGAAATCAGAGCACTACATTTTGGCCACCGTGCTCGATCCTAGATTTAAAGCCTACCTTGGATCTCTCTTTCCGGCAGACACAGGTCTGCTGGGGTTGAAAGACCTGCTGGTGACAAAATTGTCAAGTCAAGCGGAACGCGACCTGTCAACATCTCCTCCTTCACATTCTCCCGCAACTGGGGGTGCGAGGAAAAGGCTCAGAATTCCGAGCCCACCCGCTGGCGGTGATGCAGGGCAGTCTGGAGCGACTGCTGATGCTGACATCTGGTCCGGACTGAAGGACCTGACAACGATTACGGACATGTCGTCTACTGTCACTGCATATGATTCTCTCAACATTGATAGAATGGTGGAGGATTATATGAGTGACCGCATCCAAGTAGGCACGTCACACAGTCCGTACTTATACTGGCAGGAAAAAGAGGCAATTTGGAGGCCCTTGCACAAACTGGCTTTATTCTACCTAAGTTGCCCTCCCACAAGTGTGTACTCCGAAAGAGTGTTTAGTGCCGCCGCTCACCTTGTCAGCAATCGGCGTACGAGGTTACATCCAGAAAATGTGGAGAAGATGATGTTCATTAAAATGAATTATAATCAATTCCTCCGCGGAGACATTGACCAGCAGCAATTGCCTCCACAAAGTACACAGGGAGCTGAGATGGTGGATTCCAGTGGGGACGAATTGATAATCTGTGAGGAGGGGGATGTACACGGTGATATATCGGAGGGTGAAGATGAGGTGGACATCTTGCCTCTGTAGAGCCAGTTTGTGCAAGGAGAGATTAATTGCTTCTTTTTTGGGGGGGGTCCAAACCAACCCGTCATATCAGTCACAGTCGTGTGGCAGACCCTGTCACTGAAATGATGGGTTGGTTAAAGTGTGCATGTCCTGTTTTGTTTATACAACATAAGGGTGGGTGGGAGGGCCCAAGGACAATTCCATCTTGCACCTCTTTTTTCTTTTCTTTTTCTTTGCATCATGTGCTGATTGGGGAGGGTTTTTTTGGAAGGGACATCCTGCGTGACACTGCAGTGCCACTCCTAGATGGGCCCGGTGTTTGTGTCGGCCACTAGGGTCGCTAATCTTACTCACACAGTCAGCTACCTCATTGCGCCTCTTTTTTTCTTTGCGTCATGTGCTGTTTGGGGAGGGTTTTTTGGAAGGGACATCCTGCGTGACACTGCAGTGCCACTCCTAGATGGGCCCGGTGTTTGTGTCGGCCACTAGGGTCGCTAATCTTACTCACACAGCTACCTCATTGCGCCTCTTTTTTTCTTTGCGTCATGTGCTGTTTGGGGAGGGTTTTTTGGAAGGGACATCCTGCGTGACACTGCAGTGCCACTCCTAGATGGGCCCGGTGTTTGTGTCGGCCACTAGGGTCGCTAATCTTACTCACACCGCTACCTCATTGCGCCTCTTTTTTTCTTTGCGTCATGTGCTGTTTGGGGAGGGTTTTTTGGAAGGGACATCCTGCGTGACACTGCAGTGCCACTCCTAGATGGGCCCGGTGTTTGTGTCGGCCACTAGGGTCGCTAATCTTACTCACACAGCTACCTCATTGCGCCTCTTTTTTTCTTTGCGTCATGTGCTGTTTGGGGAGGGTTTTTTGGAAGGGCCATCCTGCGTGACACTGCAGTGCCACTCCTAGATGGGCCCGGTGTTTGTGTCGGCCACTAGGGTCGCTAATCTTACTCACACAGCTACCTCATTGCGCCTCTTTTTTTCTTTGCGTCATGTGCTGTTTGGGGAGGGTTTTTTGGAAGGGCCATCCTGCGTGACACTGCAGTGCCACTCCTAGATGGGCCCGGTGTTTGTGTCGGCCACTAGGGTCGCTAATCTTACTCACACAGCTACCTCATTGCGCCTCTTTTTTTCTTTGCGTCATGTGCTGTTTGGGGAGGGTTTTTTGGAAGGGCCATCCTGCGTGACACTGCAGTGCCACTCCTAGATGGGCCCGGTGTTTGTGTCGGCCACTAGGGTCGCTAATCTTACTCACACAGCTACCTCATTGCGCCTCTTTTTTTCTTTGCGTCATGTGCTGTTTGGGGAGGGTTTTTTGGAAGGGACATCCTGCGTGACACTGCAGTGCCACTCCTAGATGGGCCCGGTGTTTGTGTCGGCCACTAGGGTCGCTTATCTTACTCACACAGCGACCTCGGTGCAAATTTTAGGACTAAAAATAATATTGTGAGGTGTGAGGTATTCAGAATAGACTGAAAATGAGTGTAAATTATGGTTTTTGAGGTTAATAATACTTTGGGATCAAAATGACCCCCAAATTCTATGATTTAAGCTGTTTTTTAGTGTTTTTTGAAAAAAACACCCGAATCCAAAACACACCCGAATCCGACAAAAAAAATTCGGTGAGGTTTTGCCAAAACGCGTTCGAACCCAAAACACGGCCGCGGAACCGAACCCAAAACCAAAACACAAAACCCGAAAAATTTCAGGCGCTCATCTCTAGTAATGACGCGCCTGTGCATTGCAGCCGCAGCGCATGCTCAGTTCCATTCCGATTGTACGGCTGCAAAAAAGTGCAGTGTGCAATCGGGTAGGAATGACACCCTATATACGGCCATTGTATCACACCACCTCTCTATACTCGGTTCTATATTCAGTGTCCAGGGTAAACCCTGGAGTGATATAGGCTTGCCTACACCCAGTAGCGGATCTTGCCACGGGCAAGCAGGACTTTTGCCTGGGGCGCCGCCTTCCGGAGGGCACAGGGCGCCATCCGGAGGGCGCCGCACCAGGGCAAGATCCGCTGCTGCTGTGTGCCCCCCGCTGCCCGCTGCCCCCCTGCTGCCGCTGGCTGCTGCTCCCCCCCCCCCGCTGCCGCTGGGAAGGGAAACTAGACTAGTTTCCCTTCGTGGAGAGGTCCTTTACTGTGCGGATGCGCGATGACGTCATCGCGCACCGCACATCATTTCAGTCTGTTCAGGGGGCGTAAATGACCACGCCCCCTGTACGAAGCCACGCCCCCTAATGCCGCCCGGGGCGCCAGAAGCCCCGGAACCGGCCCTGCCTACACCCAGTGAAGCAACTTTGTTTATTTCCTATACCTCTACAGTATATATTGTAGACTAATCTTTGTCACACAGCAGGTCCTCAGATCCTCTTACAGCACTCTGTGCTGCTGATTACTAGCTGGTATGCCTTCACTGGCCAGCCATATCAAGATGCCCCTGTTGTAATGTAACCCACTCTTCATATAACCAGGCTAATAAGTTGTAAATTTAACAAATGAGCTTCCTTTAAAACGAAGTGCCTTCATCCAAGTATTCATAGGCGTGCGCACGGGGGGTGCCTGGTGCGCACAGGCACCCCCTAATGTCCGGCACCCCCCACACGCCACAGCTGCTACAGCATAATCACTGTGCCGTCGCTCCCCCCTGCAGCGCCCGTCTCCCGCCGCGGACGATGTACACTATGTGCAGCAGCAAGTGTATAGTGGCCGCACAGAGGGGACTCACGTCAGGCTGCGCCTCTTGGTGTGACGTATCGGTGTCACACGGTGCTCCCTCCCTTCCCACTCGGCTCTAAGTGTGCCCTGCCACTGCTGTCCCGCCAGCGCCGCAGGCCCAGCTCAGGCAGCGTTCTTCTCAGGAGGACTCGGAGCCGCTGCCGGAGTGGAGGACACAGCAGAGCCTGGGACAGCAGAGGGTGATACTCTGTCATTCTTTTCTTTTATTGTTTTTTACTTTGGCTCTATTTTTTTTAAACACACACACACACACGCACGCTGAGCCAAGCATTTAGTAGTTTCCTGAGTGCACCTACAGTATAGTGTATCGGTGCACTCAGGAAACTACTGAATGCTTGGCTCAGCTTATATGTGTATATATATATATATATATATATATATATCCCTTTTCTTTTTTTATTTTAATGAGTGCATTTTCTTATATCTCATTATTTTCTTTAAAAAAAAAAAATCATACTGTATTTGGCCAGGCCAGCCAGGGGGCATGTATATACTATATATGCTATTACTATGTATGCATGAAGTTACCCCACACACACACACACACACACACACACACACACACACACACCCTTCCCTAAAGGAAAAAAAAATATCTGTGGATGCACTCATAAAAAAATAAAGAAGGACCACATAAATATGTTAGCATTCACTTGTTTCCAGAGTACACTTATAGATCTCTTTCTTTCCTTTTTAGTAACTTTATTTATATACAATGATAAGATTGGTATTGTAGCACCACCTCTTTTTTAGTATTAGCATATAGAAATATAGATGACACTCATATTGTGTGTCGTAATGTGAATTTTGGCTTATACTGTGTGGGGTAATGTGAAATTCGGCTCATACTGTGTGGCATAATGTGAATTTCGGCTCATACCGTGTGGCATAATGTGAATTTCGGCTCATACCGTGTGGTGTAAAGTGACTTTCAGCTCATACTGTGTGGGGTAATGTTAACTTCGGCTCATACTGTGTGGCATAATGTGAATTTTGCCTCATACTGTGTGGCATAATGTGAATTTTGGCTCATACTGTGTGGCGTAATATGAATTTCGACTCATACTGTGTGGCGTAATGTGAGTAAGGGGCACTACTGTCAGTAGCTGGTGAGCATGAGGACATGTATGACAAATGCTGGTGTCCTGCAGAGGAGGTTGATGGCATAGAAAGAGGCAGATGTGGCTCTAATGGCATGTGTATATTTTAAACTTGACTTGTGTTATATTAAAACTGAAATGTTCAGCCATCTAAATCTCTTGTACTTTTCAGAGTGGCCCACTCAAAATCGAGGTGTAGGTGCTGGCGGGTGCAAAGGGTGGTGTGTGTGTGTGTGTGTGTGTGTGTGTGTGTGTGTGTGTGTGTGTGTGTGTGTGTGTGAATTCATATGCAGCTAGGCCCACCACTCTCTAGTTCCGCCGCTGGGTCAGGGATAGGTTGGTGTAGCCCCCCGCACCCCCGGAAGAGTGGGCAGGTTTCCCGCATCCTGCTCGCACCCTAGTGATGCGAGCAGGATGGAGAGATAACCTCCCGCATTCGCGGGTCCGTCGGGTGCAGAAGGGGTTAAAATGACACAAATCGCGTCATTTTAGCCCTGCCCCCTTCCCGCGGACCCGCGAATCGCGGCATTTCGATATGCGGGGGGCGGGGCTTAGTGATATCACAGTCCAGCCCCGCCCCCCCGAAGACACCTGCAGCGTCTCCTCTCCGGGCTTCTCCCGGAGAGGAGACTTACAATGTAGGTATGTATGTCATGGGGCCTACTTGGGAAAACCCACCGATGAATATTGTTTATCTTAATGCCAAGATACTATGTATATAACATTTAATATATATTGTTACATACATAACCACTTGCAATCTCTCTTGTATTTTCATGAATAGATTTATTAATGTCCTTTGGTTAAGACTCCCCTGTTTCACCGTACCCACATGAAACCCTCAGTAAGTGAAAGATAGATACAGCTGCTGTATACATATATGAAAGCTTTCAACACAATGTGGGTACAATCCTTTAAATTTGGGTAGCACTGAGGAAATAAGGCAATAGAATTATATTACACAACAGCGACCTACATTTATATATCCAGGGGTCACCTCAGTAACTCAGTGCTATCCAATGTGGTTAAACCAGTTTAAAGTATTTATCTACGTACAACTATTGCATGAATTTACTGCTATGTCTAGTTTACAACAGGTACCGTTTTTCCCTTACACGTTTACAACATTAACACGACACATCTTCAGTTGGGTGGTCTTCAGTATGCCGACTGACGGGATCCCGGCGCACAGTATACCGGCGCCGGGATCCCGACAGCCGGCATACCGACACTTATTCTCCCTCGTGGGGGTCCACGACCCCCCTGGAGGGAGAATAAAATAGCGTAGCGCGCCACCGTGCCTGCAAGGGGCTCATTTGCGCTCGCCACACTGTCGGTAAGCCGGCGATCGGGCTCCCGGCGCCGGTATGCTGGTCGCCGGGAGCCCGACCGCCAGCATATCGTAGTGAACCCCTTCAGTTAATACATATCACGTCCCTTGTAGGAGAAATCATCCTAAATTTCTTTCAGTCCTGCAGACATACTGTGAGTGGTTACATTCCTTACCACATGTCAAGCTCATTCTTACTTGGTCAGTTACTTATGTTTGGACTGGTAATTATTTATTTATTATTTATTTATTAGCAGTTTTTTATATAGCGCAGCATATTCCGTTGCGCTTTACAATTAGAACAACAGTTATAGAACAAAACTGGGCAAAGACAGACAGACATAATGGTAGGAAGGCCCTGCTCGCAAGCTTTCAATCTATAGAAATGCAGAATATAATTATCATGCAGAATGTACTTGGTTCTCAGCTATGAAGTTAGTAGATCATATATATGCCATACTTGCCTACTCTCCCGGAATGGCCGGGAGGCTCCCGAAAATCGGGTGACCCTCCCGGCCCCCCCGGAAGAGCAGGCAAGTCTCCCGATTTGCGGGGTCCCCCCTGCCCGTCCGCCCACTTAGTGTGTAAAGTGGGCGGTCCGGGCAGTCGATGACGCGATTCTTGCTGAATTGCGTCATCATAGCCACGCCCCCTGCAGTGTAATGCCGGTGATCGCGGCATTACAGAGCGGGGGGCGTGGCTTAAAGGATGTGTCACTGTGACCCCACCCTTGCTCCGCCCCTGCCCCGTCCTTGCTCCGCCCCTGTCCCACCTCCGGCCACCCCCTCCTTTACATCACAGCCTCCCCTGCCCGCCTGCTGAGCCAACCTGGCTGCTCTCTCCCGCAGAGAGCAGCCAGAATATCGGTAAGTATGATATATGCATATATATTATTTGTATATTTAATGAGCTCTCCACTCCCTTTCCTGACTGAAATAGGTTCCTCGTTAGATGGACTGTGGTCATATGGCTCCTGATGTAGTTTAATGTAGTCCCAAGGATTTGTCTTTGGAAATAAGATGTATCTAATAAAGTTGCTGTGCTATTATATTGGAGAAAGTAATTTAGCTCTATATAATGTAAGTTCTTTGCTTCACTTCAGGTGATAACTAGATCAGCTGTTTCTCCTTCTTTTTCATATTACTGTAAGGTGCAGCTCTGTCTATGCCTAAGTTTGCAGAGCCCTCTGTCCTGTGTTACAGGTGGCTAGAAGCCCTTTTATTCAGTCAGTGGAGGGCTATATTACATGCAGGTTTTGCAGCAGAGTAGTGTATAAATATAAACCTGTTACAATGTGCTGGCTCAGTCACAAGTTATAAGCCTACTGAATTCTGCTGGTAAAGACAGGTAAGCGCTGGCCACCCCGTTACTATCTGGCCTCTGATGTGTGAGATATGTAGTGAGTTCGTACAGACCTCTCCTTTATGCAGCACTGGTCATCTCCATTAATTAGCTGTGTACTATAGCTCAGTGACCTGCGGTGGGGTGAGGCAGGTGAGGCAGAGCCTTTCCTGTCATACTAACTTTTGTGCTAGAGTTTTTACTGTATAAAGTATATGAAAAATACAAAGAATATGTTTGAAATATCTACTTTGCATTATTCTAATCATTTTTATAGCCAAAACTGTGGAGTAAAAAGTCTATGGCAGGTGAGGCAGTGCCTCACCTGGCTAACTTTTCAGCACATCTCTAATCAAAACTCACAACATTTTCAAGAGTTTATACTGCTGCACCTGTATGCTCCCATGTACCCTTTGGCTCATATATTGCTTGTAAATCTGGCTCAGGTGCAAGCCATATAGCTCCCACAACTTACTGTACAGCCTCCTCTAGAAGGGAAATGCAGGCACGTGAACGCTGATGCCGCTCCACACCCTTGTCCTCTGAGCACTGTTCTGGCTGTCACTGATACTTGTCAGTGCTGCCGCCTATATTGATGCTCCTTCTCCTGCTGCCTCAAGCTGCAAGGGTCCTGTCTCTTTACATACAGGACCTGTCTCCTCTCTTGAGAGCACGAACTCTGTCTCTCACATCCTCTCAGCTCCTGAGTGTTAGGTGCGGAGGTGTTCGGCCGTGCCCTGACAGAGCAGCGGTCACGGCCGCCGCGCCTCTCTCTCTCCCTGCTTCCGCACGGCGCCTAGCAACGCCAGGACGCCGTGCGCGCGTTAGCCGCCAGGTCCCTGGCAACGCTAGGACACCATGCATGCAGGGCCGCCGGGTCCATGGCAACGGGGACGCCACAGGTGGACCGCGTTCCCCGTTGCCATAAGATTACTCACCTGTTCTCCCCTGGTCGTGCAGCAAGGCAGCTGCATGGCATTTATTAATTAGGCTCTGTACTGCCATTGGAGGGTTCCCTGTTATATGCCTCCTCAGTGTCTCACACAAACGCCGGTGATAGCTTCCTGTATGCTGTTCCTGCCTTGTAGAAGTTTGTTCCTGGTCAGCTGCATCTGGTCGATCCTGCTCCCTGCCCTCTTGTATTCTGGAGTTCTGAAGCCGGTCCTGGGAATCCTTCTGGTCCTTGTGAACCTGTTACTGTCATCTGGGGTTCTCGCCCGGTTTCGTGAGTAGCGGCTTCTGCCGCGTGTTGCGGCCTAGGCCGCTTAGTATTTGCGTTTCTTTGAGTTGGTGCTTTTGCGGAGGTTTCCGCTTTCACTGTCCTCCCCGGAACTCGGCGGTGCCGTGTGCGGGAGTGGACAGTGGTATCCTTTGTAGTTCTTTTCCTTTGGCGGCGTGCCGCACATACGTTTAGTTTTTAGGTAGTTAGTAGCCCCTAGCTTGGTTGTTTCAGTTAGAGGTCCCCTTGTTATTACCCTGTCTCAGTTCACGCTTTGTCTCTCTTTAAGACCTGGGGGCATCGGAGTTGGGCAGACCTAATCCGCCCTTCAAACGCGGCTGCCGTGGGCCCAAGAAACCATAGTCGTTCAGGCGTGAATTGACAACACGGGTAAGACAGCGGAGGTAGAATGCTAGGGGCTATTTCCATTCCATTTCCCTATCCCAGCATCACGTCCTGGTGCTCTGGACTCACTGCATAAGATCTCCCCTGTCCTGAGCATCAGGATCGTAACATTATCACCGGCCCACAAAAAGGGGTATAATTCTTTTTCCTTTGTATTGGTGGGCCTAGAAATTCGGCCTCATGAATCCGGCAGTTTTAGGGCCAAATCCCAATCAGCTTTTGGTCAACCAGATTCAGGAATTAACTCAGATGGTTCAGGACCTTACTCTTCGGGTGAGATCGCAGGAAGATCTTTTGCGAGCCTCCCCGAGTATGGTTCCAGAACCAAAAATGCATTTACCTGACCGTTTTTCAGGTAACCGAAAAGATTTCTTTAATTTTAAGGAAGCTTGTAAGCTTTATTTTCGTTTAAGGCCCCGTTCCCCTGGTACTGAGTCTCAACGGGTCGGGATTGTGATGTCTTTACTCCAAGGTGATCCACAGACCTGGGCTTTTGGGCTAAGAGCGGATGATGCTGCCTTGTTATCAGTAGACGCCTTTTTTAAGTCCTTAGGCCTTTTATATGACGACCCAGATAGAGAAGCATCAGCTGAGAGCCACCTGCGTGCCCTTAAGCAAGGTAAAAATCCTGCAGAGGCGTATTGTACCGAGTTTCGCCGTTGGTCGAACGACTGTGGCTGGAATGACCCGGCCCTGCGCAGTCAGTTTCGCCTCGGTTTGTCTGAAGTTATTAAAGACAGTCTCCTTCAGTACCCCGCTCCTGAGACTCTAGACAAACTCATGGAGCTCGCTATTAAAATTGATCGTCGTCTCCGAGAGCGGAGGGCTGAAAGAGGAACAACTTTTAGGCCTAGTCCATGTGTGTATACTTTCCCTGAGGACCTCGAGGAGCCCATGCAAATGGGTCTCTCCCGGCTGTCCCCAGAGGAAAGAACCAGAAGGTTAAATTCTGGTCTTTGTTTGTATTGTGGTGGCAAGGGTCATATCGCACGCAGTTGCCCGAATAAGCCGGGAACCGCTCTGACCAAGTGAATTGTGAGGGGGTTCACTTGGGTCTGCAGTTAATCTCCTCTAATGATTCTTTATTAGTTCCTGTAAAGATTTCCTTTGGTAGCCTCAGTTCGTTGGTGTCGGCCTTCGTCGACAGTGGAGCTGCAGGAAATTTCATGGATTTAGGTTGGGCTAAGGCTTTAGGCGTTCCGCAGATACCTTTGGATACATGTATCACCATGCACGGCTTGGATGGTGGTCCGCTTTCCAATGGGGTAATTACTCACCGTACACCTCCAGTACAACTGACAGTGGGGGCCCTACATTCAGAAAAAATAGAATTTTACCTTACACATTGTCCGGCAGTTCCAGTAGTTTTGGGTCATCCCTGGCTTGCCTTTCATAATCCCACCATAGATTGGCGGTCTGGGGAGATTTCCCAATGGGGTCCCTTTTGTGTAAAGGAGTGTATTTCCCATCCAGTCCGGGTTGCGGCAGTTACCCCAGAACTTATTCCTTTGGAATATCAGGATTTTGCCGATGTTTTCTCCAAGCGTAATGCGGACATTCTGCCTCCCCATCGGTCCTATGATTGCGCTATTGATTTAATCCCAGGTGCCACTTAACCTAAGGGGAGATTATATGCCCTGTCTAGGCCGGAAACCACGGCTATGGATAATTATATTCAGGAGAGCCTGAAAAAAGGCTTCATTGGGCCCTCGAAATCTCCTTTGAGTGCAGGGTTCTTTTTTGTTGAGAAAAAAGATGGGTCGCTCAGACCATGTATTGATTTTCGGGCTCTGAATAAAATTTCTGTTAAAAACACCTACCCCATGCCATTGATTTCAGTACTGTTTGATCAGTTACGCTCTGCCGTTATCTTCTCTAAGATCGATCTTAGAGGAGCTTACAATCTCATCCGAATAAGATCTGGGGATGAGTGGAAGACGGCTTTCAGCACACAGTCGGGTCATTATGAATACTTGGTGATGCCGTTTGGGCTGTCAAATGCTCCTGCGGTATTTCAAGACCTCATTAATGATGTTCTTCGTGACTTTCTAGGGAAGTTCGTAGTCGTTTACTTAGACGACATTTTGATTTACTCTGAGTCTATGGAACAACATATTACCCATGTGCGACTGGTCCTTCAAAAACTACGGGAGAATCATTTATACGCTAAACTGGAGAAATGTGATTTCCACATCACAGAAGTGTCCTTCTTGGGGTATATTATTTCTCCCCAGGGGTTTTTCATGGAACCGAAAAAACTCCAGGCCATCCTTAATTGGGCGCAACCCACGAATTTAAAAGCAATTCAGCGCTTTTTAGGGTTTGCAAATTATTATAGGCGTTTCATTCATACCTTTTCTGATTTGGTCGCTCCTATAGTAGCATTGACTAAAAAAGGAGTGGACCCTTCCAATTGGTCGCCTGAAGCTGAGTCTGCCTTTCTGGCCTTGAAGCAGGCCTTTGTCTCGGCTCCTGTTCTCAGGCACCCTAACCCGGAGCTCCCCTTTATAGTCGAGGTAGATGCCTCAGAGGTTGGAGTGGGGGCTATCCTTTCTCAGGAAGATCCGGAGTCTCAGGAATTACACCCTTGTGCCTTCATGTCCAGGAAATTCTCCTCCGCAGAATCCAACTATGATGTTGGTAATCGAGAATTGCTGGCAGTTAAATGGGCTTTCGAGGAGTGGAGGCATTGGCTGGAGGGAGCTAGGCATACCATTACAGTGTTTACTGACCATAAGAACCTGCAGTATATTGAGTCAGCTAAACGGCTTAATGCTCGGCAGGCACGTTGGGCATTGTTTTTTACTCGTTTCAGGTTTATTATCACCTTCAGGCCCGGTTCCAAGAATACGAAAGCTGATGCCCTTCCGGTTCACTATAGCCATCCTGCTACTACCCCCAGAGTTCCATCATCTGTCATCCGGGCAGGCCTCACACAGGATTTATTTACTCAGTTAGTCCAGCTTCAACGGCAGGCTCCCAAACTTACTCCTGCTGATCGTCTCTTCGTCCCTGAATTTTTGAGAGGCACTGTTTTAGCTGAGTTTCATGACAACAAAGTCTCTGGTCATCCAGGTATCACTAAGACCTTGGAGTTAGTCTCTCGCTCGGTGTGATGGCCTAATCTTTCTAAAGATGTAAGGGAATTTGTCCATTCCTGTCAGGTTTGTGCACAGCATAAGGTTTCTCATTCGTTGCCGATCGGGCAACTCATACCTTTAGCCGTTCCTCTCAGGCCATGGTCACATATATCCATGGATTTCGTGGTGGACCTTCCTCTTTCAGCCGGATTTCGAGTCATTTGGGTGGTAGTAGATCGTTTTAGTAAGATGGCTCACTTCATTGCTCTTCCCCGATTACCCTCTGCTCAAGGGTTGGCAGTCTTGTTTCTCCGCCATGTGTTCAGGCTCCATGGGTTGCCCAGGGATATTGTCTCTGATCGGGGTCCGCAATTCATCGCCCGTTTCTGGAAACGTTTTTGTGCCTCATTAAATATGAAACTCTCTTTAACATCTGGGTACCATCCACAATCTAACGGACAAACCGAACGAGTTAATCAGTCGTTAAAACAGTATTTACGGTTGTATTCGGCCAAACTTCAGAATGATTGGTCTGAATTTCTTCCTTTAGCTGAATTTGCCTATAATAACTCTTGTCATTCTTCCACCAAGCAGTCCCCATTCTTTTCGGTCTTTGGCTTTCATCCTAGAGCCAACTCTTTTTTCCCTCATTCTCCAGTCTCCTCGTTGACCTTAACCTCCCATTTCAGAACGATTTGGAGAAAGGTGCACCTTGCCCTGAAGAAAGCTGCCTTCCGAGAAAATACATTTTCTGATAGGCTCCAACGTCCTTGCACTTTTAAGGTGGGAGATAAGGTGTAGTTGTCAACTCGCAACATCAAGCTCCGACAACTCTCGGCTAGATTGGGACCCAAATTTATTGGACCATTCCTTATCATTAAGAAAGTCAACCCAGTTGCTTTTCGGCTACGTTTGCCGAGATCACTCAAAATTGGCAATACTTTTCATTGTTCCCCTTTGAAACAGTATTTTTCTTCCAGGAGATTTCCTCGGAGGACTTCCCAGGATAGATCTCCAGTGGATGTTCAGGGGCAACAAGAGTTCTTGGTGGAGAAGGTTTTAGATTCTAAGCTTTCTCGTGGCCGGCTTTATTTTTTGGTCCACTGGAAAGGTTATGGCCCTGAAGAAAGGTCTTTGGTGTTGGATAAGGATTTACATGCTCCTAAACTTAAGAAGATATTCTTTCAGGCGTTTCCTCAGAAACCCAGCTCAAGGGGTTCTTTAACCCCTCCTCAAGGGGGGGGTACTGTTAGGAGCGGCGGTGTTCGGCCGTGCCCTGACAGAGCAGCGGTCACGGCCGCCGCGCCCCTCTCTCTCCCTGCTTCCGCACGGCGCCTAGCAACGCCAGGACGCCGTGCGCGCGATAGCCGCCGGGTCCCTGGCAACGCTAGGACGCCATGCGTGCAGGGCCGCCGGGTCCATGGCAACGGGGACGCCACAGGTGGACCTCGTTCCCCGTTGCCATAAGATTACTCACCTGTTCTCCCCTGGTCGTGCAGCAAGGCAGCTGCACAACATTTATTAATTAGACTCTGTACTGCCATTGGAGGGTTCCCTGTTATATGCCTCCTCAGTGTCTCACACAAACGCCGGTGATAGCTTCCTGTATGCTGTTCCTGCCTTGTAGAAGTTTGTTCCTGGTCAGCTGCATCTGGTCGATCCTGCTCCATGCCCTCTTGTATTCTGGAGTTCTGAAGCCGGTCCTGGGAATCCTTCTGGTCCTTGTGAACCTGTTACTGTCATCTGGGGTTCTCGCCCGGTTTCGTGAGTAGCGGCTTCTGCCGCGTGTTGCGGCCTAGGCCGCTTAGTATTTGCGTTTCTTTGAGTTGGTGCTTTTGCGGAGGTTTCCGCTTTCACTGTCCTCCCCGGAACTCGGCGGTGCCGTGTGGGGGAGTGGACAGTGGTATCCTTTGTAGTTCTTTTCCTTTGGCGGCGTGACGCACATACGTTTAGTTTTTAGGTAGTTAGTAGCCCCTAGCTTGGTTGTTTCAGTTAGAGGTCCCCTTGTTATTACCCTGTCTCAGTTCACGCTTTGTCTCTCTTTAAGACCTGGGGGCATCGGAGTTGGGCAGACCTAATCCGCCCTTCAAACGCGGCTGCCGTGGGCCCAAGAAACCATAGTCGTTCAGGCGTGAATTGACAACACGGGTAAGACAACGGCGGTAGGGTGCTAGGGGCTATTTCCATTCCATTTCCCTATCCCAGCATCACGTCCTGGTGCTCTGGACTCACTGCATAAGATCTCCCCTGTCCTGAGCATCAGGATCGTAACACTGAGGTACCGCTCTCTTCAGGTACCTCTACAATCTCCTCAACTGCTGCCTGTTGCAGGCTCCTCCTCCCTGCTCAGGGCTCATGGCAGTTATTTCTAACTGCACAGGGAGTTTCTAGCAAAGTCTCTGGCACCTTCTCTGCTCGTGTACATTTCTTATGTATATTTGAACAATAATACATTTAATATACATCTTTTAATAATAAACAGTACTTTATATTATACAGTACATACTGTATATGTACTCTGCCTCTTTCCTGTAACTCCCATTATGTGGATGGAGGTTACAGTAACAACATAAAGTATAGTGTTCCTCCAGCCTGGCGCTGCATGGACACTGCCAGTTTGCCTATGGTCAATTGATTCTATTGCAGCCATCAACAGAGGCTTTAGCACTCACATGATTCCAGTATCCAATCCCAGTCCAGAGCACTGTATTTAAGCCATTCCCATGCATCTGAATAAATTAAAGCAGAAAAAAGAATTGTTAATGCATAGTTTTGTATTTATGGCAAAATGGTGTTGGTGCACACACCAACGCACATTCTGCTTGGTAAGCTTAGACATGACTGAACCTCATGAAACACCTGAAGCACCTCATTTTTATTCCCTTATCACTAAACCCTGCTATTTTTAAATCATTTCATTCATATATTAATTTCTGCAGCAATAAAAAGATTTTAAAATGTATTAATACAAGTTAGTTTAAGAACAAATATATATGTATAAGTGCACATAGCATTCAGCATCTCTTTTTGTGCTTTAATTTAACATTCTCTGGGGTCAATTCACTTACATATGAGTGGGGTGAGATGCCGTTGTAGCAGCGTTGAAGAGCCACCCATGGCAACACAATTCGCCGCCCTCACAGCGTGATCTATCCCCATACTCAAGGATTTTTATATGTAGCCCTATGTGGTGAGTAAGTGGGGTGTGATAAACCCCTGTGTGTTAAATTACAGACTGTATATGGTAGGATGGTGGACCCCATACTGTCTTTACTTTATACTCTATAGCAGGCATTCCCAACCACGGTCCTCAAGGCACACTAACAGTGCAGGTTTCAGTGATATCCAGGCTTCAGCACAGGTTACTTAATTAGTAGCTCAGTTATTTTGATTTAACCATCTGTGCTGCAGCCTGGATATCACTAAAACAGAAAAGGAAAAATAGAGGCGCTCATTTCATTTCAACACTGCAAAAATCTAAATTCATCACAACCAAGGGGTAATAAAAATTGAATATTTATTCTTAAATTAAATGAATAAAAATATATGTACAAAACCACTTTGTTATGCACAGAATATATATAAAAATCTCAGTTAATAATCCCTATTCTCACAAATTTGCCACATATACAATAAAGTGCTCATATAAATTGCTTGTGCTACTATAACAAACAATTAAGAAAGTGATACACACTGATCAGTTATCGGCAGTCTCAGTGTATCAGCTGTTGTAACACTGTAGCCAAGACTGTTATAAACCACCAGTCAGGTAGAGCACAATTAATGAAAGAGAGTGCATATATTGAAGACAATGAATTGCGTCTTGTGAATGTTTGGATGTATGATACAATGTCTCAATGTTCCAGGAACCAATTAAATGGAAATATTTGTTGAATTACCTCTCCAGTTGGGCTAGAAGACCCGAGCGTCCTCAGGTCGATGCAAATTGCCCAATAAGCAGTGGAACGGAGGGTCTGTCCATACACTTCAGAATCCCGCAGTTGTCTAATTCTTCCCCTGGGCGTGCACCGCCCGCTGCAGTGTGTGGGGAGAGACAGGTGTGCGGCTGATTAATTCGAAGCCGCTATGGGAATCCGGCAATCTGTAATGCTTCTCTGATGCTCTCTAGACTTGTGCTGTCCGTGAGTGGTGAGAGGGAGAGAAGTTGACGTCCGGCCGCTGCCCGTATGCTGAGCTGATGCTGCGGTTACGTCCACCGTTCACCGTTCGCTCCTATAACCAGTAAATTGGAGCTGTAGACGGTATCCCAAAGCGTGCGGCAAGTGGTGAGAAAGGGGGAGGAGTCCTGAGTCTTTGAAAAAGTCACGTGTTGCGTGACGAAACGCGTCAGGACTCCTCCCCCTTTCTCACCACTTGCCGCACGCTTTGGGATACCGTCTACAGCTCCAATTTACTGGTTATAGGAGCGAACGGTGAACGGTGGACGTAACCGCAGCATCAGCTCAGCATACGGGCAGCGGCCGGACGTCAACTTCTCTCCCTCTCACCACTCACGGACAGCACAAGTCTAGAGAGCATCAGAGAAGCATTACAGATTGCCGGATTCCCATAGCGGCTTCGAATTAATCAGCCGCACACCTGTCTCTCCCCACACACTGCAGCGGGCGGTGCACGCCCAGGGGAAGAATTAGACAACTGCGGGATTCTGAAGTGTATGGACAGACCCTCCGTTCCACTGCTTATTGGGCAATTTGCATCGACCTGAGGACGCTCGGGTCTTCTAGCCCAACTGGAGAGGTAATTCAACAAATATTTCCATTTAATTGGTTCCTGGAACATTGAGACATTGTATCATACATCCAAACATTCACAAGACGCAATTCATTGTCTTCAATATATGCACTCTCTTTCATTAATTGTGCTCTACCTGACTGGTGGTTTATAACAGTCTTGGCTACAGTGTTACAACAGCTGATACACTGAGACTGCCGATAACTGATCAGTGTGTATCACTTTCTTAATTGTTTGTTATAGTAGCACAAGCAATTTATATGAGCACTTTATTGTATATGTGGCAAATTTGTGAGAATAGGGATTATTAACTGAGATTTTTATATATATTCTGTGCATAACAAAGTGGTTTTGTACATATATTTTTATTCATTTAATTTAAGAATAAATATTCAATTTTTATTACCCCTTGGTTGTGATGAATTTAGATTTTTGCAGTGTTGAAATGAAATGAGCGCCTCTATTTTTCCTTTTCTGTTCTATTAATTTTGAGAGTAACACATAACTCCCTATAGAGGCGAACGTATACATTTTTTGCACTGTAAAATTCGAGAATTAAGACATTAGTCTGGAATAATATATAAGTGATTGACACAGGCGCAGCAACTTTTTTCTCCATTCTCTGGATATCACTAAAACCTGCACTGTTGGTGTGCCTTGAGGACCGTGGTTGGGAATGCCTGCTCTATAAGTTACGTTAGAAAAAATTGAAAGAAGAAAGAAGAATTCAGCACTTTAGCTTCTTTTATATCCTATGTAAAATAAACAGTCAGTACTTTCGTCGCTGAAAATCATTATTATTATTATTATTATCCTTTATTTATATGGCGCCATAAGGGTTTCGCAGCGCCCAATTACAGAGTACATAAACAAATAATCAAACAGGAAAACAGCAACTTACAGTTGATGACAGTATAGGACAAGTACAGGGTAAATGAACATAGTTACATCAGCAGATGACACTGGAATAAGTATCAGGTGGCAGAAGACTGCTGGTTTTGGTGCAGTTGAAGATTATTAAATTAAGAAAGGATAAGCATATGAGGGAAGAGGGCCCTGCTCTTGAGAGCTTACATTGTAAAGGGGAGGGGTAGACAGACAGGGGTGACACAAATGGGGTACATAGAGAGCGTTGAACAGAGGGTTAGGATGAGATTTGGCTGGGTTTTGTGAAGAAGTGGGTCTTGAGAGCCCGTTTGAAGTTTTGTAGAGAGGTGGAGAGTCTGAGGAGGAGAGGTAGGGAATTCCAGAGAAGTGGTGCAGCACATGAAAAATCTTGGAGGTATGAGTGGAAGGAAGTAATCCGTAGGCAGGAGAGTCGGCGTGCATTAGCAGAGCGAAGAGGACGGGTGGGAGTGTAAAGGGAGATAAGATCAGAGATGTAGATGGGAGAGGAGTGGGTAGTTTACCTAACATTACAGTTGTGCAACCTTTTATCAAAGACCGGATGTCATGTGGGTTATAGTTATATGACCAGTGCTTAATACTTGCCTACTCTGACAGAAATATTGGGGAGTTCTATCTGGTTGCTGGATAGTAGTTTTCCTCTGTGAAATGAGTCACTGTAGCCACACCTGCAGTTCCTAATGCTGCAGATCACAGCATTTTACAGTGGGTATGGTTCCTTAATGATGCAATTAATAGTGATATGTTACATGCAGCTTAGACCTCCCCCTGTAGGATGTATTGGAGGGGAGCCCAACAAATTTAACATATACTGTATGTGGTGCTCTTAATCTTTGAATGGGAAGCACTGACTATACCACCTGACTCCCATCAGAATACAGATGCAGGAATCCCGACTTGTGGCAACAATCCCGACGTCAGAATGCAGACGAGTGGGGGAATTCCAACATAAAATTCAGACGCCAGGAATCCAGATCGTCCTCTCAGCTGGAGCGCTTGCATCCTGCCGTGCGCGAGGGGAGGTTAGGTTTGGGCATTAGAAGGGGGGGTTAGGGTGTAGGGACAGGAGGGTTAGAGTTAGATACCGGGGAGAGAGGGTTAGGTTTAGGCACTTGGAAGGGGCGGTTAAGGTTAGGCAGCGGGAAGGGGAGGGTTAGGTTTAGGCACCCACAAGGGAGGGTTAGGGTAGGGGGCAGAGGAGGGTTAGGGGTTTATTTAGTAAGCCTTGGATGAAAACAAAGTGGACAGAGGTGAAGTACCAGCCGATCGGCTCCTAACTGTCATTTTTCAAACCCAGCCTGTGACATGGCAGTTAGGAGCTGATTGGCTGGTACTTTATCTCCGTCCACTTTCTCTCCATCCAGGGCTTAGTAAATAGTCCCCTTAGGGGTCAATTTACTAAGCCTTAGATGGATATAAAGTGGACGGAGATAAAATACCAGCCAATCAGCTCCTAATTGACATTTTTTAAACACAGCCTGTGACATGGCAGGTAGGAGCTGATTGGCTGGGACTTTATCTCCATCCACTTTATCTCCTTCCAAGGCTTAGTAAATAGCCCCCTTAGTGTCTTAACTATGGGGCTGTCGGGATTTTGATGATCGGAATGCCGTTATCAGTATTCTGACCATTGTCATTCCGTCTCTGACCATTGTCATCCCGTCCATTGGGATTACATATTGAACCCCTTTGAACTTCTCATCATCAATGTTTTTTTATTTTTTTGTATCATCATTATGATACCATATTTTATTAATGTATTATATTGAAAGTTAAGATTAAATTAGAAAATCAAACTGAAATAATTAATTGTAGTAGGCATTCTTCCCTTCCTGCTATATTCACATAAGGTTGAACATCATGGCCCTCATTCCGAGTTGTTCGCTCTGTAATTTTCTTCGCATCGCAGCGATTTTCCGCTAATTGCGCATGCGCAATGTTCGCACTGCGACTGCGCCAAGTAAATTTGCTAAGAAGTTTGGTATTTTACTGACGGCATTAAGAGGTTTTTTCTTCGTTCTGGTGATCGGAGTGTGATTGACAGGAAGTGGGTGTTTCTGGGCGGAAACTGGCCATTTTATGGGTGTGTGTGAAAAAACGCTGCCATTTCTGGGAAAAACGGGGGAGTGTCTGAAGAAACGGAGGAGTGTCTGGGCAAACGCTGGGAGTGTTTGTGACGTCAAACCAGGAACGACAAGCACTAAACTGATCGCACTGGAAGAGTAAGTCTCGAGCTACTCAGAAACTGCACAGATAAATCTTTTCGCAATATTGCGTATCTTTCGTTCGCAATTTTGCTAAGCTAAGATTCACTCCCAGTAGGCGGTGGCTTAGCGTGTGCAATGCTGCTAAAAGCAGCTTGCGAGCGAACAACTCGTAATGAGGGCCCATGTTCTTTAGGAAATAAGTAAATAAATGAACACAGTTTTCAGATTTGTCACCTGTACAAATACACACAATCTACAGCACTGAAAGCTCACACAGCTTTATACAGTCACAAAAAAAAATATATATATATATATATATATAAAAAAATATATAAAATATATAAAGTATATACTTTATACACAGCTTTATACAGTCACACAGCTCTTCAGTAACTGCTAATGTACAGTAGGAAGTACATTACCCCATGTATTAATCACTCTATCATCTTAGTTCATGGAACCCTACTTCTCCCTCTTCATTATTATCTTTTTTTAGTCTAAAGCAGTCAGTAGTTTGTCTGACATCTTGCTATAGAAGCAAAATTAGTTCAGGCATTTACTGTAAGCTCTGTCATTTTTCAGCCCCCATAATTCTGACTTGTATGATTCAATTAGTGACTCATCCATATAGCTTTACATCAGATAGACAAGAGCACAGCAGAGTGATTAATGAAAGTATTTTGGATTTTAAAATAAGATAAAGAGAGTTACATAAAACTGCATCTGGAAGTTGCTTGAGTACTTTTTATAGTCTCTTCTTTGTCCTTAATGGGCCATAGTGTTCAGATCCCTATTTTCTTCCACATTAATATGGGTCATTTTGCTAGAGTTATCCATCAGAGTTAAATCCCGGGGACAAATCTTCAGCTCTTGCAGAAGGGGGTCAGCAGGTGCCTGGAGCCCAAACTGTTCCTGTTGCAGTGAGTATCACATAATACATCGGGATCCCAGGGCTTGAGAGGCTGCCGGTCAGAATACCGACAGCTGCATCCCGATGGTCAGGATCCCAACACCTTTTAGGTATGTCTGATAACCCTACCCCTCTAACACTAACCCTCCGTACCTGCAGTCTAACCCGAACCATCTCCCTTCCCGCAGCTTAACCATATCTATACCCCCGTAGTGCCCAACCCTAACCCTCCCAAAACCTAAACCCTCCCCGTCCCCCCCGCACACACATCCTAACCCTAACCCTCCATGGCATACTTATGATCGGGATGCCAACAGTCCAGATTCTGTCATTGGCATTTTGAGCGATGTCAAGATTTCTTCGTCGGTCTTCTGACCAGTGTCAAGATTCCAGCATCAGAATTCCAACTGCCGGCATCCCAAACACCGGTATGCTAACAGGATCCCATACATTACATTACATACATCAGGGAGAGTATTCGTATCCAGGCACAAGGATCAAAACAAGTTTATTTCTTTCCATATAAAAGTACATTTGACTGGTTAGCTTTAAGAAATTTTTGGGGTTTGGCACAATATCAATCTGGTTTTGCCATGTAAAAAATTGTCACTTTAAAAAAACAGGGGAAATCTCCCAAAATCTCTCACTTTCTGATTCTCACACCTTATTACATTCCCCCCTTAATGTCAAAAACTGCTTGTGCACAATTACTGAACTGTAGATAAGAAAGCACAAAAATATTGTAATCTCAAAACTAACATTGGTCTTGAATATGTAAATTAGACCTATTTTAAATAATTACTTCAATATTATCAGAAAACGTTTTGCTAATCATCCTCTAGTGCTCACCTTTACCGTGGCTTCAGCCATTCTCTATCACATGTAATCCTCTGTCTATGATGAATCCGATCAATCCCCCACAACAACTTGTGCAGTGGGAGTCATCTTTACATGCCAGTACAAATGGGGAGATGGACCCAGAGATGAGTGCTGAGCAATCTAGCACGAACGCTCAGCACACATCTCTCCCCCACTCAGCACACAGCGCGATGTGTGCTGAGTGGGGACAGTGGGAGCCGCTAATTTCTTCCAGCAGTGAAATGAGCGATGTGCTAGATTGTGCCTGCATCCAGGCCAATCTAGCACTGGCGATAGCGCGGCGCGGTGCCGTGCATCGCTATCGCTGTGGGGCATACACATGGAGAGATCCGTGCTTAGCTTCTAAGCAATCTAGTCAGAATTTAAGCATGGATCTCTCCGTGTGTACCCCCTTTAAGAAGAGGATTGTTTATCCCCAGCTACATAATGGTAACAAATGTTGAAGTATAGGAACGTGTAATATATGCAGTATTAGAGTGTGCATGTCGTAGATAGTATAGGCATATTTCTTGTAAAATAGGCTGTTTTTACATTAGTGGGTCTTAGGACAAGATGATTGGCCATATTTATATGTGAGAGGTAGTCTAGTGTCAGAGATTAGAAAAAAAGGAAAAATATTCTCCCCAAACCACTGAAAAGGATCAGCATTGAGAATTGAATACTACATGATAATAGAAATACTGAGATCTCCGTTTCCATATAATTGCAAAGATATGATTACGCTGCCAGGCCAGAAACAGAGTTGCCTTGACGTGGCCTGAATAGACCCCTCCCTTTCATGCACTTGTGAAGGATCATTAAATTGATTGAGCAGCCACCATTTTAAATTAGTGTCAGAGATTCACTGTTGCTGTGAGGATTATGGGCATATAAGAGTTTGCAAAGTGGAACAAGATATCAGATAAATGTAAACGCAGTAAGCAGCAACATTCATGATTGAATTGATGTTCCAGTGAATAACTTGTTTGGTGATTACAGTATTACAATATGTATATAAAAGTTCATACTATTATGGCAGTGGCCTTGTTTCATTTATACATTTCTTATACAATAGGTAAAACTTCAGTATATATAAAAAGTGATACATGACCGTTTTTCTCTTTACATTAGTTGCATCTTCGGATAATGAGCAATCGGACTTCTCCTGTCCTCTTGGATATTTCCCTTGTGGCAACATCACAAAATGTCTTCCTCAGTTGATGCATTGTAACGGAGTGGATGAGTGTGGAAATCAAGCCGATGAAGATAACTGTGGTAGGTCACATATTTTTCTGTATCCTCCCAATACCATAAGGTCAATTAAGTAAAGAGAAGAGTGTTTACTAGTCTGCCACAAAACTGTTGGGCCCTTTGTAGGCTGGCCACACCCCTAAGTATGGGCCCCTATAACTGCATTCCCCCGGTGGGCCCTTCATGTCCCAGTCCGACACTATTTGTTGTTCCTATTTGTCTTGCTCACTGGTTACACCTAGTTGTCAGCATTGCTATAGCATACAGTATTTCCCAATTTTTGGGAGGTGGAAAGAGGGACTCCCTGCGTGGTGTAGCCACGCCCACCGGGAAAAAGAGGGCATGGTCTCAGAAAAGGGAAGGGAGTGGGACCTCACGGTAAAGCCATGATTGCAAGCCACGTCCCCATTACACATCACTATGGGGGCATGGCCAGCGCTCTGTGAGCTGCTGGCATGCCCCCTGTCCCTCCTGTCTCCGTGAATAGATTCTGTGCATATGCGCACAGTGTCTATTCACCACTGCTCTGCTAAGCAGAGCAGCGAGTGACAGAGCCTCAAAAATGGGAGCTTTTTTGTTTCTTCCCAGCACAGTATGTGGTACGAGATTCCTGTGAACTCAAACAGACGTCTATTAAAGCCACTTGGCACTTTTGACCAGTGCTGGCCAACAGCTTCTGTACATCTGCTTATCTGAGCTTCTGTGCTATACTAATGAGTTCCTTTGTACTGAAACAGCTTCAGTCGGTCACATGTATTTACTGTTTGCATTAAAAGGCTGAGCTGTCTCTAAAATTGGATTTGTATTCTGACAGAACTTGAGCTTCTAGCCACAATCTTTCCTATCTGTCCGTAGACGCCTAGCAAGATACTGTAAATCTGGGGCCCGTGACCTGTGGTTTCCTTGCAGTAATGTACAGTACAATCCCGTTTTGCATGAGTCTATGGTGAAAACCAAGGTTACCATTAGACTTCATGGACATGTTTAGTCAAACACTAGTTGCATAGTGTATCTATCCTCTTCATTCATTCATCAGCCCAATATTCAGTTTCCTATGTCCCAAGGTAATTGTTCACTGCTTTTTTCCCCCATATCCGTAAACTATATTTTATGCAGATCTTCCAGACTGGCAGAAGTAGCGCGTGTTCCAGGGAGTGGAACGCACAGCGATTTCTAGCAGTAGTAAGGATTATTTGTATGAAGGACTTGTTAATTTATAATTATGATTAAATATATACATGTGCCCTGAAGTAATTTTGGCCCCAATATGACTAATAAGTATGTTGCAGGAATATATTTGCAATAGATTAATCTCTTTGAGTGATCCTGCCCCCGGACACAGAAAGTAGTGTGTGTGTATCATTCCAAAGGACCAACATTGCCATCTAATAGTGGAATACATCTCATTACAATGTTAGCAACAAATGTAAAAGGGCACAGCATTATGACAAATGTAAAATAAACTCTTAGGTACTGACATGTTTACCATTGGAACCATCCTAACTCATAACATAGAGTAATGCCCTAGGAAATACTTGAAAAGCATCAAATAAATTAAATACCCTTCATTAATAGAGACAAACAAATGAATTTAAGGCCTGAATTAGAAGACCTTAAAGGGGTTTCTTGTATTCAGTTCTGAAATCCTGTACTGTGTGCTTTTCAGTTTTTAGACCTGCTTAATTCATCCACTCTGTATTTTGTACTACAAACACCTTGAAATGAGAAAGGAAAGATAACATCATTATGTCTCTTAATACATGTGTCATCCCTGTTCTCAGTATCACCTCAGGGTGCACATGGTACATCTTACAAATTGGAGTCTACAGGTAAAATGTGATCAGCTAAACAACATGATCGTCTAACTATTGATGAAATCTTTAATTCTGATTTATTCACCAGCGGTAGAGGTATGAAACTAGGCACTTTCTTATCATAACAGCACATTCATCTAGAGTGCACACTCTGGTACAACAAGCCTTTTAGTGGCCACCTTCATTGAATACAGTGACCATCAAAAAGGAGGAATCCATCCAGATAACAATTAGAGATGAGCGCCTGAAATTTTTCGGGTTTTGTGTTTTGGTTTTGAGTTCGGTTCCGCGGCCGTGTTTTGGGTTCGAACGCGTTTTGGCAAAACCTCACCGAATTTTTTTTGTCGGATTCGGGTGTGTTTTGGATTCGGGTGTTTTTTTCAAAAAACACTAAAAAAACAGCTTAAATCATAGAATTTTGGGGGTCATTTTGATCCCAAAGTATTATTAACCTCAAAAACCATAATTTACACTCATTTTCAGTCTATTCTGAATACCTCACACCTCACAATATTATTTTTAGTCCTAAAATTTGCACCGAGGTCGCTGTGTGAGTAAGATAAGCGACCCTAGTGGCCGACACAAACACCGGGCCCATCTAGGAGTGGCACTGCAGTGTCACGCAGGATGTCCCTTCCAAAAAACCCTCCCCAAACAGCACATGACGCAAAGAAAAAAAGAGGCGCAATGAGGTAGCTGTGTGAGTAAGATTAGCGACCCTAGTGGCCGACACAAACACCGGGCCCATCTAGGAGTGGCACTGCAGTGTCACGCAGGATGTCCCTTCCAAAAAACCCTCCCCAAACAGCACATGACGCAAAGAAAAAAAGAGGCGCAATGAGGTAGCTGACTGTGTGAGTAAGATTAGCGACCCTAGTGGCCGACACAAACACCGGGCCCATCTAGGAGTGGCACTGCAGTGTCACGCAGGATGTCCCTTCCAAAAAAACCCTCCCCAATCAGCACATGATGCAAAGAAAAAGAAAAGAAAAAAGAGGTGCAAGATGGAATTGTCCTTGGGCCCTCCCACCCACCCTTATGTTGTATAAACAAAACAGGACATGCACACTTTAACCAACCCATCATTTCAGTGACAGGGTCTGCCACACGACTGTGACTGATATGACGGGTTGGTTTGGACCCCCCCCAAAAAAGAAGCAATTAATCTCTCCTTGCACAAACTGGCTCTACAGAGGCAAGATGTCCACCTCATCTTCACCCTCCGATATATCACCGTGTACATCCCCCTCCTCACAGATTATCAATTCGTCCCCACTGGAATCCACCATCTCAGCTCCCTGTGTACTTTGTGGAGGCAATTGCTGCTGGTCAATGTCTCCGCGGAGGAATTGATTATAATTCATTTTAATGAACATCATCTTCTCCACATTTTCTGGATGTAACCTCGTACGCCGATTGCTGACAAGGTGAGCGGCGGCACTAAACACTCTTTCGGAGTACACACTTGTGGGAGGGCAACTTAGGTAGAATAAAGCCAGTTTGTGCAAGGGCCTCCAAATTGCCTCTTTTTCCTGCCAGTATAAGTACGGACTGTGTGACGTGCCTACTTGGATGCGGTCACTCATATAATCCTCCACCATTCTATCAATGTTGAGAGAATCATATGCAGTGACAGTAGACGACATGTCCGTAATCGTTGTCAGGTCCTTCAGTCCGGACCAGATGTCAGCATCAGCAGTCGCTCCAGACTGCCCTGCATCACCGCCAGCGGGTGGGCTCGGAATTCTGAGCCTTTTCCTCGCACCCCCAGTTGCGGGAGAATGTGAAGGAGGAGATGTTGACAGGTCGCGTTCCGCTTGACTTGACAATTTTGTCACCAGCAGGTCTTTCAACCCCAGCAGACCTGTGTCTGCCGGAAAGAGAGATCCAAGGTAGGCTTTAAATCTAGGATCGAGCACGGTGGCCAAAATGTAGTGCTCTGATTTCAACAGATTGACCACCCGTGAATCCTTGTTAAGCGAATTAAGGGCTGCATCCACAAGTCCCACATGCCTAGCGGAATCGCTCCCTTTTAGCTCCTTCTTCAATGCCTCCAGCTTCTTCTGCAAAAGCCTGATGAGGGGAATGACCTGACTCAGGCTGGCAGTGTCTGAACTGACTTCACGTGTGGCAAGTTCAAAGGGCATCAGAACCTTGCACAACGTTGAAATCATTCTCCACTGCACTTGAGACAGGTGCATTCCACCTACTATATCGTGCTCAATTGTATAGGCTTGAATGGCCTTTTGCTGCTCCTCCAACCTCTGAAGCATATAGAGGGTTGAATTCCACCTCGTTACCACTTCTTGCTTCAGATGATGGCAGGGCAGGTTCAGTAGTTTTTGGTGGTGCTCCAGTCTTCTGTACGTGGTGCCTGTACGCCGAAAGTGTCCCGCAATTTTTCTGGCCACCGACAGCATCTCTTGCACGCCCCTGTCGTTTTTTAAAAAATTCTGCACCACCAAATTCAAGGTATGTGCAAAACATGGGACGTGCTGGAATTTGCCCATATTTAATGCACACACAATATTGCTGGCGTTGTCCGATGCCACAAATCCACAGGAGAGTCCAATTGGGGTAAGCCATTCCGCGATGATCTTCCTCAGTTGCCGTAAGAGGTTTTCAGCTGTGTGCGTATTCTGGAAAGCGGTGATACAAAGCGTAGCCTGCCTAGGAAAGAGTTGGCGTTTGCGAGATGCTGCTACTGGTGCCGCCGCTGCTGTTCTTGCGGCGGGAGTCCATACATCTACCCAGTGGGCTGTCACAGTCATATAGTCCTGACCCTGCCCTGCTCCACTTGTCCACATGTCCGTGGTTAAGTGGACATTGGGTACAGCTGCATTTTTTAGGACACTGGTGACTCTTTTTCTGAGGTCTGTGTACATTTTCGGTATCGCCTGCCTAGAGAAATGGAACCTAGATGGTATTTGGTACCGGGGACACAGTACCTCCAACAAGTCTCTAGTTGGCTCTGCAGTAATGATGGATACCGGAACCACGTTTCTCACCACCCAGGATGCCAAGGCCTCAGTTATCCGCTTTGCAGTAGGATGACTGCTGTGATATTTCATCTTCCTCGCAAAGGACTGTTGAACAGTCAATTGCTTACTGGAAGTAGTACAAGTGGGCTTACGACTTCCCCTCTGGGATGACCATCGACTCCCAGCGGCAACAACAGCAGCGCCAGCAGCAGTAGGCGTTACACGCAAGGATGCATCGGAGGAATCCCAGGCAGGAGAGGACTCGTCAGAATTGCCAGTGACATGGCCTGCAGGACTATTGGCATTCCTGGGGAAGGAGGAAATTGACACTGAGGGAGTTGGTGGGGTGGTTTGCGTGAGCTTGGTTACAAGAGGAAGGGATTTACTGGTCAGTGGACTGCTTCCGCTGTCACCCAAAGTTTTTGAACTTGTCACTGACTTATTATGAATGCGCTGCAGGTGACGTATAAGGGAGGATGTTCCGAGGTGGTTAACGTCCTTACCCCTACTTATTACAGCTTGACAAAGGGAACACGGCTTGACACCTGTTGTCCGCATTTCTGGTGAAATACCTCCACACCGAAGAGCTGATTTTTTTGGTATTTTCACCTGGCATGTCAACGGCCATATTCCTCCCACGGACAACAGGTGTCTCCCCGGGTGCCTGACTTAAACAAACCACCTCACCATCAGAATCCTCCTGGTCAATTTCCTCCCCAGCGCCAGCAACACCCATATCCTCCTCATCCTGGTGTACTTCAACACTGACATCTTCAATCTGACTATCAGGAACTGGACTGCGGGTGCTCCTTCCAGCACTTGCAGGGGGCGTGCAAATGGTGGAAGGCGCATGCTCTTCACGTCCAGTGTTGGGAAGGTCAGGCATCGCAACCGACACAATTGGACTCTCCTTGTGGATTTGGGATTTCGAAGAATGCACAGTTCTTTGCTGTGCTGCTTTTGCCAGCTTGAGTCTTTTCATTTTTCTAGCGAGAGGCTGAGTGCTTCCATCCTCATGTGAAGCTGAACCACTAGCCATGAACATAGGCCAGGGCCTCAGCCGTTCCTTGCCACTCCGTGTGGTAAATGGCATATTGGCAAGTTTACGCTTCTCCTCCGACAATTTTATTTTAGGTTTTGGAGTCCTTTTTTTACTGATATTTGGTGTTTTGGATTTGACATGCTCTGTACTATGACATTGGGCATCGGCCTTGGCAGACGACGTTGCTGGCATTTCATCGTCTCGGCCATGACTAGTGGCAGCAGCTTCAGCACGAGGTGGAAGTGGATCTTGATCTTTCCCTAATTTTGGAACCTCAACATTTTTGTTCTCCATATTTTAATAGGCACAACTAAAAGGCACCTCAGGTAAACAATGGAGATGGATGGATTGGATACTAGTATACAATTATGGACGGGCTGCCGAGTGCCGACACAGAGGTAGCCACAGCCGTGAACTACCGCACTGTACTGTGTCTGCTGCTAATATATAGACTGGTTGATAAAGAGATAGTATACTCGTAACTAGTATGTATGTATAAAGAAAGAAAAAAAAACCACGGTTAGGTGGTATATACAATTATGGACGGGCTGCCGAGTGCCGACACAGAGGTAGCCACAGCCGTGAACTACCGCACTGTACTGTGTCTGCTGCTAATATATAGACTGGTTGATAAAGAGATAGTATACTCGTAACTAGTATGTATGTATAAAGAAAGAAAAAAAAACCACGGTTAGGTGGTATATACAATTATGGACGGGCTGCCGAGTGCCGACACAGAGGTAGCCACAGCCGTGAACTACCGCACTGTACTGTGTCTGCTGCTAATATATAGACTGGTTGATAAAGAGATAGTATACTCGTAACTAGTATGTATGTATAAAGAAAGAAAAAAAAACCACGGTTAGGTGGTATATACAATTATGGACGGGCTGCCGAGTGCCGACACAGAGGTAGCCACAGCCGTGAACTACCGCACTGTACTGTGTCTGCTGCTAATATATAGACTGGTTGATAAAGAGATAGTATACTCGTAACTAGTATGTATGTATAAAGAAAGAAAAAAAAAACCACGGTTAGGTGGTATATACAATTATGGACGGGCTGCCGAGTGCCGACACAGAGGTAGCCACAGCCGTGAACTACCGCACTGTACTGTGTCTGCTGCTAATATATAGACTGGTTGATAAAGAGATAGTATACTCGTAACTAGTATGTATGTATAAAGAAAGAAAAAAAAACCACGGTTAGGTGGTATATACAATTATGGACGGGCTGCCGAGTGCCGACACAGAGGTAGCCACAGCCGTGAACTACCACACTGTACTGTGTCTGCTGCTAATATATAGACTGGTTGATAAAGAGATAGTATACTCGTAACTAGTATGTATGTATAAAGAAAGAAAAAAAAACCACGGTTAGGTGGTATATACAATTATGGACGGGCTGCCGAGTGCCGACACAGAGGTAGCCACAGCCGTGAACTACCGCACTGTACTGTGTCTGCTGCTAATATATAGACTGGTTGATAAAGAGATAGTATACTCGTAACTAGTATGTATGTATAAAGAAAGAAAAAACCACGGTTAGGTGGTATATACAATTATGGACGGGCTGCCGAGTACCGACACAGAGGTAGCCACAGCCGTGAACTACCGCACTGTACTGTGTCTGCTGCTAATATATAGACTGGTTGATAAAGAGATAGTATACTCGTAACTAGTATGTATGTATAAAGAAAGAAAAAAAAACCACGGTTAGGTGGTATATACAATTATGGACGGGCTGCCGAGTGCCGACACAGAGGTAGCCACAGCCGTGAACTACCGCACTGTACTGTGTCTGCTGCTAATATAGACTGGTTGATAAAGAGATAGTATACTCGTAACTAGTATGTATGTATAAAGAAAGAAAAAAAAACCACGGTTAGGTGGTATATACAATTATGGACGGGCTGCCGAGTGCCGACACAGAGGTAGCCACAGCCGTGAACTACCGCAGTGTACTGTGTCTGCTGCTAATATATAGACTGGTTGATAAAGAGATAGTATACTCGTAACTAGTATGTATGTATAAAGAAAGAAAAAAAAACCACGGTTAGGTGGTATATACAATTATGGACGGGCTGCCGAGTGCCGACACAGAGGTAGCCACAGCCGTGAACTACCGCACTGTACTGTGTCTGCTGCTAATATAGACTGGTTGATAAAGAGATAGTATACTCGTAACTAGTATGTATGTATAAAGAAAGAAAAAAAAACCACGGTTAGGTGGTATATACAATTATGGACGGGCTGCCGAGTGCCGACACAGAGGTAGCCACAGCCGTGAACTACCGCACTGTACTGTGTCTGCTGCTAATATATAGACTGGTTGATAAAGAGATAGTATACTCGTAACTAGTATGTATGTATAAAGAAAGAAAAAAAAACCACGGTTAGGTGGTATATACAATTATGGACGGGCTGCCGAGTGCCGACACAGAGGTAGCCACAGCCGTGAACTACCGCACTGTACTGTGTCTGCTGCTAATATATAGACTGGTTGATAAAGAGATAGTATACTCGTAACTAGTATGTATGTATAAAGAAAGAAAAAAAAACCACGGTTAGGTGGTATATACAATTATGGACGGGCTGCCGAGTGCCGACACAGAGGTAGCCACAGCCGTGAACTACCGCACTGTACTGTGTCTGCTGCTAATATATAGACTGGTTGATAAAGAGATAGTATACTCGTAACTAGTGTGACAAGAACACTGGGATAGTGTTTGAGGGCAGGTATATTTGTCCCAGGTTCTTGTCTTACATGTTTTAGAAAATGTTAACTTCTAGGAAAAATGCTTTTTGTTTTGTCTGAACCTTTTCAGTTTGCTGTAAAAGCTGGGTAAAGGCTCTGAGAGAGAGAAAAGGCGAGTTCTAGACATTGGGCCCAGTTCGGGTCTTTGGCCTCACAGAGGGCTAATCAGGGTTTCAGCTGTGTAAGAGTGATATAGTGCTTCTAACCTGATTAGTATGGGCAGACTGCCTGGGAAGGCTGCAGGATCTGTGTGTGAGAGACACGCTTTCTGATGCAAGTAAGCTATACAGTATGTACTGAAGAACTCTGTGTTTTGTTTAGTGACAGTTAGGAACATCTTATGTTTAGTTAGTGCCGGACAGGCAAGGTATTTTTATTTTGGGGTTTGTTTTATTTTCTGTTTCAATAAAACTGGCCGGGGTCAGTTGTACCAGAAACTGGACTTGTGTTGTTCCTCAGCTGCTGCATGCTGCCATATTCCCCAGGAAAAGGCACCTTGCACCCCTACAGTGTTACAACTTGGTGGAGAATGCGAGCAGGCCGTTCTGCGCATAAGTGAAAGCAGCAGCTTTGTGAGGTCTGCAGAAAACGGTGGTTTATGCAGATACAGCCCAGTGTGAAGTTACTGAGACTCACCCCTGAGGGTTTGATATATGTCCTGGGTGAAAGCAGCTGCAAAGCCGCCTGAAAAATCTGTTGACATGGAGGATCTGCTTAAAGCCTTGCTGC
This sequence comes from Pseudophryne corroboree, assembly GCF_028390025.1. NCBI lineage: Eukaryota > Metazoa > Chordata > Amphibia > Anura > Myobatrachidae > Pseudophryne > Pseudophryne corroboree. The sequence goes on along the minus strand of NC_086444.1, from coordinate 964,229,305 downwards.
AAGCTACAGCGGCTCAGCAGGAGGCCAACCGACAGCAGCAGGTGGCAATGGAGGAAAATAGGAGACAACAGCAGGTGGCAATGGAGGAAAATTGGAGACTACAGCAGGAGGCCAACAGACAGCAGCAGGTGGCAATGGAGGAAAATAAGAGACAACAGCAGGCAGTTGTTGATGAACTTTACAGGCAACAGCGTCAGGATAGAGAGGCCTTAGCAGAAGTGGTGCAGAGACTTGCAGCTCGGGTTGGAGATGTGGCCGTCAGTGCTCCAACCAGCTCTAGTTCTATACGAGCCAGTCACTTCCTGCAGAAAATGACAGAGGCTGATGATGTGGAGGCCTATCTGACCACGTTTGAAAGGACTGCCGAGCGGGAGAACTGGCCGAAAGCACAGTGGGCCAGTCTGCTGGCACCTTTCCTGTCAGGTGAGCCCCAAAAAGCTTACTTTGATTTAAGCCCTGCTGAGGCTCGGGACTATGATAAACTAAAGACTGAGATCCTGACCCGCCTGGGAGTCACGCTGTCAGTACGAGCACAACGGGTGCACCGTTGGCTGTACGCCATGGAGAAGCCTCCGCGCTCCCAGATGCACAACCTTATTCAGCTAACAAAAAAATGGCTGCAGCCAGAGACATTAACTGGTCCCCAGATGGTGGAAAGAGTCGTCATGGACCGCTACTTGAGATCTTTGCCCATGGTCCTGCGCAAGTGGGTGAGCCATGGAAACCCGGGTACTGCTGACCAATTAGTGGACATGGTAGAGAGGTATTTGGCAGCAGAGGAACTACTGATGACCACCCAGCAACCCATAGATCCTCGACAGCGCCCTTCAGTAAAGACTGGTAAGACTGTTCCGTGGGAAAACGTTGCTGGGCGGTTAAGAGAACGCAAGGCTGGAGAGACTGTAAACACTGGCCCTGGAAACAGGCCAATGGGGCTAGAACGGTCTATGCTGCCCAAATGGGTTGATAATCGTGTGGTTAAATGTTTTAGGTGTGGTATGCCAGGTCATGTTATTGCCAATTGCCCAGTCACGCAAGAACCCATGCAATGTGATGCTGCCTTTGAATGTCGCAGAATGTCTTTCTTTGCTAGGTTAGCCTGTACTGTGGTACCTTCACCTGAGCTGGAAAAACAAATGTGTGATGTGTTCTTAGAAGGTAACCGGGTAGAGGCCTTGCTAGATTCAGGAAGTTTAGTTACCCTCGTGAAAGCTGGGTTAGTGAACCCCTTAAAGGTCCAGCAAATACCTATTGGGGTAACTTGCATACATGGGGATACCCAATATTATGCCACTGCTGAGGTGAATATAGAAACTTGTTGTGGGTCAGCAATGGTTAAAGTGGGACTGGTCCCTACCTTGGTGCATGAGGCCATAATAGGGAGGGATTTTCCTCATTTTTGGAAACTGTGGGAATCACGGTTATCAACAGATGTGAGAAGTAAAAAGCCAGTTGATAATACCGGTGATTTTATGGATGTACGTGGGTCTTCGGAACTTTCTGGCCCTTTGCCTTTTGCTAGTTTGGCTGGGGAAGTGACAGATGGGGAGTCCAGTGAGGACCCTCTTGCCGGGAACAGAGACATAGTAGTTAGAACTGAAAGCGTGCCTGACCTGGAGGTAAAGAAGGATCTGTTTGCGTCTGAACAGTTAAAGGATCCTACCTTAATAAAGGCTAGAGAGAATGTTAAGATTGTTAATGGGGAACCTGTGGTACCAGGTGACAGGGTTACGTATCCCCACATGGCCATCTGTAATGAGCTCTTGTACCACATTGTCAAAAGGGGTGAGGATGTGGTGGAACAGCTGGTAGTTCCCCAGCCTTATCGGAGAACGGTACTAGATTTAGCTCATAGTCACGTTACCGCAGGACATTTAGGGGCAGAAAAAACCACTGAAAGAGTTTTACAAAGGTTCTTTTGGCCAGGGGTTTATAAAGAAGTGTCTGAATATTGTTCTTCCTGTCCTGAATGCCAGTATCATGCCCCTAGACCCCATTTCAGGAGCCCACTAGTTCCCATGCCTATTATAGAGGTCCCGTTTGACAGAATAGCCATGGATCTCGTGGGGCCCTTGTTAAAGTCTGCTCGGGGCCATCAGTATATCCTGGTAATTATGGACTATGCCACTCGATATCCTGAGGCTATCCCTTTACGCACTATCACAACCAAGGCGATAGCTAGGGAGCTGGTGCAGGTATTTAGTAGAGTGGGAATACCAAAAGAAATTTTGACTGACCAAGGTACTCCATTTATGTCAAGGATCATGAAAGAATTGTGCAAGTTATTTAAGGTCACTCACCTCAGGACGTCCATCTACCATCCCCAAACTGACGGGTTGGTGGAAAGGTTTAATAAAACATTAAAAAGTATGTTAAAAAAGGTTGTTGAGAGAGATGGGAAAAACTGGGATTGTTTGTTGCCCTACTTGTTAATGGCCATCAGAGAAGTTCCTCAGTCCTCTACGGGGTTTTCTCCATTTGATTTGTTGTATGGTAGACACCCCAGAGGGCTGTTGGATGTTGCCAAAGAGACGTGGGAAGGACAGCCCACTCCTTATAGAAGCGTTATTGAGCATGTAACACAAATGCAGGATAGGATTGCAGCCGTGGTACCTGTTGTCAGAGAGCACATGGAACAGGCCCAAAGTGCTCAACAGAGGGTCTATAACCGGAGTGCCAAGATACGGGAATTTGCTCCTGGAGATAGAGTTCTTATTTTGGTACCCACTGTGGAAAGCAAATTCCAAGCTAAATGGCAGGGTCCATTTGAGATTAGGGAAAAAGTGAATGAGGTTAATTACAAAGTATACCAGCCGGGAAAGAGAAAACCCGAACAGATCTACCATGTTAACTTAATCAAACCCTGGAAAGATAGGTTGTCTCTGTCAGCGGAGCCTTGCCCTTCGGTGTCTTCACCCCGGTTGCTTCCCGCAGTGAAGGTGTCAGAGACATTATCAGCTGATCAGAACAATCAGGTTAAAGAATTTCTCATCCAAAATAGGGAGGTATTTTCAGAGCTGCCAGGCCGAACGACCATAATAAAACATGACATTGTCACAGAACCAGGGGTCAGGGTTCATTTAAAGCCATATAGGATTCCTGAAGCTCAGCGAGAAGCTATTTCTAAGGAAGTTAAAACCATGTTAGAACTTGGAGTCATAGAGGAGTCTAACAGTGAGTGGTCCAGTCCCATAGTGCTCATCCCGAAGCCCGACGGTAGCATACGCTTCTGTAATGACTTTCGTAAGTTAAATGAGGTGTCCAAGTTTGACGCATACCCCATGCCCCGTGTGGATGAGCTTGTAGAAAGGCTGGGAACAGCCAGGTTTCTCACCACATTGGACCTGACCAAAGGTTACTGGCAAATACCTTTATCTGATAGCGCCAAAGAAAAAACAGCCTTTTCGGTTCCGGAGGGGCTGTACCAGTATAAGATGTTACCCTTTGGGTTGCATGGGGCTCCAGCAACCTTTCAACGGGCGATGGATAAAATTTTGAGGCCCCATAGAAAATATGCAGCTGCCTATTTGGATGATGTGGTAATTCACAGTACAGACTGGGGGGTCACATTTGGTTAAAGTACAAGCAGTACTGGACTCAATCAGAGAGGCAGGGTTAACTGCTAACCCAAAGAAGTGCTGCCTCGCAATGGAGGAGGTCAAATACTTGGGCTTCACCATAGGCAGAGGTCTGATTAGGCCCCAATTGAATAAAGTTGATGCTATTCAAAACTGGCCTCGTCCAGTGAATAAAAAACAGGTAAGGGCTTTTTTGGGAATTACTGGGTACTATAGACGGTTTATTCCTAATTTTGCGACAACAGCGGTGCCGTTGTCAGACCTTACCAAAGGGAAGCAGTCAAATGTGGTGAAATGGAACCCTGATGCAGAAAAGGCGTTCCAAGCGTTAAAAGTGGCTTTGTGTTCACAACCGGTGTTGATAACACCAGATTTTTTCAAAAGAATTTGTGGTACAGACAGATGCCTCAGAGGTTGGGATAGGTGCTGTGCTGTCCCAAACCAGAGATGGGGACGAACACCCTATCATTTATTTGAGTAGGAAACTCAATGAGCATGAAAAAAGGTATGCCATTGTGGAAAAGGAGGCTTTGGCCATTAAGTGGGCACTAGATACCTTGAGATATTACCTCTTGGGTAGACAATTCAGACTAGTGACAGACCATGCCCCTTTAAAATGGATGTATGTAAATAGAGGCAAGAATGCTCGTGTAACTAGATGGTTTCTAGCGTTGCAGGACTTTAAGTTTACGGTCGAACATAGACCGGGAACACAATTGGCCAACGCAGATGCATTGTCTCGCATCTTCTGTTTGGGGGCTACAAGTGTTCCGGCCCCTAGGTCGAAACAGGGGAGGGGGATATGTGACAAGAACACTGGGATAGTGTTTGAGGGCAGGTATATTTGTCCCAGGTTCTTGTCTTACATGTTTTAGAAAATGTTAACTTCTAGGAAAAATGCTTTTTGTTTTGTCTGAACCTTTTCAGTTTGCTGTAAAAGCTGGGTAAAGGCTCTGAGAGAGAGATAAGGCGAGTTCTAGACATTGGGCCCAGTTCGGGTCTTTGGCCTCACAGAGGGCTAATCAGGGTTTCAGCTGTGTAAGAGTGATATAGTGCTTCTAACCTGATTAGTATGGGCAGACTGCCTGGGAAGGCTGCAGGATCTGTGTGTGAGAGACACGCTTTCTGATGCAAGTAAGCTATACAGTATGTACTGAAGAACTCTGTGTTTTGTTTAGTGACAGTTAGGAACATCTTATGTTTAGTTAGTGCCGGACAGGCAAGGTATTTTTATTTTGGGGTTTGTTTTATTTTCTGTTTCAATAAAACTGGCCGGGGTCAGTTGTACCAGAAACTGGACTTGTGTTGTTCCTCAGCTGCTGCATGCTGCCATATTCCCCAGGAAAAGGCACCTTGCACCCCTACAGTGTTACACTAGTATGTATGTATAAAGAAAGAAAAAAAAACCACGGTTAGGTGGTATATACAATTATGGACGGGCTGCCGAGTGCCGACACAGAGGTAGCCACAGCCGTGAACTACCGCACTGTACTGTGTCTGCTGCTAATATATAGACTGGTTGATAAAGAGATAGTATACTCGTAACTAGTATGTATGTATAAAGAAAGAAAAAAAAACCACGGTTAGGTGGTATATACAATTATGGACGGGCTGCCGAGTGCCGACACAGAGGTAGCCACAGCCGTGAACTACCGCACTGTACTGTGTCTGCTGCTAATATAGACTGGTTGATAAAGAGATAGTATACTACTAATATTATATATACTGGTGGTCAGGTCACTGGTCACTAGTCACACTGGCAGTGGCACTCCTGCAGCAAAAGTGTGCACTGTTTAATTTTAATATAATATTATGTACTCCTGGCTCCTGCTATAACCTATAACTGGCACTGCAGTAGTGCTCCCCAGTCTCCCCCACAATTATAAGCTGTGTGAGCTGAGCAGTCAGACAGATATATAATATATATAGATGATGCAGCACACTGGCCTGAGCCTGAGCAGTGCACACAGATATGGTATGTGACTGACTGAGTCACTGTGTGTATCGCTTTTTTCAGGCAGAGAACGGATATATTAAATAAACTGCACTGTGTGTCTGGTGGTCACTCACTATATAATATATTATGTACTCCTGGCTCCTGCTATAACCTATAACTGGCACTGCAGTAGTGCTCCCCAGTCTCCCCCACAATTATAAGCTGTGTGAGCTGAGCAGTCAGACAGATATATATAATATTATATATAGATAATAGATGATGCAGCACACTGGCCTGAGCCTGAGCAGTGCACACAGATATGGTATGTGACTGAGTCACTGTGTGCTGTGTATCGCTTTTTTCAGGCAGAGAACGGATTATAAATAAAACTGGTGGTCACTATCAGCAAAACTCTGCACTGTACTGAGTACTCCTAATGCTCCCCAAAATTAGTAAATCAAGTGTCTCTCTAATCTATTCTAAACGGAGAGGACGCCAGCCACGTCCTCTCCCTATCAATCTCAATGCACGTGTGAAAATGGCGGCGACGCGCGGCTCCTTATATAGAATCCGAGTCTCGCGATAGAATCCGAGCCTCGCGAGAATCCGACAGCGTCATGATGACGTTCGGGCGCGCTCGGGTTAACCGAGCAAGGCGGGAAGATCCGAGTCGCTCGGACCCGTGAAAAAAAACATGAAGTTCTGGCGGGTTCGGATTCAGAGAAACCGAACCCGCTCATCTCTAATAACAATTACATCTTCTGACATTACGTGTTTAAATTCACTATCACAGATTGTATATTCCTAGAAGTATTATGTATTCAAATAGCATGATTTTTAACAAAAGAATTTGCAATAACTTACAGGTTGAGTATCCCTTATCCAAAATGCTTGGGACCGGAGGTATTTTGGATATCGGATTTTTCCGTATTTTGGAATAACTGCATACCATAATGAGATATCATGGTGATGGGACCTAAATCTAAGCACAGAATGCATTTATGTTACATATACACCTTATACACACAGCCTGAAGATAATTTTAGCCATTATTTTTTATAACTTTGTGCATTAAACAAAGTGTGTCTACATTCACACAATTAATTTATGTTTCATATACACCTTATACACACAGCCTGAAGGTCATTTAATACAATATTTTTAATAACCTTGTGTATTAAACAAAGTTTGTATACATTGAGCCATCAAAAAACAAAGGTTTCACTATCTCACTCTCACTCAAAAAAGCCTGTATTTCGGAATATTCCGTATTTCGAAATATTTGGATATGGGATACTCAACCTGTATTTTCTATTCTGTCTGATGAGATGATTAGATCAATTATCTCATCAAACAGAAAAGAAAAGAAGTCTTGTTAATTATTCACTCAGTTTATGGACAAGCTGGGAGTTCTATCCTGTCTTAAAATGTCTATCAGCTAATTTCTTAATTGTAACTTTATATATAATTCTAGATCTTCTAAGCTGTATACAAGACGGTCATATTTGTCATTCTGTGGGTAAAATAAAGACATTCAGGGCCTCATGGAATCGGTATCTGGACTCCAGGTCGACAGCAATTAGGTCGACACCCATTGGTCGACAGTGGGTAGGTCGACACCACAAATATGTCAACATGGCCATTAGGTTGACATGCACAAGGTCGACATGAAAAAGGTCGACATGAGTTTTTCACAAAAATGTTGGGGACTTTTTCATACTTTATGATCCACTTGGACTACGATTGACTTTACGATCCAATTGGACTTCGAGCGAAGCGAGCCATGCAATGGGACGCGGTGTACTAATTGGGATTTCCGATTACTTGACGGGAAAAACGACACCAAAAAAACATTAAAAACTCATGTCAACCTTTTTTCATGTCGACTTTGAGTATGTCGACCTAATGGCCATTTCGACCTATTTGTAGTGTTGACCTACCCACTGTCAACCAATAGATATCGACCTAATTGGTGTCGACCATGAGTCCCATACCCCATGGAAACATAGAATTTGATGGCAGATAAAAACTACTTGACCCATTCAGTCTGCCCTTTTTTGCACAACCTTATTGTAACCTTAAACCTTATTAGATCATTAGTTCTTTGTAAGTATTTACTTATGTCTATCCAAAGCTTGTTTCTCCTGGACCATGTTAAAACCCTTGATATATTTGAAAGTTCCTATAATGTCTCCCCTTTCCCTTCTCTGCCCCAAACTATACATGTTAAGATATTTTAGTATTTCCAGGTAAGTTTTGTGTTGTAGACCATGTACCATTTTAGTTACTTTTCTTTGTTCAGTTTCTTATGTATTTATAAACTTCTGAAGATTATGACCTTCAGAACTGAACACGGTGTTCTAGATGAGGCTGTACCAATGACCTATACAGTGGCATTATTACTTCTTTCTTTCTGATACTGATTTCTCTTACTATGCAGCCAAGCATCTGACTAGCCTTCCTCATTGCTTTGTTACATTGCTTACCTGCTTTTAAGTCCCCTGAAACAGTGATACATACTGTAGATCCCTTTCCTCCTCAGTAGTTTCCATTATAGTGCCATTAGTACTATATTTAACCTTTGGGTTTTGAGACCCAAGTGCATGATTTTGCATTTGTTTTGACATTAAACTGTAGTTGCTATGCTCTTGATCATTTCTCTAGTCTGTTATTGTTATTATTATGTTTATTACAATTTATTTATAAGGTGCTACCACAAGTGTTTTGCAGCACCATACATACAACACACATTTGAACAATACAGGGTACACAGAACTTAACATTACAGTTACTGAAAATAAAAACCAGTGCACGGGTAATAATTAGCACCTCAATTCTCAGTAAACAATACAGCTGTGATGTAAGGAAGCAAAGGCGTAATCGGCATACTGCTAGGGGAGAGGGAGACAGACAAGTGACATGGGTGCGATCAAGTGGAAGGTGGCCTGATGGCAGGAAGTAAGTGAGGCCTAGATGACCAAGGAATGAGGCAGGGGGTTGGGAGAGTGGCCTCGAGACTAGGTTATGTGGAAGGGTACGCTTTGATGAACAGGTGGGTTTTCAGTGCCCATTAAAAGCTTTGCAAGGTCAGGGAGAGACCAGTAGAGTGAGGGAGCTAGTTCCAGTGAAGGGGGGCAGCGCTGACAAAATCTTGGATTTGCACATGGGATGCAGTGACCAGGGTAAAGGAGAGGCAACGGTCATTGGCCAATCAGAGAGGCTAATTAGTCAATTATTTGTTTTATCCCTCCTGGTGTGTCTACCTTGTTGCATATCTTTGTGTCATGTGCGAAAAAGCATACCTTACCTTCATTACCATTTGCAGTGTCACAAATAAAGATACTAAAAAGCACTGGCCCAAGTACAGATCCCTGGGGTACTCTACTAGTTACCGTTCACTCTTGTGAATGCACTTCATTTACTACAACTCTCTGTTTTCTATCCTGTAACCAAGATCATATCATTCAACTAATAAAACATCAATAGCTGCAATTTATCAAGAGATCTTGGGGCAACTGAGCAATTACTACTTTGTAAGCCAGTACTGGTCCCTTCTACACATACATGATCTGTCTTTGCTAAATCACACGTGCACACTAAGCTGGAAGTCCAGACTTTTACTTCCTTTATCAGATTTAATAGAAAAATAAAAACTAAATAGAGAAAAATTAAAACAATTTGTTTTAACTTTTTGTTACATGAAGGAGAACAAAAAATATATAGTATAATTAGCATGCAATTTAACAATGAATGATATTCTTATCACTATTACAAATCTTAAATTGTGCTCCAACCAATCAGCTCCTATCATTTTTTTTTTTTCAAACATTACGGTTAGGAGCTGATTGGTTGGAGCACCTTTTAAGATTAATAACGAGTTATCACAAGAATATCACTTGTTATTAATTCTGCTACAACATATTCTTTATTTTAATAATAAGCTTTTTATCCATATTACAAATAGAGACCCCTTCGGGACATATACCTAGATGAATGAAGTGAGTTAAAGGACAAGCAAATAACATCAATCCTTAAGTACGGTATTTATTAATCCTTTCACCACAGTGAAATGTATCAAGAAGATACATTTGATGCCTAACAATATGAAGATTTAAATAGTTATTTACTAATTTGCACAAAAATTCATTCAAGAAACTAATATTAGCTATAATTAGCCTGCTTACAAGATGAGTCAGCGATTTGTGTCTCTTATTTAGCGGGCAGAAAATGGAAGGAATGAGATACTGCACATATAAATGTTTGGTTTCCAAGAAATCAGAAGAATTTTAACATTGAAAAGATCCCTATAAAGTTCCTCAACAGGGTTTACAAGCACAAAATTAGTAATTATCAAATACATATAATTTTCTTATACATAACAAATGTTAATACTCTTAATGCAAAGCCACACTCTGATACACACAACTGACACACATATGTTCATAAATTATGGGCAGCAAGTCTAGCACTTTTACTGAGATCGTTAGTGTGCTGTTTGTCCAAAATGCTGTTTATTTTATGAGCTCATGTTCTAGTTTGTTCTGAAAGAGGTCTGTGATGTGACCCAAAATTGTTTAAAATGCAATACATCTTTAAACTATTTAAAGTCTTTTAAGTTAATGACCGTGTAGGATGTTACCTTGTAAGTCATGCAAGATACTGTTAATTCAGGGTGTAGTAGGGTATGCCGGCGGCCGGGCTCCCGGCGACCAGCATACCGGCACCGGAAATCCCGACCGCCGGCATAACGACAGCCGGGCGAGCGCAAAATGAGCCCCTTGCGGGCTCGCTGTGCTCGCCATGCTGCGGGCACGGTGGCACACTACGCGTGCCATGCTATCTATTCTCCCTCCATGGGGGCCGTGGACCCCCAAGAGGGAGAAAAAGTGTAGGTATGCCAGGTGTCGGTACTGTACTGTACGGCGCGGGGATCCCGACAGCCAGCAAACTGAAGACCACCCATTAATTCATGCTGTAGTTCTTGTTATCAAAAGACACACATTAAAGGGTCCTTTACTTCTATCACATCTCCTGCAGGCCAAGAGTTGACAGCTGTCAAATGGACTGATATACAGTATGACAACTTGCAGTGAGCAACAATTGATTCATTTTCTCAATGACCATAACTATTCTGATAATAACTTAACAAAAGCAAGGGACTATAATTTACCTTTATTTGCATAATATGAAAAACAGATATTAAGCATTAAATATTTTCTATACTATCTATATATATAAATGCGAAAGCCCTCACTCACTCACTCACTCACTCACTCACTCATCACTAATTCTCTTACTTCCTGATGTGTTAGGAAGATGAAATTTAACATGTATTCTGCAGGTGGAAAATAGGAAAACTACATAATTAGAATTTTAATAAACCTCGCCTAAGGGGGTGAAAGGGGGGTTGACATAATGACATCATTACCGATCCGTGGATTGCGTTGCGGGAATGATAAATAATAAAATGATAATTCCCAAACAGACAATCGGATCAAAATTTGAATTTCACCTCCAGTGTGTAGAATTTAATAAACTACAAAAATGGTCCTGTCACTTTTGCCACATCTACTACGGGTGCTCCTTGGGTAACACCAAGAACCATGGATTAATATTTACTTACATTAAGACGTCTTAAACTTACATCTCTATAGATTTACCAAATTTTTAACACTCATTTATATTTACAACCGTGAAAATCATAAACTCCCGTGCGAGGAACGGGTAGAACAGCTAATTTTATAATAAAGATGATGCACCTATTACAAGCAGGTGCCAGGAATTTTTGTTTTATGTTGCAGATTGTCTGTTAACTGCAAACATGTCAGACTAATATTACACCAGACTCTCCTGTTACAATGATAAAAGGGTAACAATGATTGTCTTTTCCAAGTGTAAATTCATTGACTAGACAAAACCCTTACTATCAAGAATCTGTCATTTTCACTGAACAATTTAGTATATATTTCTATTTTTTTTTTTAAATGCTTATTAAGAAATATACAGACATATGTAGATTTCAGGTGCCAGGTAAAATGATCTAATATGCACGTCAAACCAGAATGTTCTATTGATGCTCTTATCAGTTGTTACCAGCTTTTTTCAGATTGTGTTTAAAGACAAGATGTCACGTTAAAGAAAAAAAAATAACTGAAGACGGTGTAAGGAATGAGTTGCATAAAAAAGCCTGTCATGATTATGGAAGAATATTATATTTTAAATAGAATTGATGATTTTTGAAGAGAATTCTCTTTTAAAGAGGACTGATTGCCAAGAACCATTTTAAGAGTGAATATAATTTTTTGTGGAGAAAGATATTTTCAGTGGAATGTTCCATTTTATATGATGACTTTGTGCTGCATTATTAGCCAGCTAATAGGGTGGCATTGTATATGATGATTATGTGCTGCATTATTAAACAGCTAATAGTGTGGAGTGAATGTGTGAACTAATTTATTGTATAAGCGATCTTAGTAAAGCTGCTGCTTCTGAAAATGTTTCCTCATAAAGCTTTATGGAAGTTCTATTATAAGGACAGATAGAAACTATTACAGTATGGAGAGGCAATATATCATATCTATGGACAAGTGCTTTGGTTGTGAAACATATTAAAAAACAGCTTCTGTGAATAACCTGCGAAGAAGATTTCCACAATAGTTCTCAAGATAGGGCAGACACTACCACTAGGCTAACCTAAGCATTCCCCTAGGATGCCAGGGTTTAGTTGGCACCAGGGGTGTTTCTAGAGAGGAGGACACCCAAGTGCAGGCTCCGTTTGTGCCCCCTCCTCTTTAGCTGGCAGCGCTGTGTAGACTTTGGGCAGTCCCAGAGCGGCGGCCATTTCCCCAGAGATTTTCCTACTGTGTATGTGCAAATCACATGGCGCAGCGTGATTTTCCCAGTGATTTTGGCTGCACTGCTGTTCCGCCGTGGGACTCCGGAGGGTATTTCTATTAATGGATGCAGAGTGTGCAGTGTGGGCCCACCTGCACCCATTATAAATATGCCAGTGGTTGGCACACAAAACACAGTAATAATGTTACCCATTCACTGTTCACTGCCCTCACACTCAGTGATGAAGCTGCTGCTTCTGCACCTCGATGTGGGTAATTGATGGAGATTGTATTGCTAAGGTATGATATCAAATAACCCCATAATATACTCACTGACATGCTGTATCTTTACAGATACAGATGATAGGTTAATCTTAAATGTTCCTCATATTTTATGCATTTGCTGAACCTAATGCTACGTACACATTATGCGATCCCATACGATACAATATCGTATGATATTATATAAGATATCATATCGGAACGGATCGTGTGTACACACTACAAACGATGTCAAACAATGTCTAGAAATAAAGTAATCACTGGAGTTCAAAACCACACAATATCGCCTCATGCATGCAGTACGACGTCGCATGCAACCCATGGGAGTGCACATCGTACTTCGGATCATGCATACACATTATGCAATATCATTTAGGACTGGACAATATCGTTCAGATTGTGAACGATATTGCATAGTGTGTATGGGCCAGAACAGCAGTTGATCTAACAATAATCTCATACTGAGAATGGTATGCAAAGACATGGCAGTGGAGGGCATCAGGCCCGCCATCAGGGGGTGCTGCGGACACAGTAGTCCCGGGCCTGGCCTCTCTAACAGAGAGGAGAGGGCCCGGGCCGCTCATGCCGCTGTCGGTCCTCCCGACGCTCTGCTCTGCCCTCTTTTCGTGCCGAGATCTGACTCTGTCACAGGAGTGGAGGACATTACAAGA